>NC_090731.1:76900798-76913298 GCF_036898095.1 Palaemon carinicauda | reverse complement strand
TCGTCATATGCCATTTTCAACCTTTCCTGATATCTAATTTTTACCCCAGGTTTTATTAGCTCTTCAACCCTCACTAGCTCCCTTTTACATCCACTTACTCTATTCTCCCACTCTTTTGCTACAACTAATTTTCCTTCCACCAAAAATGATCAGACATACCGTTAGCCATACCCCTAAACACGTGAACGTCTCTCATTCTTCCAAACATTCTTTTAGTTATCAACACATAATCCATTAATGCCCTTTCTACTACTCTTCCATTTGCCACTCTTAACCATGTATACTTATCTTTATCTTTCTTTTCCAAAAAAGCTAGCACTTAATACTTATATATATATATATATATATATATATATATATATATATATATATATATATATATATATATATATATATATATATATATATAATGGATTTTGAGCGAATCAAAAAATTTATTTTTGGGAGAGATAGCTATGTCGTACTGATGGAACGTTCCTAATAGTAGCTTCTAAGGGATATATGAACTACAGTGATATTCCCAAAGAATTTACCTTTAGGTCCCCAGAATTCTAACTCCTGGAGCGTATTATCTTAAATTTCCTCTTAAGGACATCGCATAATTCAGAGGACGTATATCTTGATAATATTGAGTATCAAGATGGCGCCATATTCAGTATGGCGGTTATTTCTTGTAGCATTGAGCATGGTGCTACATATATAGTACTTTCGGGAGGGATCCTGCCAAGGCCTTTTTTATAGAAAAGGAGGGCGGGTCCATCAGGACGACATGGCTTTCTCACCCAAAAATAAATTTGTAGCGAATTTGGGCTCAAGCCATGTCGTCCTGATGGAAGTTTACCAGAGAATTACTAGAAAGTATTGTATCTGTGGATTTTCTTAGTTGCCCTTACCTTTGGAAAAACTTTTCTATGGTCATCTGGACCATTGAGATAAATGACGTTACCGTTATCCGTCATTATCACTAATCATAGCCAATGTTAGTGCTTCCTGCCCCCTGCAGGGAAGAGTCGTACTAGACTGTAGAAAAGGGCCCTCAAGGTTAGCATATATTGTATGAACAAACATAAGTATCCAACCGATATACAGACGGTCTCACTGTTTGTATATATTGTCAGAACAATATGAGTGTCAACTATATCAATGATATGAAGTTTACTTAGATAAATCAGTACGAAAACTCTGGCATATATAATGTGCAAATTGCAGGGCAAGGTAGGACACAATTACATTATAATAGACATTTATTTCGCATCAATGACTACAGTAAATGGAAAACGAGTGAAACGAATGTAACATGTTAAAGGATTTATACCTGTAACATATACAGAAAATATTATTCCCTCCCTGAAAGGGAAGGAATGATGAGTGCCACTCTAAAACTGAAAATTTTGATAAATTTTCTCAATATAAATTTTGTAAGGTTGTATACTATCAACACTGTGTACTACGTACACACGGCACAAGTGTTATTTGTATAATTCCATACCTGAGATTTTGAACAGTCTTAGTGTCACCCTGGTGAGACTCACTTAAAAGGTTTTCCACTGGAAGCGTCAACACCTTTCCCCCCTAATTGATAGTCCCAATCAATTAACTGTTCATCGCAGCACAAGACGACAGGTTTTATTACACTACCTGCTGCCTCCACATAATGCTTCAGTTCATGAAATTGCTTAGCGGAGTGTTTTAGAACACTCTGGATGATTTCCATCTAGTATATGAGCAAAGACACTCAAAGTCCATATACTGAAAAAAGTTCAGTGATGGAGTAATTTTCGTTGGATCATGACCTGTGGGTGTACTGTCAGGATCCGCTCTGCGAATGAAGTAGGTGAGCTTCGCCTTCAGTTGTTTCAGGGATAAGTTTGATCCTAACGTTTCTCTTTTGAAGTGCTGTCCTCCCCTGAACTCTGAAGTTCTACGAAGATAGACCTTTAGACACTCTACTGGACATAGAGAGACATCTTCCTTGAGAGAGCAGATTCTCCAGGGACCCCATCTTTTAGTGGGTAGCTCGTTCTTGGCAAGAAAGGCTGGATCAGGAAAGATATTCAGTTTTCCCACTTCTGTGAACTACATGTGGCCCTCATTTCTTATTAGGGCTACTATTTCACTAACTCTAGCCCCCGAGGCTATAGCGAATAGGAAAATAACCTTTTGGGTTAGATCCTTGAGAGAACAATCTTCATTGTTCATAGATGAAGCATAATGTAGGACTTTGTCCAAAGAACATGAGATGGGCTTTGGAGGAGCTGCAGGCCTAAGCCTAGCGCATACCTTCCTGATCTTGTTAAAATTTCTTTCGTCGGATCCACTTGAAAGGCATATAGCAGAGGTCTAGTCAAGGCTGACTTACACGTAGTTATCATGTTAGCTGCCAGACCTTGATTATGAAGGTGGATAAAGAAGGACGGACAGAAGTGTATTGAAGTCTATTTCGGTCCTTTTGCTTTAACAAAACACTTTTACCAAGAGATTCATATTATCTTCTAGTTGACTTAGACTTGTATTCTTCTAGGAAGTCTATATTGACTTTTGAGATCCCAAAACTTTTCTTAACCGCTAGGGCGGGAAAATCATGAAATGAAGGTTTTGGGTTCTCTGTGATGAATCTTTTGAGATAGTGCTGGGTTCAGTACAAGTGCCAGCCTCAGCCTCAGTTCCCTCACTAGAGGGAGCCAATTGCTCTTGGGTCAATAGGAAGCCACTAGAGCTGCCCCTCCTTAGAAGGATCTCAGCGCGTTGAAGACCTCAGCAGGAGATTGGATGGAAGTAATAGGAATTTCCAGGTCCATCCGTTCCAAACTAGGGACATGGTGTCCTTTATCTCCTCTAGAGGGTCCCCGTATTGGGCTTTATATAAGAGGAAGTTTCTTGATGACGCTCGTCATGAAGAGGCCGATCTGCAGTTCCGGGACTTGTTCCAATCTGGAAGAGAATGGGTCTGCGTCTCTGGACCATTCTAACTCTATCGACTTGAGCCTGAGTAGAGCATCGTCTGTCACATTGCGGATAATTTGTAATTGAACTGCTGATAAGTGCCATCTCTTTAGGTAAGGGATGGCTAATATCACCTAGAATATATGAGACGATCTCGAGCCTTGTAGGTTCGGACATCTCACTGTCACTTCCCTGTCCAAGATCAGCCTGATGAGGGCTGATCTGCGTGGAGAGAGTTTCCCTAACGTCAACAGGACTGCCCTGGCTTCAAAAATGTAGATGAGAGGGGCCTTGAACAGAAATGACCAGGTCCCTTGGCCTTTCCTGTGATGGGAGTGAAATCCCCATTCTTCCGTCGAGGCATCCATGTGGATGATCTTCGATGATCGAGGTGGTTGCAAGGGCATGGTCCTCATTAGGCTTTTGACTTTCAACCATGGGTTGAGAAGTGATCAAGGGGAGACCGATATTGGTCATTTTAGATCCCTTTGAGCATTTGATGTGTATCTTCTCCAGATTCCTGATGCATCTTTCAGTTGTGCTTTTAGCACTGGGTCTGTCACTGCTGCGAGCTGGAGAGAGTTTAGGACTCTTTCCTGTTGGCGTCTTGAAAGCCTGTCGGATTACAGTAGTCTCTTGACCGACCCTGTGATCACCTTCTTCCCTAAGGGAAGGGAGTGACAATGTGACCTCAAGTTCCAATGGTTTTTTCCAACCATTGAAACCTTTGAGCTGGAGAGAGTCGAGACTTCTTGAAGTTTATTTTGCATCCCAGATGTTCCAGGAACTGAGTTAATTTTTTGGAGGCTTGCAGACCAGCCGTTTCGGATGCTGCCCGCACCAGCCAGTCATCCAGGCACTTTTTTACCTGAACAGTTTCTAGGCAAGGTTATTGCATGACTGCGTCCTCCAATTTCGTGAAAATACTTGGGACTATGTTTAGTCCGAAGAGTAGGGCTCTTAGAACATACTTTATCTTCCCTAACTTGAATCCTAGGTAGGAGGAGAGGGGCCGACTGACTAGAAACTGCCACTAGGAATATGTCAGGTCTATCGAGACTGTGAACACCCCTTTTTGTAATAGGGTCATTATGTGCAGAAGGATTAACATCCTGAACTTGTTGTTTTTTATGAACTTGTTGAGTGGCGACAAGTCCAGAATGACTCTGAGTCTTCTTGAGTCCTTCTTGGGAACACAAAACAGCCTTCCCTGGAATTTGATGGACTTTGATTTCTTTATAACCTGTTTGTTCCAGAGCTATAGGGTATACTCTTCTAATACGTGGTTGGAGTTATGGAAGAGTTGAAGAAATGATGGTGGAGGCATGTCTAGTTTCCATCCTAGTCCAATCTTGATTAGGCCATGGACCCAGGGATCGAAGGTCCGTTGATCCTATTGGAGCCTCCCTCCTGCCAGAAGCGTCTCTATGCTTTGATTGATCAGAAGATTTACCTCCTCGACTGCCTACCTGAGGCTCATAGAAAATGTGGGATGTTGTCGAGCAGACTGAGGAAAAGGTCTAGACTTTTCCATCTTCCTTTTAGGTTGGGGACCCCCATTCAGGGAAGACTTCCTCTTTGAAGAGATGCCCCAATCCTGGAGAAGGTTCCTATTCTCCGTGGTGGCTTTCTCAACTTCCTCTTTGACTGCTTTGCTTGGAAAGAGGTCTTTACCTCAGATTTTAGAAGATACTAGCTTCCTGGCTTCCTTTTTCACTGTTGCAGCAGCGAACACGAACTCTTTACAGGCTCTACTAGTCTTCATAAAGGAATAAAGGTCTTTTACTAAGGTGGCCATATGCATCTTGGCCAGGACCATGACCATGTCTGGGGTACTTCGTTGGGCTGCACACATCTTTATACAGTTTTGTAGGGATAAAGATGCCGCAAGTCTCTCCTTTTTCTCTTGTTCCTTACAAAAGAGAAAATCAGAAAGATTAGGGAGATTCTCGCTAAACTGATATCCAGTGATGTCTGCGTTCAGTTTCCGTACTGAGAAGGTTAAGTTGACTTCCTTCCAATCCTTCTCCTGCATGGGCAAGGCTAGTGACAGAGGCCTGCACTCCTCAAGTGCAGGGCATGGATTGTCTGCTTCCACTGCCTAGGCAACCGATTAAAATGCCTTCCACGTAAAGGGAAATGCTATTGAGGAAGGAAGGTTGGGTGTTTCATATTCAAAGCAGACACTTTCGGCACCGAGTAACCCGCCTTTCTCAGGATATTCGACAAGAGAGCCTGTGCCTTATCGTGGTCGAGACCCATGACTTCCTTCGGTTCCGTTTCTTTTTCTGATGGTGGTTCATGCTTCAGTCGAATGAAGCAATCAGGGAAAACGTTAAAGCCAAAACTGAATTTCGTCTGAAGGGACAGCTCCCATCTTCTCTGTGATGTAGAGTTTGCTGTCCAAAATCGGCATAAGCTCCGCATACCTCCAGGGATTGGTTTTGGAGCATGTCAGGAGGTTTTGGTCTCTGAGTCGCTTGAATCACCCTCGGGAGGTGATGAGTGGAGCTTCACGGAGCTCTCTCTTGCATTACGCTTCCTTTGTTTCACCTTGTTTGCGAAAGTTTTCCACTAGACCTGTAAGATGGGCCAGTGACTGACTCATTTTGTCTAATAGAGAGGTACAAGGTGAACATGTCGAGGCTGCCTTCCTGCCCTCCATCTCGATGGCAATCTGGACGCAGGGAGGTGCGAGTCGTGCTTAGGGCACCACCATTTCACTACTCGCTTTCGGGAACAGTAAACTATGCATCCTATCGTTAGGTAGGTATGGTCCCGGAGATTTCTTCTGGAACCCTTTTACCCATTTGCGTAGTTTCTTTCATGATGCATCCCTAGACTTCATTGACTTGGATTCATCAAAATATTCAGTCACTAAGGTCCGGCAGATATTGCAGACTTGTGGGTCACAATTTTGCAGGGATTCGGTAATAATATTGCAGGGGGCATGAAATCTGCATGCTTTATGACCGTAAAAGTACTTACTCTTATGAATGCAGAAGACTGCATTACATTTCATCTGGGGTTCCTCCTGTAAAGAAAGGAAAACAGAATGAGTATACGATTGTTTAACTCACCTGATAAACAATATGTAATTAGTTATATTTTAATCATTATAGCTTAGGATAGTGAGCTAGAAAGGAGTAGTGAAAGACAGATACTTGTGTATCCCTCGCAACCAATTGCTGTAACCTCCCCCTAGTATTAAAAAATAGTTTCCTTTATCAGGGCAACTCGAAGAAAAGGATTCTAACCCCTAGGGATAGAAAAAGTGTATATTGTCACTGACCCTTCTAATTATTTAATATTGTGGGGTAAGTATTAACTGATTTCCAATCAGATTATTGAAGGAATTCTATTCTTTCAATATAAGTTCGGTTTCAGCAAAAGCCTGCACAAGGGTTCACAAGATATGTTAGAAAATAACTACTGTATAATAATACTATAGTGTTCTGTTTGCAGTATATACTATATTGAAAATATGCTGGCTACTGTATAATCATATACTGTAGTTCAATCAGTTTGCTGTCGGCTAGCACACTGACATGTCGCCGACTGGACTAAAAATTAGAAAAGACACATACTTGTATATCAAATCCAGCCAATTGCTTTGACCTTCCCTTCCAATATTAAGCTCAAAGACGAGGGTTTTAACCTTTAAGGATAGAAAGTGTACTACCACTGGCCCTTCTAAATTATTTAATATTGTAGGGTAAACTTTCAACTGATTTATAATCAGAGTATTGAAGGAATTCTATTCTTTCAATATAAGATTGGTCTCAGCAAAAGCCTGGGTAAGGATATCTAAGATATGTTGGAAAATAACTACTTGTATCATACATACAATAATTTTCTATCTGCAGTATATACCATACTGCAAATATACTGACTACTGTATAATCATATACTGTGATTCAGCCGGCATATGGTCAGCATAGCTAGTCCCTGACGGCAAAGTCCATCCGGCAAGCTATCTGATAGAGAGTGAGTAAGCATGGAGTGAAAGACTGCCTTATTTCTGTGTATGTTTACACTAATTAAGGATGTAAGTATATAGCTTACTGCCTTTCCCCAGAAAGAATGTTCAAATGGAAGGGGAGAATGCATCATTCAAGCTTCCATCCAACCACAAGTACCGTTGCCAACATAGTCCGGCCAGCCTATGGCGGCACTAGTACAGTACCAAGGGAGGACTGAAGAACCTTGGTGACAGAAGGGTCTCCCACCAGCAGCTGTCATGGCCGGCACAACCTTCCAGGATCCTTGTCCATAGGGGAAAGCTGAATGACTAAACAGCTGTTATGTAGGAGCCCGGCCGGCCCCGCAACCCGCCGGCAAGCGGTGAGATTGCAGTACGACGGCCATAGTAAAAGAAGGGTCTCCCACCAGCAGCTATCGTGGCCGGCACAACCTTCCTGGACCTTTGTCCATAAGGGAAAGCTGAGTGACTAAACAGCTGCCATGTAGGAGCCCGGTCAGCCTGGCAACCCACCAGCAAGCGGTGAGATTGCAGGACGACGGCTATAGTAAAAGGACAGAGAGGAGCAGGGAAAAGGTCCTATATAAAGTGTAAAGGCAGCAGCAATGTTGTCGCCCCCAGTACACAAGGGAGAAACTCTTTTTCAGTATCTGCGCCGTCCTAGGCGGCAGAAGACTGTCTGTTCCTCAACCTAGGGTCTGCCGAAATAATGTTAGGAGGGGCCGGCAGGTTTGCAGCTCCCTTTCAACAAAGAAGAAACATTGTTTCAGTGCCGGCGCCATCCTAGCCTGTAGAAGAATGTATATACTTCAGCCCAGGGTCTGCCAGCATAGGACTAGTCTTCTAAACTGCAGGGAGAAGGTGGCGGCAACATACCACCACCCCAGGTGCGGTTTAGGGAGGCTTAGCCTCCTATGCTGGCAGCTATAAGCGGGCAGGGGAGTGACTACTTATCCTGCCGGCCTGCCGCCGGCAAACGATTGAATACTCTGAGATTCTGTCAAAAACCAAAGCCGGACACTCACCGGCAAGGTGAGAGACAGAAAAACTCTAGCCTAGTCAAGCCAGAGTAACTACTCTATGGCAAGATTAGAAAGGGTTGCCGGCTACGGCGGCAATCAGAGGGAAACAGGGATTACCCATGACTCTCCATAGGAGACAAGTATCAATTTATATAATTCTAGGAGATATACTATCTCCCTCAGAATCAATAAAACGATACACAAGGATAAATGGGGAATGTCTGAAAGTATACTACATTGCCTAGGTTAGGTAACCTAGGCAAGACGAGATCTCGGTTACCTAAATCACCGAAACTCGAACGTATACGATCGACAAAGAAAGAAGAAAATTATGCATACTATAAATATTTTTATAAGTATAATTATGCCTAAATAGCTTTCATAATTTATTAATGCTATTTCAACCGAGAAAGTTGTTCTACTAACTAAATAATACATGCCTAACGAACGATAGCGCCCATGTCACCTCCAGTGACAGGTCTAGCTCCTAAGCACAATAAATTACTCTAATTTCACTGTGAAACAGGAGCTAAAATTATATACCTTGTAAAGAATCAATACTCAACTTTCCAGAGGTGAAAGAAGCTGGAGATTGCATAATAATCCTCGTAAAATCGATCGAAAAGGTTGGATCAACAGGGAACACCACCCGTGCGAATTCGCTACAAAATTAGGAGTAACCCCCATCTTAAATATGGCACCATCTTGATATTCAATAGTAGTATGGGAAATAAGGTAACCTTAATAACAGCTCCCCTTCCAAATTTGCCACTCTTCCCCATCGAGACGAAAACGGTATTTGGGGGTGAAGATTGCTATGTGTCGTATGAAGATATACGTCCCCGGAATTATGCGATATCCTTAAGAGAAAATTTAAGGATATTCGCACCAGGAGCTAGAATTCTGGAGACCTAAAGGTAAATTCTCTGGGAATATCACTGTAGTTCATATATCCCCTGGAAGGTATTATTAGGAACCTACCTTTAGGACGACATGGCTTGAGCCCAAATATATATATATATATATATATATATATATATATATATATATATATATATATATATATATATATATATATATATATATATATATATGTGTGTGTGTGTGTGTGTGTGTGTATGATTATGTGAACATTGTTCAAAAACAATTGATCGAAAACAATTATTCCAGAAACAATTATTCGAGAAACAATTACTCGAATGGAAAATTCTTCGAAAGAAAGTTATTCGAAAGGACAATTAGACGAAATGAAAATTATCTGAAATGTAAAATTCTTTATTTTACAAAGGTGTAAAAATACCAAAAAGGATGGAATCTTTTAAGTATAAATGTCATTAATAAAACTATTAAAATAAATTAATGATGAAACAGATTTACTTATAAACGCAAGTTATGCAATACAGCGCGCACGTACTATAATACTGAGTACTCTTCAAAGGTTGCCACTAATATTTTTATCCTTCCATGCAAGTCACGATATTTTTTGGAACTCTTCATATTTCTGCTTCCTGCTCTTAATTTCGCAATGTGAATTTCTTGTAAATCCTGCTCTCTTTTTAGAGCATCTACGAACTTCCATATTGTTGGATGATGAGATGACATTTGCTATAAAAAAGCTCTGTGCCATCCTTCAAGTGCGTTGTTAGTCCTTGGCAAATCATAGGACTTGAAGGAAGACCAATCCACAAACTTATTGCACTTCCAATATATCTTGTTACCAACTTGTTTGTCTTTCACGAATATGAAACCATTGATTTTAAACATAGGCTTGCCTTTTTCACTTGAAATGTATTCGGCCATCACTGAACGGCTGCCATATTCCGAAGAAATTAAGTTCTTGGTGCTTGATGTACTTCACACCGTTTAATACCACTAAAAAATCGGATAACATTCAAACAAAACATTTCAAAAATTGCCTGTATGAACAATTACCTATTTGAACAAATGTCTATTAGCGTAAGGTTCAAACATTTCTAATATTTATCATTTTGTATAATTGTCCTTTCGAATAACTTTCTTGCGAACAATTTTCCATTCGAATAGCTGTTTTTTGAATAATAGTTTTCGAATAATTGTTTTCGATTAATTGTTCTCGAATAATTTTCATGATACGATATATATATATATATATATATATATATATATATATATATATATATATATATATATATATATATATATATATATATGTGTGTGTGTGTGTGTATGTGCGTGTGTCAAAAGTGTTGCACTATTTTAAGTCAAAAACGCCTTCCATCACTCACCTTCAAACCCGATTGTTCATACTTTCTTTAATGATCGCTCACTTCCATGTATCCTCTATTGGGCAGTGCTTCTATAACAGTAAAAATTTATATTTTTTTCTAAAGTATGTAAGCATATTCAGCTGGCACCTCAGTACATGCTTGCCCTTGCAGTCCTTTATAAAAACACTTTATAATCATATATTTGTCATGTAAAACCAATTGTGTTTTTATGAAAAAAGCTATTCATCATACACCTTGATTATTGCAGTTTTGTATATGCTCCGAATTTATTATCAAAACTCTTCATATAATATTGTCAGTCAATTTCTCTTGAAATATATCAGTTTTACCAGGAAATAGCATAACCACTCGTTTATATTTTGTTTAGGTTTCCTAATTGTTGTAGGCTTATTGATACTTCTCATCTTTATATAAGTATTAATCTGGAGGTTCACTAGAACGCCAAAATGCCTGTCCAAAATGGAATCAGTTACATTTTATGACTGCCGTTTGGTATATCTTAGGCCAGTGAACATGGCAATATTTAAAAATACCATCTACTAGGATCTCAGCATGTTTGTCAAAAATGGTGACTTACCAAGACAACAACGGAATGACTGACCATCAAGGTGTAATCACCCTGCAACAATAACAGTGAACACTTTGTGAATCATTAAGACATATTAAACGAAACTCATGAATAGTGGGTTTAAAAAAGGTTAACCTTTCCGAATCAGTGCTTTTGTAGTGCGGCTATCTCAAAATCTTTAACTGAAATTTTAGAGTTAGAAATATAGAGAAAATTATCACCTTTTTCAATTCTCTCTCTCTCTCTCTCTCTCTCTCTCTCTCTCTCTCTCTCTCTCTCTCTCTCTCTCTCTCTCTCTCTCTCTCTCAGAGAATTATTATCTTTTGTAATTAGCTTAAGGTGTATGTTTATGCATGTGTGTAAATTAAGCCATGAAAGTAGAAGAATGAATGCGCATTGATATCGTATTTTCACAGAATAACGGGATCCCTAAGTGGTCAGTTTCTTGATGGTTCCAGACAAGTGTGATTTGAGAAAAGTGGATAATATAATACTGTCAGAAAAGAGGCTAGCGCTTGGGTGTAAATTCTGACCTTCGGTAAAGGCAATCAAGGATTCAACAATATGTTTTTTGGCTGTGGTCAGTATCAATAAAAAATTTTCTTTTTTACCCTTGTCATAAGAATGACCCCAAATGTCAAAAAGACCGACCATGTAAATCGTTCAAAATATTTAGAATCACATGCTACTACATTAGGGAAGAGATCAGTCTTCGTCTGCCACTCGATTTTGATTCAATTCATTTTTGAGCTCCAGGTATCCTACTTCGATGCTGGTGATAAGGATATTCTTTTCCTGTTTTTCTGTTCTTTCTCTAACTCCTTGGAAATTGATCATTATACGACTCTAGTATTGAAATCTCTCTCTCTCTCTCTCTCTCTCTCTCTCTCTCTCTCTCTCACACACACACACACACACACACACACACACACACACACACACACACACATGATTGTATCAGTTGTAGTAATAAAATTATCCTCTAATCTCTTTTTCCGCCGAAAAATACTTTAAACCCTGTGGATCCTATTGCAATCTCTGTTTGTAGACTGGCTGTTCAATGTGGTTTCTGACAAAAGCGCTGCTGCTATATGTAGATCTTGGGCTTTTGTTCCATAATGATCGTATCGACCTTTTTCATTACTCTGATCTAACCTAAAGTACACCACTATTGGGCCCGTGTTTTACATAATGAAAATCATTTTAAAAGTAAGTAGTTTAGAGTTCTCATCTCATTGGTTTGTATGGATATTATAAAATATTCCTAGATCATAAAAACGATATTAAAAGAAAGATAAGCATACGATGGAGAGCTTTTGTTCATCAAAATGAGATCGTGAAATTTAGAATGTCAGTCTCTAAAAAAAAAAAAAAAGGATATAATCAAATAGTCCTAAGAATATGTCCTTATGATTCGGATGCTTGGAGCCTTACTACAGCCGAAGAGCATAAGCTACTTGCAACTCAAAGAGTAATGGAAAGAATACAGATAAAAATAACTCTAAGAGAAAGAGAAGGAGCAACTGAAATACGAGAGCAAACTAAAATAAAGGATATTTCAACATGTGATAAACATATATATATATATATATATATATATATATATATATATATATATATATATATATATATATATATATATATATATATATATATATATATATATATATACTCTATACACACACACACACATATATATATATATATATATATATATA
>NC_090731.1:76870798-76893298 GCF_036898095.1 Palaemon carinicauda | reverse complement strand
ATACAATCCTTATATAATTAAACTATGCTTTTCATTTCACATTTCAAGTGATTTTCATTGTACATATCTATTTACTGCCTTTACAAGATAATTTTTCGTGAATAAATTTCAGGTTTTCAAGGTCTCTCTTTTTCATTTTGTTTTAAATTTCCAGGTATTTTCTAGACATGGTTTCTTCATTATGTACCTAAAAATATCTATCATTTATATAAAAACATATGTGATTATGAAGGATGTATAACTCATTTATATAAAAACATATGTGATTATGAAGGATGTATAACTGTAAATATGGTTATCTATAAAAAAATTCAAGATTTCTTTTTATTTTGATAATACTATTCATTAATCCTTCCGTATATAAGAATTGGTGCTTTTCATTATACAGTACATTTCAACATAGTGATTTTCATTGTATATTTCTATTTACGGATTTTCATTGGCATTGAAAGATAAGTTCGATTGAAAAGTTTCATGTTTTTATGGTCTCCTTTTCATTATTTTCAAATTTCACATTTGTTAAAGATTTAATTTATTCATCATTTACATAAATATATCTATCACTTATATAAGATATACGTGATTACAAAAGATTGATTGACAGAAAATGTTATTTATCATATTTTAGACTTTTTTAATAGTGTTTGCTCTCTTCACTCGATAAATTCTTTGGGGTGTCCAGGCTGGGGGAGGTGACTATCAGCCCCATTGCAGCAGACACAACGTTGGGGATCGAGATACTCGAAATGCTTGGGGATGGCAGCGAGGGCAACATATCCAAGGCAGCAGAAAATCGGGAAGCGGGAGTATTTGTCGAAGTAGTGCAGGCAGGTGCTGTAGATGGGAATGGCATTGCAATACGTGGCGTCTAAACTTGCTGCTGTGGTAAGAGTGGTTGCAGACGTTGATGCGGTGGGACAGGCTGTTACTGCGGGATGTAAAATGCTGTTTGCTGTTGCTGGTATGGTTGTTGCACGAGTTGTTGTTGCTGATACTGTTTTAGGTGGAATGTTGCCTGAATTGCAGGAGGGAACACCACTACTGCCTGGACTCCCTCTGGTTACTGTTGCCACTGTAGAGGTTGCAGTTGCGGTGTCTCTATCCGAGTAATTAGGATTTTCCCTGGATTTTGCATGGAAGATGTCTCTTCTGGTGGTTTCTCCATGACTGCGACCATCTCCAGAATCTTCCCAAGCAAAACCTTGAAGTTCAAGGGGGACACTCTTTTCAGTCAGGAACACAGGTATGTTGCGAAGTCCTGGAACTCAGCCTCATGTCCTTCAACATTTTTCCTCTGCATCAGCAAATTGACCTTTTGCAGGAGCTCCTTGATGGCTTTTCCAGATCCTATCTGCTCTTCTATTGAATTGGGGGTTACTGTCTCTGATGTCTGGCTCATCCTCTTCAGGTTCTTTCTGACGATTGATAGAGCAGACATACCAGATATCTCACTTGAAGTTTCGTCGACATTTATATCTGAATTGCCCCTTTGCGAGGTAGGAGATAACCCGTCACTCGATAGTGTGTTCTCGCGGGCTATGTATCCCCCAAGTAACTTCCAGGTGGTCATGACTTCTTCCTCTCATTGAGTCCTTCTCCCTGCTAGGGCCCAACTCTTGCTCTCCTTCTTGCGCCACGCAAGGTCATCCACCTTGATGAACGCCGTGGCAAAATTTAAACATGTTTTAAAAGCCTGGCGATTGCGAGGTCTTGTCATCAGCAGCCACGTGGTGTTTTGTTAGGTGGCAGGACCGCACGTTGCAACATGTCTCAAAAAAAATGTGCGTAGGTGTCAACCAGGCTTTACGTTGAATGAAAAGGGACGCGAGTTTGTTTCTGACTCACTTTTATATATAATCCTTGATTATCATTATTATTATTATTACTATCCAAGCTACAACCCTAGTTGGATAAGCAAGATGCTATAAGCCCAGGGGCTCCAACAGGGAAAAATAGCCCAGTGAGGAAAGGAAATAAGGAAATAGATAAATGAAGAGAAAACATTAACAATAAATCATTCTAAAAAAAGTAATAATGTCAAAACAGACATGTCACATATAAACTATTAACAACATCAAAAACAAATATGTCATAAATAAACTATAAAAAGACTCATGTACGCCTGGTCAACAAAAAAGCATTTGACCCAACTTTGAACTTTTGAAGTTCTACTGATTCAACTACCCGATTAGGAAGATCATTCCACAACTTGGTAACAGCTCGAATAAAACTTCTAGAGTACTGCGTAGTATTAACCCTCATGATGGAGAAGGCCTGGCTATTAAAATTAACTGCCTGCCTAGTATTACGAACAGGATAAAATTGTCCAGGGAGATCTGAATGTAAAGGATGGTCAGAGTTATGACAAATCTTATGCAACATGCATAATGAACTAATTGAACAACGGTGCCAGAGAATAATATCTAGATCAGGAATAAGAAATTTAATAGACCGTAAGTTTCTGTCTAACAAATTAAGATGAGAATCAGCAGCTGAACACCAGACAGGAGAACAATACTCAAAACAAGGTAGAATGAAAGAATTAAAACTATTCTTCAGAATAGATTGATCACTGAAAATCTTGAAAGACTCTCTCAATGAGCCTATTTTTTGTGCAATTGAAGAAGACACTGACCTTATATGTTTCTCAAAAGTAAATTTGCTGTCGAGAATCACTCCTAAAATTTTGAAAGAGTCATACAAATTTAAAGAAACATTATCAATACTGAGATCTGGATGTTGAGGAGCCACCGTCCTTGACCTACTTACAATCATACTTTGAGTTTTGTTAGGATTCAACTTCATACTCCATAATTTGCACCATCCACTAATTCTAGCTAAATCTCTATTAATTAAGGGATTCACCAACCCCAGATCTACATTCAGGGGATGAAATTGATGCAAAGAGAGTAGCATCATCTGTATATGCAACAAGCTTGTTTTCTAGGCCAAACCACATGTCATGTGTATATAGTATGAAAAGTAATGGGCCAACAACACTACCCTGTGGAACACCGGATATCACATTCCTATAATCACTATGGTGCTCATCAACAACAACTCTTTGAGATCTATTGCTTAAAAAAATCAATAATAACGCTAAGAAACGACCCACCCACTCCCAACTGTTTCAGTTTGAAAACAAGGGCCTCATGATTAACACGGTCAAAGGCAGCACTAAAATCAAGGCCAATCATACGAACTTCCTGACCACAATCAAGGGATTTCTGTACAGCATTGGAGATTGTAAGAAGGGCATCACATGCTCCAAGGCCTTCACGAAAACCAAATTGCAAACTAGGGAGTAGATGTTTACCTTCAGCAGACCTATTAAGACGTTTTGCCAGAAGACGTTCAAAAACTTTAGATAATATGGGAGTTATGGAAATTCAGCGGTAATCAGTGGGACTTGAGCTACCACAAACACATTTACACAGAGGAGTAACATTACCAATTCTCCAACAAGTGCTAAAAACTCCTCTTCTTGCTATCTTGCGCAAAATAACAGATAACTTTGCAGCTAAGAAATCTGCTGTCTTCATAAAAAAACAAAGGAAAAATACCATTTGGGTCTACACCTCCATAAGCATCAAGGTCCATCAACAGAGCTTTAATCTCAGGAGATCGAAAAGCTAAACTAGTTAGTTTAGCCTCCGGAGAACAGGAATGAGAAATTTCAAGATTTTCATTACTCTGTTTACTGTTAAAAACATCAGCCAAAAGGGTTGCCTTTTCCTTTGGACAGTGAGTGAGTAAGCCATCTGGTTTAAGTAAAGGAGGAACTGTTGCTTAAACACCAAAGAGTGCAGATTTAAGGGTAGACCACCATTTATGTTCCTGAGTTGTACCAGAAAGGGTTTCTTTTATGGTTAAATTGTACTCCTTTTCAGTTGAGGCATAAACTTTCTGAGCAAAAGCTCGAAGCTGAGTATAGTTGTTCCAGATCAAATCTGATTTGCTACCCTTCCAAGGTTGATAGGCTTCCTGCTTCTCCAAATAAGCACGTCTAGAATCATCATTGAACCGCGGTTTGTCCTTCACTCGGTACCTTAGCACACGAGAAGGGATACGCCTATCAATTATGTTGACTAGATCCTCATTCAAAGGGACAACAGGATCTACACTAATATATAATTGTGACCAATTCAAGCACAAAAGATCATGCAAAATCCCATTCCAATCTGCTTGGGATTTCATACAAATTTTACAAGAATATGATATATCAGGGACAGGCTGCTCAGTCTTCACTAATAATGAAATCAAGGCATGATCAGATGTCCCGACTGGAGAACCAACCTTACTAGATATAATGCCAGGAGAGTCAGTGTATACAAGTTCCAAGCAATTACCAGACCTGTGAGTAGCTTCATCTATGATTTGCTCACAGACTGATTCAGAGGCAAAGTCTAAAGCTCTTAAGCCATGGCGATCGGTAGGAGAGATAGAACTTAACCACTCCCTATGGCGAGCATTAAAATCACCAACAAAGACAAAAGAAGCCTTTCTATCATTTTCTTGTATCGTAGCCATAATGGTGAGAAGACAATCGAAGATAGAATCATCCATGTCTGGATTCCGGTAGATCGAACACAAATAAAAGTTGTTATGCCTGCCACAAACTTTTATTACCTGAATCTCATGACATCCACATTGATAGCAGGACTTTTGAGAAGCAGGGTACTCGGTCCTAATATACACCGCCATTCCCCTGGCCCTAGGGATGGCCTCACGTTTCAACAGTATTGGCTTCTTAAAACCAGTTATAAGGAGCTCAGATGAGTGCCTCATATTAGAAACCAAAGTTTCTGAGCACAAAGGAATATCATACTGTCTGGACACAACTATAAGGACCATGAATTTTGCAATACAGAAGACGTCATTGACGAAATATAGGACGTACTGGTCCCGGATTTCGCTCAATGTCTCCAGAGAGCATAAGAATTAATAGAAATAAAAAAGAGACATCATACTTAAAAACTAGATTAACAAGAATTATAACAAAAACAATATGTACAGAATTATAAATAAAGTGAATGATGATACCCATAGACTATAGTAAAAAGTCGGAAAAACTGGTCAACATGGAGGAGCCGATACACCATGTAAGGCTAAATACCCTCCAGGATAGCCACTTCAACTGAAGGGAGGACAGTAAGGATGGTTTTGAGAAGAAAAAGAGTCTGAAAAAGGAAAAGACAACCTCTTGATAAACCACCAGGCATCCATGGCCCTTCTATTAAGCCTGCCCAACACACCATTTAAAAAAAAACAAGAGGAAGAAAAAAAAATAATAAGATAGAATAGTGTGCCTGAGTGTACCCTCAAAACAAGAGAACTCTAACCCAAGACAGTGGAAGACCATGGTACAGAGGCTATGGCACTACCTAAGACTAGAGAACAATGGTTTAATTTTGGAGTGTCCTTCTCCTAGAAGAGGTGCTTACCATAGCTGAAGAGTCTCTTACCCTTACCAAGAGGAAAGTACACTGAAGAAATTGCAGTACAGTAATTAACCCCTTGGGTGAAGAAGTGTTAAGTATCTCATTGTTTTCAGGTGTATGAGGAAAGACAAGAATATGTAAAGAATAGGCCAGACTATTCTGTGTAAGTGTAGGCAAAGAAAAAAAATAAGCCGTGACCAGAGAGTGGGATCCAATGCATTACTGTCTGGCCAGTCAAAGGATCCAATACCTCTCTAGTGGTAGTATCTCAACGGGCGGCTAGTGCCCTGGCCAACCTACTATCGTTATCCAATTGCTATTGGTTTGCAAATGATACGTTATATATTTGGAATGCATTCATATAATTCGTATCATAGATGTGTTAGGTATGCTACATATTCGATTTACATACACGACACCTACGCTCCCATTCTGCTAATAACCCGCAATTACCTGTGAGTTGTGGCTAAAAGCCGAACACAGCGAGTAACAGTGGATATAGTGCGCATGTAATTCGAATGTATTACGGTCTCCCATCCGCAACCAAAATTCTGAGCAGTTCAAAATCATGGGAGCTGGAGAAACAACCAGTGCAGATGCATTGGGGATATGTGCAGATGTTGGCCAATTGATATCAGCAAAAATCACGAATACTGTTTATGATTATCCAATTTCATTCGCCATTCTTTTGCACTCCACTCGCAAGTCCTATGGGACAAGGCATTTACAGGTTAGATACCACATGTTGTTTCATTCTCAAGAATTCAGCAAATGTTTCATTCACAACCATTCTGGAAAATTATATGAATGAAAGCTCAGCAAATATTTTAAAAGATATTTTATCTTTAGGCTCCACATTTTACGTATCTTCTCTCTCTCTCTCTCTCTCTCTCTCTCTCTCTCTCTCTCTCTCTCTCTCTCTCTCTCTCTCTCTCTCTCTCTCTCTAATGGTAAAAACTATGGAATAGTATTTTGGAATCCTTACATTTTCATTCAATAATCAAAAAGTGAACATAATATTTATAAAGTATCATGGATAAATTTTTTTAACCATATTATAAAACAGTGAATGGAATAATAATAACCCTGTTAGTACCTTTTACGTATCTTGGTCCACTAACCATGTTAGGTATATTTTTTTTTGCTCTTATAGTTATTATGTCAACATTTATGAGTTGAAAAAAAAAGTCATGATTTTTTCCTAAAAAAAGATTTATTATTTCAAATCATATTCCTTAATTTAGATATTTTTCTTTTTATTCAGATTATTTTTTTTTTCTCAATAACATCAATTTCATGCAGTTTAGTCGTACTAGGAACTCTCTGGTATTAAACTTGATCTATGTTTAATGAAACATCGGAGCAGACAAGTTTAAGAAACTAGTGCATACTGCACATACATAAAAATAAGCGAAAATGTAATAAAACTAAAATAACAACATAGAAGAGTTTCAATTTAACATACAATAAACTGTGATAAATATACCTAAAAACTTATTGAGGATTACTCCATGTGCGTAATATACAATCTTTTGTATTTATTTTTAATTCCGATTAACGCTGTTAAAAAATCAAGGCTTTTTAATAATTTGTATAAATACAACCACCTCAATTCTTAAGAACACCAAGTTTACTCGAAATTTTATTGCAATTAACTAGGATTAGGTTCATTTGCTGTAATTTTCAAAAATTATAACCAGTCTTTGAAGTGTAATTTTCTTTTTCTAAGATAATTTCTGACAGTATATTTCATTTTTATTTAAATCATTATTTTTTACTCAGATTTAAATCCATGTGAATAATTTCATTCAAATAATTTGATTCAAATCAAAAGAATCCTGCAACATTGTCCACAGCAATTCCATAACACCAGAATAATTCCGGCAGAATTTTCACTAAAATCTTCCCCTTTTCCCATCTCTTACTTAGTTTATTATAAATTTTATATATATATATAAAGTTTAATGATAATTTACAATATCTCTTCGTTAGAGAAATATTTAATTTCATTCTATCAATTCACTACAAACACGAGACAATTTTTCAAAACTATTTTCATTCGATATAGTTTCATTGATGATTACTATTTACATTTAAATTTAAAACCGTCACACAGTTTTTAATTTATGTGAATCATAACCACACAGACAGACGTACAAATAAATAAATACACTAATATCAAAACATAAACTTTATAACGAAGTTGCCGAAGATAATATGATTGATTTAACCTTGAAACATATAAACACACTCTCTCTCTCTCTCTCTCTCTCTCTCTCTCTCTCTCTCTCTCTCTCTCTCTCTCTCTCTCTCACTCATTCCATTCGTAAAGGTGTTAGTACTTCTTTGAAGACTCTTTTCAACAGAGCTTTTATCACTTTAGGGGACGACCTCAGAATCTTGGTATTTTCACCGAGATTTCAAGATTATCTGATTTCAAGTTGAAGTTGAAAATGGAAATTTAATGGGAACCCACAATTTCCCATTGAACAATTAAATACCATCGTTACGTCATTGCAAAGTTTATGAAGCATATATATCTATATCTATCTATCTATCTATCTATCTATATACAGTATATATATATATATATATATATATATATATATATATATATATATATATATATATATATATATATATATATATATATATATATATATATATATATATATATATATATATATATATATATATAGGTATATATATATACATATATACACATATGCATGCGTAGATATACACCGTGAACATTATCATAAAAAAGAAGTATTATTATTATTATTATTATTATTATTATTATTATTACACAACTTCATCTTTCCACTTGACTATTCATCAATTCTCAGTAATGAGGGCAACACTTCATGTAGGTATAGTAGATATGTTAGGTGAATAATGAAACTAAAGTTAAAATTAAACAAAGAATTTACTTATTTTAAATCACGTCTGAATATATAATAACAAAATAATAACAAATAACCACTTAATAACTACTAGAAATAAGTAAATCGTAAGCCACCGGATAACGAACTCAAAAGTATTAACTTGACAGAGCTTGGAAGTAAACATTCCCAAGAGTTACATACGCAACAAAAAAAAAAAGAGGTAATTTCATCCATGCTGTCCGCTACGATCAGCAATCAATAGATGGCGCTAACATCATACACAATAATAGGTGTGTAATTATAAATGCTACATAATGATAGGAGGGTTAATATAGTCCCCCCCCTATTAGGAATGAAATTTCTATGACAATTTTATTGACAAATTTAGTGAATTCAAGTGGTTTTCTGTCTAAGACGTGATAATGCGTCGGCGATGGAGTTTTTTGATTCTCGAATGCTGTGGATCTCAATGTTGTAGGAAGACAAGATGTATGACCATCGAAGAAGTTTCTTGTTGTCAAGCTTCGCCCTTTCGAGGAAGGTAAGGGGTTTGTGGGCGGTGTAAATGACGACGACGTGCAGCACCTTCCAGATATGGACGAAAATGAAGGACAGTTGCAACAAGATTATACAATTCTTTCTTGATGGTAGGCCATCCTAGTTGAGTGCCTTTGAATGTTCCCGAGTAATAAGATAGTGGCAGTAGGTGTTCCAGCAAAGGAGGAAAAGTAGTGGTCCCATTGATTTCTTGCAGTAGGACACCACCAAATCCAGTATTGCAAGCATCGACCTGTATAAAAAAAGGTTTAGCAAGATTAGGAGCTCGCAACAAAGGAGATGAAGTCATGAATAACTTCAGCTGCTGGAAGGCCTTGTCGTGACCCTGTGTCCAGTGAAACCTTACTTTGCTAAATGTCAAGGCATGTAGAGGAGAAGTTATGATGGCAAAATTAGGACAAAACTTTGAATAATATGACACCATACCTACGAATGTTTTGAGTTCTTTTTTATCACTAGGAGTGGGAAATGAATTTATAGCCTTTACATTAGTATCCTTGGGTAATATGGAGCCACTGCCAATGACATGTCCTAGGTATGTAACTTTTGCCTTACCAAATAAAAACTTGGCTAAATTAATAACGAGGTTAGCTTTCAGGAGTCTTTTGAAGAGTTCTTTTAAGATCTTGAGGTGTTCGTCCCAGGAGTTACTAGCAATTACGATGTCATCCAAATAGACATACACACCCTCCAAACCACGTGTAACTTCATGGACCATCCTTTGGAATGTAGCTGGAGAATTAGTCATCCCAAATGGCAAAACTTTGTATTCAAAGAAGCCAAAAGGTGTTATAAAGGCTGATATCTCTTTTGTCCTATCTGTTAATATAATTTTATAATAACCCTTTAAGAGATGAATCTGGGTAAGGTATTTAGAATTACTCACAGAGTCAATAATATCTGCAATTCTAGGTAATGGATAAGCATCCTTAACTGTTACAAAATTAACCCTTCTATAATCCGTACACATACGATAGGAATTGTTAGGCTTTTTGACTAAAATACAAGCGATGCCCAGGGAGACTTACTTGGTGCAGCCAAATCCAGTTTTAGTAAATACTTAACCTCAGCCATCAAGGCTGGTAATAAACGATGGGACACCAAATAAATAGGTTGACGAACGGGATTGGTGTTTGTTTCTAGCACAATATCATGTTGCACCAAGGTACAGCTACCAGGAGTGTCTGAACATATTGGAGGATAAGACTTCAGAACATCCTCTAATTCTTCCCTTTCCATCTTAGGAAGATGACCAAGATACTGTGAAAGTAAATAAAGAATCTGTGAATTACTAGCATTTTTCCATGACAAAATATGAATATGAGCTAAAGTTTCTTCTTCATCTGGTTCAAGAGGAGCTTAAAGTTTGTCATTATCAACTGCCTCGGGTACTAAGTTTTTCGGGGTAGGAGAAGTCTCGATGGGATTAGTTATCCTTGAGTTGTGAGTGGAGTGATCAGTCTCTCTACATATCAGGTGAACTACCTGTGGAAAAATCTTTGCAGATTGGTATGGTTTTATAAGATTAATGTGCACTAACTGGCTAGGTTTCCTTTTATCTGGAGTTTCAATTGCATAAGTTGTTTTAGAGACTCTTTTAGTGATTTTATACGGACCCATAAATTTTTCTCTCAATGGAGCTCCTGGAACTGGTCGATATACAAGTACATCATCTCCTACTTTGAAAGTTCTAATTTTTTCCTTTTAATAGTAATGGTTTTTACATTCAAATCTGACTGTTAGTTAAATTCAGATGGGCAAATTCATAAATATGGTAAAATTTAACCTTAAGACTTTGAAGGTATAGTGGAATACTTACTTGCTGGTCTTTGTAAGTACCTCTTAGGATGTTTTCTTTTCCTATACTAAGGTTTGTCCTAGGTCTACGGCCGAACATCATCTCGAAGGGAGAAATTCCAGTCGATTCATTAGGTGTACTTCTAAGTACATACATAATCAGATCCAGGTCTTCATCCCAGTCTCGTCCAGTTTCACAAATGTACTTGCGCAGGAGGCTTTTAATGGTCTGGTGTACCCGTTCGAGGGCTACATTAGTCTGAGGGTGAAAAGCTGAAGCAAAAATATGGGAGATGTTTAACTGCTTTAAAGTTTGCTTAAACAAATCACTAGTGAGGTTTGTCCCCTGATCACACTGAAGCTCTTTTGGAAATCCAAAAATGGGAAATATTTTAAGAAGATTAACAATAATTGTTCAAGCAGATATGTTTTTTATTGGCTAAAGGAAATCTAGTAGTTGGACACAACACAGTTAAAATGTACTCATTTTGTTTTTTAGTTTTAGGAAGTGGACCAACACAATCTACAATTACCTTTTCAAAAGGAGAATTAGGTACTGTAATAGGAACTAATGGTGCTGGAGGTATTTTCTGATTTGGTTTACCAGTTACCTGGCAGGGATGGCAAGATTCTATGTGGTGCTTTACATCAGCTTTCATAACAGGTCAGTAGTAATCGTATAGCAAACGCTCATAGGTTTTGGAAATGCCTAGATGAGACTCTGCTGAATGAGCAAGTTCCAATAAGGCTGCACAAAGATTAGAAGGAACTACAAGCTGGTAACTATCATGCCAGGAATTTTATCCTGCAATCTTCAAAGGTCTATAACGTCTCATAAGGATGCTATTATCAAGATAAAAATATGGTAACTTACTTTCATCAACATCATCTTTTACTTTATTAAAGTATTCTTTCAAACTATCTTCAGACCTTCGATACTCTACAAATTCATCTGAGGGAATATCAACAAGATCAGCAAGGACTTTTTCACCTAAGGTACTTTGATCCACCTTACCTGTGTGTTCAGTGTCTCTAGAAGTTGAGGTTGTAGACCTGGTGACTACTTGGCAGGGAAGCTCTACCACAGGAGAAAACTCTTTACAAGCTTTTTCGATCACTACTTCAAGCTGAGTAATGATAAGACTAGGAGTACCGTTAGTTTGAGCCAAGTCATTACCAAGTATCATGTCTATGTTCTTGCAAGGCAGGTCAGAATCCAACAAGGCGACATTAGTTGAACCTTTAAAATAAGGACAATCAAGATAAATCTGTACAATAGGTAAAACCTTTTGACAAGTCAAATCTGACACGGTTACATACTGATCTGTTGGTTTAGCTAAATCTTTTAACTTTGAGCTAATGACAGTTTGAGATGACCCTGTATCTCTCAAAATTAGCACGGGAATATCATTTACTTTACCAGGATATGTAAATGCTGTAAAGTCTGATCAAGGTTGAGCACAGTGAAGTGTCGTTTTATTTGCAGTATTCCCTGATTTGGGTCCTTATGAAAAATCATTAGGAGAAGCCTTACCATGAGATTCTTTGCATTTGGGACTAGGACAGTCTTTAATATGATAACCTTCTTTCTTACAAAAAGTACAAATCTGGAGGGCAGATGAAGGTGAGGACGAATGTGGTTTAATTTTATGAATGAGATGGTAATCATCAGCTAATAGGGCAGCCGTTTTTCCACCTTTTTCTTGTTTTTCTCTAATAAACATTGCCACATTAGCTGGAATACGCCTCAGGAATTCTTCTAAAACTATTAAATTCTTTAATTATTCTAAAGTAGTTATTTGTTCTTTCTCTATCCATTTATTAAAATGCCTCAACTTCAATGTGAAAAACTCGAGATAAGTTAGAGCTTGGTTCTTCAAAGTTTGTCTGAAGATTTGCCTATACCCTTCTGCTGTAACACTAAAAGCATCTTATATGGCAGTTTTATAGACTTCATAATTCCTTTCTTGGACAAGTTATGCTGCCACATATGCAGCTTTTCCTTTGAAGGAGTTTCTGATTAAGAGAACATATTGGTCTCTAGGCCAGTTGAGACACGTTGCAGTGTTTTCAAAAGTAATGAAAAATACATCAGGATCTTTTTCATCGAAGATAGGCAGGAGTTTGCGTGCTTTACTAAGGTCAAAAGCATCAGGTAGCTGTTTTTCTGCCAACCTTTCTTCTATTCTTATGGCCGATAGTTCCTTTTCCAACAGAACTTTTTCTTTCTGTTCTAGATCAACTCTTCTTTGCTCAGCTTCTACAATTAAGCTTGCAGCTTCTACCTTACTTTGTTCAGCTGCTTCTGCAGCATTTGCAACATCGACCTTTCTTTGTTCAGCTGCTGCTGCGGCATTTGTAGCTTCAAGTCTTTTCTGTTCAGTTTCTACTCTTCGCTGCTGCAGTTCAAGTTGGAGTTTCAATTTCACTAGCTCTGGGTCTTCAGTTGTAGTAACTGTACGAGCAGCACCTCGTTCAAGTGTTAAAGGCCTTAAGGGAAGAACCTCTTATTCAGTTATGTTATCACTATTCATCAGGAAATCTAAAATTTTTCTCAATAGTTCAGCTTTCACCTTAGCATGACCTACAGATATTCTTGCCCTTACAGCTATTTGGCGAAGCTGGTCCTTTTTAGCTTCCTGTAGTGTATTCAGGTGCTCCCTAGGTGCACCTAAAAATTTCTCAAGATCAAAAGGCATCTCTCAATACTGATAAAATGGAAAATATCACTGGAAATTATATTACTACCATACACAAGCTCTACAACTTAAAACGTTAGGTCATTCTTGGATTTATGGTGCGAAGGCGCCCACAAACCACAAGAATTTCTTTAATACTTAAGTCCTACAATGTTCAGAATTCACTTAAATGAACGAGCCTTTAATAATCCATGCAAATCAGAAAACTTAGTTCTCCAATAATGCACAACCACTAACAATCTTGAATGAAATATTCTTAATGAAGTAAATAATTGGAAGTACCAACAGTTACCTAAACATGGAATAAACCGTTAAGTATCCATCAACGTAGAACGAAGTTCTTAGCAAAGCGGTCGTAACAATATGAAACCGAAATCTTTTAAAGAGCTAAGGTCGTACCCTGAGTAATAGGACCAGAGGTTCCTATGGAAGGAATCTTTCAATTCCTTATGATGAGGTTTTGAATGCCTCGAAGCACCTCGAGAAGTTGGGGCGACTATGAAGATATCGCTAAGCGATGGTAGTCAACAGAGTCGAGGGTTGAAAGAATTACGAATTCTAGGCTGCCATTACCCGGCCTGCACGTCCTCCAAAATCTCGATGTATGCTTAAGATGACGTGCAGCAACACGACATTCTCTAAGTGAAAGTGTGAGCGTGCTGGAGAACACTATCCGGTGGTGGTCAGTGTTATAAATTAGCAAAATATCACCAATACACTACACTCATGTTGTCCATCACCATAGAGAAACAACACAATGATTTTCACAATCCGTCAAGATCGGGCGTAAGCGCAACGCAAACGTAAGTAGATCCCGGTCGAAAATTCTTTTGTTTTGACCCCACATCAAGTTCTATGACTCACTCCCCGGTGAGCATCTATACGGACTTTCAGCAGTCTTTTTGTGGAACCCACATAATTTCCGAGAATACATATCAGACATGTAAACATATAGACCACCGAAGAACGCATTAGTTCTGGGAGAGACTCCTTAATTGTAAACATAGATACCATTGTCAGATAGATTCTTAAAAATAAGTTTAAAATCCAGACTCGGAAAATTGTTTTAAAATTATTTTTTTAAATTGTTTCCCGTATTTTCCGTTATTAATAAAAGGCAAAGAGGCATAAAAAATCATTTTGGTACTGTAGGAGCTCGAAGTTAGGTTGGTAATGCTTGGTCAGAAATTTGTTAACTAATCTATAAAATATTTTAGTTGGAAAACAGTTATCCTTGAAATGCTGCTTCCAGAAAAATTATTTCATTTAAAGGATGTCCAGTCAGACGAAAGATAAAATGCCCTGCAGATCAGTGTTGTTATTGCATTTAAATTATAATTGCAAAAGCCAAATAAAAAATAATTGGTGCCTAAACCAGTGAACGTCTTTTTTCTAAATGTGCTAGTTTCCAGACGTGTCTGCCCTTTTGAGATGCAAATGTCAGGATATGGTAACTTGTTATTTTCTTCTTCCTCAATAGTGAACTTGATGTTTGGATGAACGTTATTGATGAAATTTAAAAATCGAGCAGCATCTTCCTTTTGCTTTAAAGTAGCTAACGTATCATTTACGTAGCATTTATAAAATATAGGTCTAAATAGCAAAGGACATTGGTCTAAAAACTGCTCCTCAAGATGACACATAAAAATATTGGCGAAGGTGGGCCCAAGAGGGCTACCCATAGCCCTACCATCAAGTTGTTGAAACAACCTGCCATCAAAAATAAAATGAGTTTCAATCACTGCAAGTTCAAGTAATTTTTAAAATCAGACTTATTAAAACCGTGATATAAGTCGTTTGGAATAATAAGTTTGTTTAAAATTATTTCAATGATTTCTTGTAAGGTCATGTTCGTAAATAGTGATTCAACATCATAGCTAACCATATAATTATCTTGTTTTGAGTGGTTATTTCAGGTATCAGAGAGGTAGAATTCGGCAGCGTATATTCATTTGAGGTAAGTGGTTGTAAAAGGCAAAAGAAACTTGGCAATATTAAAATTTGGTGAATTATAAGCAGCTAAAATAGGTCTGAGTGGAGCATTTTCTTTGTGAATCTTAGGTAAACCATACAGTATACCATAAGAGGCACCAGAGGAAAATAGGTCTAAGTATACCTGTTCAGTAATGATATTATTTTCCTTTAGTCTTTTCAGTGTCCGGTTAATTTTGTCTTCCATTTTAAAAATCGGATTAAACTGAGGAAAATTTGGGATTCTTAGCCAAACTTTTCAACAAATAGAAATCATCCCTCGTGAAGAAAGGGGCCCAGTTAGTTTTTATTGATGAAAATGTTTTATGGGCGATCTGGTGTAAGTTACGCTGAAAGTTGTTTATATCCATGAGAAGCAGTAGTTGCCTTAGGCAAACATCACACGAAGCGACGCGTCAGCGGCAAGGCATAGACAGTTGTTGCATACGTGACGCATTGTTGACGACAGCAATGCTTTTTAATAGAGCTGTACCCACGAAGCGTCTGCAGCGCGTCTGCGGCGCTGCATCGACTGCGCATGACGCATGGCGTACACCCCAGGCGGCCTCCAGTCGTCAAGCAGCCGTCAAGCCTGCAGCAAATTGACAGGATGAGTGGTGAAGCAGCTTCTTTTTTAGAAAAAGTTGAAAAGTATTCATGTCTTTACTACTTTTCTAGTGCGGAATATTCCAGAAAGGACATAACTGAGAAAGCATGGAGTGAAGTGGGAAAGGAGATGAAAAAGGTTAGTAAAAAGTCGAAAAAGTTTTATCCTTTATATCATTTATATGAAGCTGAAAATCACACACACGTAATTCATAATAATAATAGTAATAAGAAGAAGAAGAAGAAGAAGAAGAAGAAGAAGAAAAATGATAATAATAATGTGGCGGGATGTCGCAAGAACAACCCCCACACCCTGAATCACTCTAACAGAAAGTTGTCTCTGCAACACAAACTTTCCCCTTACTTTATCATAAACTGGACTCTTACGCAAAAAGGACATAAAAACTAAACATAACCTTACAACTATATTCCTTAAAATTAAAACTCTTAACATAAAACCATCCACAATCAAAATAACAACACTTACACCTAATCGGCATTAAAATAAAACAAAAGAAAATAAACAACTTACAAACTTGAAACTAAAACAGACCACAACCAATACGTAATAATTTTATGTATATCTATGTTAGGACACAGACACTTGCCTAAATGATCCAAACAGTCTTTATCAATGGCACACTGACACAGCTCGGTGGCAAAACGGTAACCTTTCTACTACACAAAGCACTTAAGTGGTAAGTGGAACAATTTATGGCGGTTAATGCGTCGTCGTCGTCATCGTCATCATCATCATCATCATAATAATAATCCAAAGAAAATTCCTTCAAACAGGCCAAGTCATTACCGATTGCATTCAAATTCAAGAGAGCAGTCAGTTCCAAGTCCTTATCACAAGCCAAGTCATCACCAATCAATTCCACATCCAAAGAAAAATCTCTTAAAAAGGAGGAATCACGGCCTGCCAAAAAAAAAAAAAAAAAAAAAAAAAAAAACACTTACAAACACTCCTAGCTAACTAAACTATCGCACTATAATAAAAGATAAATAATAAACTTTCTATTATTCACAATCGCGACAAGCAAAGATAAACAAAACTGTACTTACTTTGGAAATATATAAACACTTCCACACTGGTAAGAAAAATATGTAAATCCAGCATTCACACGACTGCCTCAGGACACAGTCAATCAAAAAAAGCATTCTCTCCTAAACATTCACCACTGTCGTAACCTAACTAAAAACATAAACAAACAATCTCATTTAAACCAACAGTCTTTCTCACAACAAACAATCGATACACTAACTACTCTCTCTCTCTCTCTCTCTCTCTCTCTCTCTCTCTCTCTCTCTCTCTCTCTCTCTCTCTCTCTCTCTCTCTCTCTCTCAGGATTTGGCAAAAAACAAAAATAAAAATAAAACAAAATTAAATCCTCCACAATAATAATAGTAGTAAACATTTTTATTTATCTATTTCTTTATTTTTTCATTAATTTTCTTTAGTAATGGTAATAATTCTCTAGTTTTCTTTACTTCTGATTACATTTCACTCTATTCTTATTATTCTCTATTATTCTGTCCTCTCTCTCTCTCTCTCTCTCTCTCTCTCTCTCTCTCTCTCTCTCTCTCTTATACACCATCATTACAATAATTGTATTGCCATGGTAGAGCAGCTTGTGGCTTTAGAAAATAATTTATCATCACTTTCCGTCATTTGTTTTGCAGCAATGAACTATCTCTTATCATTATTATTTTTCAAATATGGATATACCCAGAATCTTCGTTTGGCTCGTTTTCTTTTCCGGTACTTGTTAACGTAACACAGAAATACATCTTCCTCCACACTTGACATCTTTCCTGATACTAGTGGCATCTTTTCCTCATCTTGTGGCGCAGTTTCGTGTAGTACACTTTGAAGACGCATCGTGTGCAGACGCACAATCGTCAGCGTCGCGTCATCGTCTGACGTGTCTCTGCCTTGCCGTTGACGCGTCGCTTTGTGTGACGTTTGCCTTAGGCATACAGAAGTCCAAACTTAATGATAGAAGAAATTCCTCTCTTTTAGACAATACATGATTAGAATAATCAAAAACCATTTTCTTAGGATTCATAAAATTTGGAACATTAATACCGAGGCTATTTAACTTTGTCATGAATTTGCTTCTGTTTGTCAGTAAAGGAAATTAAATTTATATTTAACAGCGTTTTCAAGTATATGGTATCCAAAAAAAAAACAAAAAAAAAAGAAACAGTTAAAAAAGGTGTTACACAATTCAGTAATAGTAGTTTCAACTTTAGTAATTAGACTCTCCTTATGTTTAATCTCGAGGTCAAGTAGAGCCTCCGTGGATTCCCTGTAGAAATCAGTGTTGTAGAGCGAAGAGCGATAGAGACGGAACTTTAAAAAATTAAGGGACAGTAGAGTAAAAAGTCCAAATCAAGTTGAGCCTTCCTTAGTTTCTTTTGAGTAGATTCCAAGCGACGAAAAGAAGATAAAATGGGTTCACCATATTTCGAGCATAAATATTGAGGTAGGTCGTTGCTCCTGGCGAGCTTCAAAGATAAAATAAAAAGGAGGACGAAGAGTCTGGACAACATCTTTCAGTTTATTGATGCCGACGTTTCGGGACTCATCCCGTTAACAAGGCTGAAATGGACATATAAAACATTTCAACCCTGGATAGGTACGGTGGGTCGTACGCGACCCCGAGCGTCAAAAAAAAAGAGGTTTTTATCACGTGACTCACCCCCGTGACTGAATTTGTGGGTGATCGACCTGCAAAGGTGTCTCCCCTACACGCTCTAGTAGTGTCCAGATGTGCATTGCTGTAGCTGTACTCCTTCCCCGATTTCTGAGAAGCGTCGGGGTCGAGCGCGACCGAGTTTACCCTTCTAAGGTAATTTGCATAATTATCAAAGTTGTTACGTATTATGAAATTGTCGTAGAATGGTGCAACTTGTATAGGTTATCAGTTGTGGAAAGTCTTGGTGGATTGTTTGGCTACCATGTGCATGATTTTTTTTTTAGTTAAAATGTCGTTCATCACCACGAGGACCATTTTACCGCGAGTGCCCCTTTTTCATTTTTTTTCATTTTTTTGCCAAGTCATTTTTCCGTAAGATATTGCCAAATAGTGTCGTAAAACCTTTGCTTGTTTAGTGCTGGAAAGTGTGTCTAGATGATCTGGCTATCCATGCGTGACTTTGTTTTTGTCAGATACGACGTAGTTATTGGTATATTGGGTATTTAACTGCGGTTGCCAATTTCTGTTTTTTTTCAATATTTGTAAAAAATTTTACGTAGTAAGGAATTGCCGTATATTATTCATTCTTTTTTCATGTTTATGTGTTAGAAAGTGTGCCGTGATGGTTGGGCTAACACGTGCATGTCTTTTTTTTTATCTGAGATGCCGTATATTAGAATGTTGGGCATTTTACCGCGAGTGCCCCTTTTTCATTTTTTTTCATTTTTTTGCCAAGTAATTTTTCCGTAAGATATTGCCAAATAGTGTCGTAAAACTTTTGCTTTTTTAGTGTTAGAAAGTGTGTCTAGATGATCTGGCTACCCATGCGTGACTTTGTTTTTGTCAGATACGACGTAGTTATTGGTATATTGGGTATTTAACTGCGGTAGCCAATTTCTGTTTTTTTTTCAATATTTGTAAAAATTTACTACGTAGTAAGGAATTGCCGTATATTATTGATTTTTTTTTCATGTTTATATGTTAGAAAGTGTGCCTTGATGGTTGGGCTAACACGTGCATGTCTTTTTTTTTTTATCTGAGATGCCGTATATTAGAATGTTGGGCATTTTTCCGCGAGTGGCCCTTTTTATTTGTTTTGCATTTTTTTGCTTAGTCATGTTACCGTAAGGAATTGGCAAGTAGTGTCGCAAAACTTATATTTTTATAGTGTTGGAAAGTGTTTCTAGATGATCTGGCTACCCATGCCTATTTTTTTTTTTTAGCCAGATTTGGCGTAAATATAAGTATGTGTTCGATTTTCCTGTGATTGCCATTTTTTCGTTTTTTTCCCATTTCTTTCAAAATTACTACGTACTAAGGAACTATAACAGAGTAATGATTCATTTGTATGTTTATTTGTCGGAAAATGTGCCTTGAAGGTTTGCCTAGCACGTGGCTGAAATTTTTTTTTTCTGAAATGCCGTATATTAGAATGGCCATTTTTCCGCGAGTGCCCCATTTTATTTGTTTCGCATTTTTTTGCTTAGTCATGTTACCGTAAGGAATTGGCAAGTAGTGTCGCAAAACTTATAATTTTATAGTGTTGGAAAGTGTTTCTAGATGATCTGGCTACCCATGCCTATCTTTTTTTTTAGCCAGATATGGCGTATATATAGGTATGTGTTCGATTTTCCTGTGATTGCCATTTTTTTCATTTTTTCCCATTTCTTTCAAAATTACTACGTACTAAGGAACTATCACAGAGTAATGATTCATTTAGATGTTTATTTGTCGGAAAATGTGCCTTGATGGTTTGCCTAGCACGTGGCTGAATTTTTTTTTTCTGAAATGCCGTATATTAGAATGTTAGCCATTTTTCCGCGAGTGCCCCTTTTTATTTGTTTTGCATTTTTTTGCTTAGTCATGTTACCGTAAGGAATTGGCAAGTAGTGTCGCAAAACTTATAATTTTATAGTGTTGGAAAGTGTTTGTAGATGATCTGGCTAACCATGCCCATCTTTTTTTTTAGCCAGATATGGCATATATATAGGTATGTGTTCGATTTTCCTGTGATTGCCATTTTTTCGTTTTTTCCCATTTCTTTCAAAATTACTACGTACTAGGGGAACTATCACAGAGTAATGATTCCTCTAGATGTTTATTTGTCAGAAAATTTTGTTTACTTCTTTTTTGATTGAATATCATCAAATTTTTTTAGCTAAAATATTATATTGTTTCACATTTTTGTTTTTTTTTTCGATTTTATTTTCCCTTTTTTGGGTCAGAATTTTAATCTTATAGTCGTAAAATAATCGACAATTATCCAGCAACCCACCATACAATTTTTATGCATATCCAATAATAATTAGATTAGTAAATAACACCTTGAAATTGACATACCCTTCCTACATTTCAAGTGGCAGATTAGGGAGTCTGAGTCAGTGTGGTTGGCGGCCATTTTGTGGACATATCCGAAGCATAAGTTGCCCTATCTATATATATTCTTGTTCCCTATAGAATTTGTGATATTTTGGTATATTTTTACCTGCATAAATATCATATTATATATTAAATATATGTATTTTTTTACGAAATTTCTAAGTACTCAAAAAATTACCTTTAGATATGGCCCCTGATATAAATGTAATTTACAAAATAATGAAGATTTTTTTACATATTTCTATTTTAGGATAACATATGTTTATTCCCTAAAAAAATTAGCCACTTCCTATTTCATTTGGGTACCCCAAAAAATTAATGAAATTTGGACAATTTTTTTTGGCCAAAAAAAGTTACCCTTTTTTTCTCATTTCAGATCTTCACCTCCATGGGTCTGACTTCATCCAAAATACATCAAGATGTGTCCTAAACATTCAAGAATCAATTCCTAAAAGGATTTGTGTATATATGTATAAACTTTTTTTTATGAATTTTTATGTCAGGTTTTTTTTTTTCTACTTAATTTTTTAAAATATTTATAATAAATAGTTTTTCTGCAGATGAGTAGTATTTATCTTTACAGTTGTGTTAAGCATTCATTGAAGTTTTTTTTGGCAAAAGAAAAAAAGAGGTTACTGCAAAAACTGATTTTTCAAGAATTTTTTTTTTGGCGTCGGGGTCGTTCGCGTCCGAGTATACCCTTAAAGGGGTGTCCGAGGAGCGTACCTATCCAGGGTTAAGCAAAACTCAGTAAAAAAAAAAAATATAAAATACAACAGATTGAAATTATAAACACAGTTACAAGTAAAATCTGGAGATAAAATAAAATTAACTAAGAGAAAAGTATCTTGAAATTAAATATACAAAAATTAAAATTGTCTAAGGAGATCAACCTGTTTGGAACAGACTAGAGAACTGAGTGACTATCTGAAGGACCGCATTCAGGAAGAAAATTCTAAATTTGCCGGCTTATGCGAAGGGGAGGGGGACAGAAGATAATTGGTTGTTTAGTTTGAGAGCCTTTTCTTTAATCATTAACGTCTCTAATACTAGTAGAGAGGAGTTGTTTGGCGCTTGAGCAATGATTTTAAAGTTTTTATAAGTAATGATGGTCTCGCGTTTACTTTCCTGCTCTCTGATGGGTGAGAATTCTTTGGTTTTGAGCGTACATCCTGTTCTCTGACCCACTCCGCGATGAGCATCTATACAAACTTTCAGTAATCTTTTTATGGAACCGACATAATTTCCAAGATTACATCTCGGAGAAGTAAACATATAGACCACTGAAGAACGCATTTGATCGAGGAGACAATCCTTAATTCTAAACAAGTTACCATATCCTGACATTAACATCTGAAGAGGGCAGACACGTCTAGAAACTAGCGTATTTAGAAAAAAGATGTTCACTGGTTTAGGCACCAGTTTTTTTTTTAGCTTTCGCTTTTATAATTTTAAG
>NC_090731.1:76853298-76858298 GCF_036898095.1 Palaemon carinicauda | reverse complement strand
TGGTCCCTAATTTACAACCCTTGGCTTATCTGTACGACAGGCATTTAGAGAAGCAAGAGTGCCGTCGATTGCCAGAAAGAGCTGGTGATGTTAGCTTATTATGGCAAGGAATTCTTACATTGGTTTGACAGTCGAAGTATGTGGAAATTTTGAACATGTGATAACTTCCTAGGTATCTGGTGAACGCATTCATGATTCATGTGATGACCTAAGAAGGATACTTCATTGATGCCTAAAGTACATTTGACTTACAAGACAAGAAGGCCAGTCTCACGTAAGTAGTTGAGAACGATGCGTAGGTAATGGCGGTGTTGCAATTTGGAGGAAGAGAACACAAATATGTCATCTGCATATCATAGGCAGAAGAGTTGGTGCTCATAGATGCCATCTATAATTCGTTGGAAAGTATCCCCAGCATTATGAAGGCCAAAACAGGAATGTTTTAATGTGTATGTGCCGAAGGGGTTGGTTCTTGCAGTTCTGAGGATGTCTCCTGGCATCATGATCACCTGATAATACTACTTCAGAGGTCGAAAGTAGAGAACACCTTCGGTTTGTGCAAGTAGGAGATAATTTCGGCATAGTTAGAACATAACTGGATAAATATGCATGCCCAGATGCATGTAATACACACAAGGGTACATGGAGCTATCCTTCTTTAGGGCAATGAATATGTGTGACAACATGGTCTTGATGCTTTTTGAGAAGGGTCAACTTCCTCCTTTTCATCGAACATTTGATTAACAGCTGCCATACGATCCGTGGCCAGATGCCTTAATCTAGCCAACACCAAGGCGCCTATTGCCTTGATATTGTTATAAATTCCATGTTTGACTGGAATTGCGGTATTTAGCGAAGTTCTGGTCGGAAGACTTCCGGTTATGAAATCAGGAGGTTGATGTAGGCCTCCATGGGTATGCTGATGTGGAGTGCAAGGTCGGAGCAGCCATTTTAAGGAGGAGTCAAGGAGTTTTAGTGTGCATCTGTGTGCAATAAAGTTGAAGCTGGCGAGAAAATCCGCACCTGGTATTGGCAATATTACGTCAGCAACAAAAATTTTACAATGGTATTTGGCGCTCCCAGCCAATACTGTGACTGCATCGTATGTTTTTTTTTTCCCGCTGAAAACTATCTTTTTCAGTAAAAAGGTTATACAAACCATATATATATATATATATATATATATGTATATATATACATATATATATATATATATATATATATACATGTTTCTCTCCTTTTGAAGATGTTACATGAAAATATACCACTACCCTTGATATGCGGAGTAGGTTGGATTACACCCATTGAGACAATTGCTCCCCATCTGATTCAAGCACGTCCCATCAATGATTCTTTTCGTAGAATTCCTCCCACCTGGTATCTCACCAGGCCTTTTATTTTTATGCAATGAAGAAGACCATTTTGAATTGAAGTACAACCATTTATAGGTTAGACTAGCCTCTATTTTATATAGAAAAATGGACAAATTATTTCTGTTCTGGTTTTATTAAATTATGATATTGCTTCCTTTTTAAACGAGAACATGATTTAAGAAGAGGTTAGAATTGCAAGTATGTTTCTCCGTTTTTAATGCAAGTATTATTGGTGGATGAGCTTTCTTTGGAGAGATATTATCATTTGGAATCATTTAAAGATGCACTAAAAAATAGATGGAAAATTCAAGGACTTTAGAATTCTTGGTGCAGCATATTTAACAATATTATAATTTTACTTTTGCAGGCCACTATGACTCACCAATATATAGGAGATAAATATGTTGTGTCAAAATATCAATCGATACATATATTACAAGCCTTATATTAACCATCGCATAAAGTATAACATTTTGTTTTCAGTAAAAAGAAACAGTTTTATGATTAAGATTTTGATCCCAGCCCCAAAAAAGGTACTTTTATTGTAATTGCCAGTAATAATAATAATAATAATAATAATAATAATAATAATAATAATAATAATAATAATAATAATAATAATAATAATAATAATAATAATAACGAAAATCTGTGTGATATAATGAATTGATTTGAAATACTTTCATTCTTAGTAAAACTATTTTTCTCGCCTAAAATATTGAATTTAAACATTATACTTCCTATAAATCAAACAATGATTAAGTTAAATCTAGCAATCACCTGTATGCAAAAAGTAACCACATTAATATTAGCACCATACACAGTACGCAGGCGCTGATTTTATGATACGACTGCAAACATAAGAAACCTTCGGAGTCTGAACTTGGAAACAAAATGTTTTTTCTTATATATATATATATATATATATATATATATATTAGCTGAATGAAGAATATTATTAATATTATTAATATTATTGATATTATTATTATTGATATCATTATTATGATTAATATTATTAATATTATTAATATTATTTCTTTTTTCAACAATATTTCAGAAGGTAAAATGCACTTTTATAGTTATTCTTAGTAATTTTTTTTCGAGTTGATGAAGGTATAAACAGATAGTAATAGCATAATGGAATTTTGTCCTTTACCTTCTAATTATAAAGAAAATAAGCGTATTTGTTGTAACGAATTATATATTTACATTATGGAATCTTCTCATTCACTTAAGACTGTTGACATTTATCGATTTTAGTACTTGTCAAGTGGATTGCATAAAGCTTCTTTACCTATTAAGATATTATAAAAATGTAAACAATTTTTTATTTCCGTAAATTTATATGTCGACCTCAGGGCAGTGTATTTCTGAGGTATATGGTACGTCACATATAAAACCGCTCAAGGTTTTTCATTGCTTCAGTTCATTTCTTATTTTGCCTTATAATCTTCGTGTCTCCTTGTGTCGATATCTGGCAGCATCACTCACCTTGTGATTTTAAATCATAATGATGAGAGTAAGGAAATATTTAATTACATATGCTGTAAACACATAAGATAAAAGGGTGAAAGTTATTCATCAACCATGTTCGCAAAACTTACGAAATGTAAAATATCAAACAAACGCATCCATTGAAGTTATGGAGAAAAGGAGAGGGAAAGAAAACTGAAAATATTATTTTAATTAAAAAAATAACCCAAGGTTATACTTCTAATGAAAAAAAAGAGTAATGAAATTCTTAAACTTATTAATCCTTTAAATGACTTTTATAGATATATTTGCATACAAATGTTTCGAGAAAGTCATATATAACATTATTTATTTATAGTAGGCCTACCACCTTTATGGTTTCATTGTTAGTCTCTTAAACGTCAACTTCATTTTAGGGAAATAATTTTTAAACGAGGACTATTATATATATATATATATATATATATATATATGTATGTAAATACATGATAAATTCCATGTTGCTTAGGGGATATTGGTCGTTTCACTAAATACCAAGAAAAGTAATGCCAAGGAAGTAAATAAAAGAAATTATTTTTGAAACCATTTAAAAAAAATGAGTTTATAAACAATTTCAAAAACTATACAATTGTACTAAAGAGTATTTCAGAGAGCAACAACAGTTTTAGTTTATAAACAATTTCAGAAACTATATAATTGTACTAAAGAGTAGTTAATTAGAGCAAATTTACCAATTTTGTATTTAAATGATTTTTATACATTAAAAATACTTTAAACTTTGTTATATTAGTTTTATTTTTATTATTTTAAACCATTTATAAAATGAGTTGTCCTGGGGGGTAGCTGTCCTAGGGGGGTAATTGTCCTAGGGGGTAATTGTCCTTCGGAGTAACTGTCCACAGGGGGTAATTGTCCACGGAGGGTAGTTGTCCTGATACCATGTGTACATATGTACATATATTTATAGATAAATATACAATATACATCTATCTATCTATCTATCTATCTATCTATCTATCTATCTATATATATATATATATATATATATATAAACACATAGACCAATTGGAACCACCCTTTTGCCTCCTATATAAACCACCACTGTCCATTTTATTCCTCATATATGCTCTACACCCTGAAAAGGGCCAATGTGTATTAGTCGAAATATAGTGATTTATTTATATTTCCTTAGTTTCTTTTATGGACGTTTTTGAAGAAACCTGTTAAACTGTCCGATTACAGTTAAAAATAAGACACGCATACACACACACACACACACACACATATATATATATATATATATATATATAGATATATATATATATATATATATATATATATATATATATATATAATATATAATAAGTTAAAGTCATACAACCGTAGAATGGTGTAAAGTACATTTTTCTATATCTTAGGATTTGAGAAAAAAACTTTTTTCAAAATAATGAACAATTTAACAAAACAAATTAGATACTCACAACTACAAGATGAAATGGAAGCAAGCGAAGAAGAAAAGAACAGTAAGCTAATCAAACAAGTCTAGGAATCAGCACATGAAGTAGATGGAAAATATCCCTTATAAGATCAAAGGAAATGTATATGAAAATACCAAACACCGACTAAAAAGAAATTGGAAATGAGATTAAATCGAATCAGCAGAACTAAAAAAAAAAAAAAAAAAAAAAAAAAAAAATTAAAAACCCAAGGTATTTGCAAACACAATCAGGCCAAAATTGAGAAAACACAAACAAAAAAGAATCATCTAGTTGATGGAAAGACGATTTCGAACTGTGCAAACTTATGTTTATTTTAAACGAATAAAACAGAAATATTATCGACAAAAGATATGGCCTAATAAATTCTGCTGCCTATTTATATACAACGCAATAGAATAGTGATATGAGAGATAACCTTGCTAATATAAATAATGAGACACATGACCCGGTACCAAACGTAATAGTAGTACAAATGAAAAAAAAAAAGAATATATTCAAGACATTAAAAGATATGAAAAGTGGCAAATTAGCAGGAGAAAATAACCTAACAATTGATTTAACAATAGAGAGAGAATATTCTATATTATTAAAACTAGCTTTAATTTAAACAGAGTATTTGTAAGAAAGCTTTACACATGCAGCTTGGAAAAAC
>NC_090731.1:76830798-76840798 GCF_036898095.1 Palaemon carinicauda | reverse complement strand
TCGGTGAATTAGGTAATCGATTCTCTTGGTGCCTAGGCTAATTGCTTATGGAGCCTTAGTATACTTTATTATACTCCCCGGTTGCTTTCTTTTCTTCGGAGAAGGTATGCAATCCCTTTCCCTCTGTTTAAGCCTTGGGCTTATCCCTAAGTGGTTTTTTTCCGAATTTATTTTCGATAAAACTATACTAGGGTGTTACTGTACCTTCCTGTTCCAGCAGAGTCTGGTTCAAAGAGGGACAGAACAACAGAGTTTTTAGTCTGAGTCCGTGTTGTTTGGCTTGGGGCAGAGTCTCCCTCGCTGACCTAACACTTACAAAGGGAGCTTAGCTCCCTTAGGTCACTTTCGAAGGTTTCTGTAGTTATGATTCCTTCTTGTGTGATCGACCAGACTAAGTCCTGTTGCTGTTCTCGGGGAGGATAAATCTTCCCTTGGGAGTAGCAACGCCTTCCTTGCTTTGGTGCTCTGGAAGCTGGCAGGTATTATACTACTGCGCTGGCCCTTTCCCTTAGATCTCCCTTAGGCTAAGACAAAGTTCTTGGCTGCGGGTGATCTGTCACTAAAGCAAGGTTGGCAGGACCCTCTTGTCCCTTCCCCCTCTATCTCCGTAATGGCCTAGCCATTACTGTACTGTACCTTGCCGGCCGGCAGAGCTGGCCGGCAGGGGTATTACTGTACTGTACGTCATTCTACTTCTGGACCTAGTATAGGTTGGGATGTGGAATTGACTAAGCCCATTGCCGGCCGGCAGAGATGCTGGACGGCAAGGGTCTTATGTTTTCGAGTGCTGCCCGGACCTCTCTTGGTCCCTCATCCATGCCTGCCGGCAGAGCCGGACGGCATTGGTCAAGGAAGCCTGAATTAAGTTTCTCCCCTTCCTTATATGCACTCTTTCGGTTGCCGGGCTCGGGGGGTTGTGTACACTCTTATCCCGGCATCCATTCTATTTTCTTCTAGTGCTGTACCTGTCCCGGCTGCCGGCCTATGAGGCCGGCAGCCGGGCAGGTGTAGTCTTCTGGTTCTTTTGCTGCCGGCTGGCATCGGTCTTGTACCTTTGCCGGCCGGCTTATGTCAGTCCTTGTCTGCCGGTCACCAAGAGTGTGGCCGGCAGCTGGGTACTACCTTGTGTAGTTGCTGGCCGGCAATCATTGCCGGCCAACACTGGCTGTTGCTGGCCGGCAGCTGCTGCCGCCGGCACAGGCATTTGAACCAGAGGGCTGCCGCCCTATAGCTGTTAAGTAGTATACTTTAAAGCTAATTGTGGTGTGTGCCGGCCGGCAAAGGCAGGCCGGCACACATCCTCCTATACTGTACTAGTATTCTTCTGTATAGCATATACAGTAAGAAGAAAACTATAGTAAAAAGTTTAGGTACAGCACTGTATCTTCTAACACTATTGTGTTTTCTTGCACGGCCCTTTGCTGTTGCCTTCAGACAAGAAGCAGAGTTCTTCCCTGTCTATTATCCCGGATTTTAAAATCATTGCCTAGGTGTGAGCTCCACCTGTTTCCTCTGGAAACTTTGCATTGGTTACTCTAGTAGAGATAAACCATTTTGATTTTATTATCTGGAAGGCTGCAGCAATGGGTTGTGAGGGAAACACAAGTGTGTGTCTTTAATTTCTGAATTGTTATGCTATACTATGCATATCCAGTGATACATAGTTCACTTGATACTCATGGAAATTTCTTCTCTTTACAGAAGGACACTCCGAAGTGGGGAAGTGCTTTCTGCAATGTCAGCAGCAAGAACCTCTGCGGACATGAGTTTTGTAGGAGACACGCAGCATACGCTGTCTCCAAGGATGATCTCCGGTATTGGGACCCTCAGGTATGTACTGTGTGCACTAACCTGATTAATGAGACATTTAAATAGCTAGGAAGAAGCTTCGTACCTGGGTAAGGGGCTTCCAAAAGTACACTTCTGGCCCTTATCTTCCAAGTGAGAATATGAGGGCGTATCTTTTCCCTAAGGCATCAGCTGATGCAGTGATTCCCCAGCCTCAAGAGGAGATCCCCTAAGTTCAGATCCAGGAGGATGCTGAAGTCGCGGTCGCGATGCAAGACATCCAGCTAAATGACAGGATATCTGATGTGGACGGGTGTCAGGAGGAAGACCTCCTTGCAGAAGCCCAGGATGAAGTTCAAGCCCCTCTACATCGGCCGGTCTCCCAGTAGAGCTGGGACAGGCCCTCTCTTCTATTGTTGGAATGATCCAACAAATGCAGAAGGAGAATCAGGAGAAGGCGGCTGCAATGGAACTGCGAATGCAGTGCCTTGCAGAATCACATGGGCCCCAGAAAAGCTCAATGTGAAAGACCTTCCTTTGTGCTCGGATGCTAACCCATGGAGGTATGCTGAGCACATGTCGATGACGACTGGAAAGATCGTCATCTCGGATATGCTGGGCTCAGTTCCCCTGGAGGGTGGAATTCTGGCCCAGCAAGGCACCATATCCGGACTGTTATGTCCGGCTGAGGAAGGAACCAGCTTCAAAGGAGGAGGCAGAGCCGAAGGAGGTCATAGTGATGACCATGCTAAGGCTCAAGCTCTACTTTCATCTTCGATGAAAGAGAGGGGCTTCTCTAACTCAAAGGTAGCTGCATTGAATAGGAAGCTCCCTTCCTTTGTGTCCTCGCCTACTAGAGCCTTCCCCCTTTTACAGAAAGGGTTTCTGGCTGTACTAAAAGCAATCGAGGCCGGCAAGTCTTGCCCCTCCCTAGAGGAGTGTAAACCCTTGTCGCTGGCCCTGCCTATGGACCACAAAGATTGGAAGGACGTCCATCTTACGTTCTAAGTGGGAAAGTTGGAGGCTGATATTGCCGGACGTCAGTTCGGCAAGGACCTCCCTAAGCTGTCTGACTTTCTTTTGCGAAGTGAGTTCGATACAAAAGAAAGACTGACTGCCTCAATGTCTCTTCAGACTACTCTCGAGACGATGGCAAGTGACCCCAAGGTCCATGAAATGTTCATGGTAGTGGCCAAGCCTCATCTGGCCACAGTGACGAAGGACCTTTATGGCTTCGTCAAGGCAAGGAGAGCTTGTAGGGAGTTCGTGTTTACCTCGGCTACAGTGAGGCACGAGCTAAAGAAACAAATCTCCTCCAACATTTGGGGAAAAGACCTTTTTCCCTACCGACTTGGTCAAAGAAGTTTTTGATAAAGCCACCTTGGAGAATAGAAACCTTCTCCAGAAGTGGGACCTGGCTATCAAAAGAAAGTCTTCCCCGGATGAGGGTCCTCAACCATAGAGGAAGACTATGAGGACTAGGCTACCGTCTCGGCCAGCCAAGCCTCTTAGACAGCAACAGCAACTGCAATTGCCATTGCCCCCAGTGCCCCAGATCGTGGCACAAACCCCGACCACCTTTCAGTGGGTACCCCAGGCCGTGTCGACACAGTCCACGGCATTCACCCCAGCGTTCGAAGGGCAGTCTACTTCCTTCCGAGCAAAGCCTAGAGGAGCAGCCAGAGGCTCGTCTAGACGCCCCTCAAGGGGAAGGGGATTCAGGGGTGGTCGTGGTCAGGAAGGCAAGACCTCAGGACGGCAGTCCAAGTGAGGTGATACCGGTAGGAGGGGAGACTTCTGAAATTTCGGGATCGGTGGACCTTCGATCCCTGGGCCCACAGCCTACTCAAGAATGGATTGGGCGGGAGCTGGTACAGCACTCCACCCCCGTACCTTCGGTTTTTCCAACACTCCACCCCCGTTATGGAGGAGTACGTTCAAGAACGGTTGGAGAAAAAGGGTGAAGCCCATCAATTTCTAAGGGAGGCTGTTTTGTGTTCCCAAGAAAGACTCGGAAAAGCTCAGAGTCATTCTGGACTTGTCGCCACTTAACAAGTTCATAGTGAATTGCAAATTCAAAATGCTAACACTGCAACACATAAGGACCTTACTGCCCAAGAGGGCATATTCCGTCTCTATAGACTTGTCAGATGCCTACTGGCACATTCCAATTAGCCATCGACTCTCCCCCTACCTAGGGTTCAGGCTACAGCGAAGACTATACGCCTTCGGAGCCATGCCATTCGGGCTAAACATAGCCCCAAGGATTTTTACGAAGCTTGCGAGCGTAGCTCTCAAACAATTTCGCCTAAAGGGAATTCAGGTAGTAGCCTACCTGGACGACTGGTTGGTGTGGGCAGCATCCGAGACAGAATGCTTGCAAGCTTCCAGTCAGTGATCCAGTTCCTAGAGTACCTAGGCTTCAAGATCAACAGAAAAAGTCTCGACTTTCTCCATCTCAAAAGTTCCAGTGGCTAAAATCCACTGGGACCTTTTGTCACACCACCGTTTCTCCACCCCAGCGAAGAAAAGGAAGGAGATAGCGGGTTCTGTCAAGAGACTTCAAGATTCCGAAAGGATATCAAGACACGAGCAGGAGAGAGTACTGCGCTCTCTCCAGTTTGCTTTGGTGACAGACCCAGTGCTAAGAGCACAGCTAAAGGATGCAATCGGAGTTTGGAGAAGTTTTGCATCAAACGCGTGAAGAGATCTGAGAAGACCAGCCGCTTCGGCTAAGTACTCTTCTCAGGCCTTGGTCCCAAGCCAGACATCTAAAGAAGTCAGGTTCTTCTTCAGCCACCTCCCCCCGTCGGTGACGATTCACTCAGACGCCTCAAAGGAGGGATGGGGAGGTCACTCTCATCGGAAAAAAGTCCAGGGGACTTGGTCCAGGCTATTCAAGACCTTTCTCATAAAACTTTCTAGAAGCTAGGGCAGTGCTCCTTACCTTAAAGAAAGTCTCCCCGCGTCATTCGTTCCACATAAAGTGGTAATAGACAGCGAGGTAGTTGTAAGATACTTGAATCGACAAGGATCGAGGTCACCACCTCTCAACCAGGTGATGTTGGCCGTCTTCCGATTGGCGGAAAAGAAGAAGTGGTACCTGTCGGCAGTTCACCTTCAAGGAGTCCGCAATGTGACAGCGGACGCTCTATCCAGGTTCACACCGATAGAGTCGGAATGGTCCTTAGACGCAGGATCATTCTCCTGCATTCTGAATCAGTCCCAGAACTGCAGATAGACCTCTTTGCGATGAAAGACAACAAGAAGTTGCCCCTCTACGTGCCCCGTACGAGGACCCCTTAGCGGAAGCAGTGGACGCGATGTCCCTCGACTGGAACAGATGGTCCAAGATTTATCTGTTCCCTCCTCACAACCTTCTGTTGAGGGTCCTCAACAAACTGAGATCCTTCAAAGGGTAGCGGCAATAGTGGCCCACAAGTGGCCGAACAGCGTGTGGTTCCTCCTGGCATTGGAACTGTAGCTGAAGTTTGTACCACTACCAGATCCAGTTCTGACCCAGCGAGTCCAGAAGTCAACTGTCTGCGCTTCATTACAGAAAACCCGGACCCTGCAGTTCATGATTTTCTCTCCCTAGCGGTGAGAAAGCGTTTCGGGATTTCGAAAGCCAGTATAGACTTCATTGAGGAATATAAATGCAAATCTACTAGAAGGCAATATGAGTCATCTTGGAGAAAATGGGTGGCCTTTTGTCAAGGCGAAGATTCCGCAGGAGATCTTGACAGACTTCTGCTTATCTTTTTTCCCCACCTCCATGGTCAAGGGTTGGCAGCGAACACGATTTCAGCGTGTAAGTCTGCTTTGACAAGACCCATTCTATATGCCTTCCAGGTCGACCTAGGTAACGAGATCTTTAATAAAGTCCCGAAAGCATGTGCTAGGCTCAGACCTTCAGCACCTCCAAAGCCCATTTCATGGTCTTTAGACAAGTTCTTCATTTCGCTTCTCTGTTGAGCAATGAAGAATGTGCGTTAAAGGATTTGACACAAAAAGTTATTTTCCTAATTTGCACTCGCGTCCGGGGCCAGGGTTAGTGAGATTGTAGCCTCTCGAGAGAGGCAGGTCGTGTTCAGTTCCTGGATGGGGAAGAACTGAACCTGTTTCCGGATCCTACGTTTCTCGCCAAGAATGAGTTACCCACCAACAGGTGGGGTCCCTGGAGAATCTGCCCTCTGAAAGAAGATGCATCTCTATGTCCAGTAGAATGCCTAAAGGTCTATCTTCATAGAACTTCAGACTTCAAGGGTGGTCAACTATTCAGGGGAGAAACATCAGGCTCAAATTTATCTCTGAATCAACTCAGAGCGAAAATCACATATTTTATTCGCAGAGCGGATCCTGACAATACACCCGCAGGTCACGATCCGAGGAAAGTTGCCTCATTCTTAAATTTCTTTAATTGCATGGATTTTGAACATCTCCGTTCATACACTGGCTGGAAGTCTTCCAGAGTGTTCTTTCGCCACTATGCGAAGCAAGTAGAGGAACTAAAAGAGATCTGTGGTAGCAGTGGGTCGCGGTGTTAACCCTACTGTTTAACTCTGCGAGGAACAGTGGTCTTAATTGGGACGATTAATTCCAGGGTGAGTGTGTAGTTACATACTGTACTACAAACTAAGTGAGGGCACTGTGTTGCCCATCCAGACTGTTCCATTTCCGAAGGTGAACCTAGCATAAGTGCAGACATGTGTGCCGAGCGTTTCTAACGCTAATGTCATTGATTTGTAATACAGGCTTTTATGACTTTGATACCTCGGTATCTTAAAAGTGGCATCTAATGTTTTTCTTTCAGACAAACAAGCCCTGTTTACTATCATACTTATGCTTAAAGTTTTGGGTTATCCTCTTCTTATATATATATATATATATATATATATATAATTGTGGTTAACCTGTCTATTTATTGCCTGTCAATAATCTGGTTCTTGAGAACCTTGCGTCTCCTTCACCTGTGTCAATTTACTGGTATAATTGAGCATTCATTCTATGTACCTTATCTGGGATAATTCTAATAGAATTGTTCCTTTATGCAAGCTATGTTGCATTGGTTTTCCTCCTATGCGGATATAAAACCTTTGTCCAATACAAGTATTGTGCGGAAAACTGGTCGATATTTCATATTGACGCAGTGGTCCTTTACAAACTATGCTTTACTTAATATAGGGCGAGACCACTATATTAGCTTGCCTGGTATTCGTACATAGATATATGTACTCTTCGAGACTTTTCCAGAGTCTAGTAGGACTCTTCCCTGTAGGGGGCAGGAAGCTCTAACATAGTTTATAGTTAGTTGAAAAGATGTATAACGGTAACATCTTAGGTCTCTAGGTCTAGTCGACCGGGAAAAAATTACCTCCGGGGAGTACGGCACGTTCTGAGAATCCACAGATACAGTAATGCTCTGGTACACTTCCATCAGGACGACATGGCTTGAGCCCAAAAAACGGATTTTGAGCGAAGCGAAAAATCTATTTTTGGGTGAGATGGCCATGTCGTCCTGATGGACCCGCCCTTGCCTTTCTAAGAAAGGGCTGTAGGACCCCTCCCTACATACAGTATCTGTAGCACCTCGTGTACGCTACAAGGAATACAGATGGCGCCAGGATTGGCGCCAGGCACGCATACGAATCGGGGGATAGGGAAGCCTTGGGAGCGGCTCCCCTTTTTCTTTCCCGAATTCGTATCTCGTCAATCTCCCTCCTACGAGACGAATCTCTGTTCAGGTCGTAGATTGCCATGTGACGTGTCTAGAATACGTCCTCTGATATGTCGCGATATCCCTTTCACGAGGGATACTCGCTCCAGGAGTTAGAATTCTGGTACCTTAAGGTAAATTCTCTGGGAATATCGCCGTAGTTGTAATATACCCTAGGAAGCTACCCTATAGGAACTTCCATCAGGACGACATGGCCATCTCACCCAAAAATAGATTTTTCGCTTCGCTCAAAATCCGTTATATATATATATATATATATATACATATATATATATATACAGTATATATATATACTATATATATATATATATATATATTAACACAGTATATATATATATATATATACATATATATATATATATATATATACATATATTTATATTTATACATATATATATATATATAATATGTATATATAAATATACATATATATATATATTATATATATACATATATATATATATATGTATATATATATACATATATATATATATATATATACACATATATATTTTTATGTATGTATATATATATATATATATATCATTTAAATATAGGTATACATATATATATATATATATATGTATATATATATATATATATATACATATATATATATGTATATATATATATATATATATGTATGTATAAACATATATATTTATATATATATATATATATATGTGTGTGTGTGTGTTTGTGTATATATATATATATATATATGTATATATATATATATATATACATATATATATATTTATATATATATATATATATATATTTATCTATATATATTTATCTATATATATATATATATATATGTATATATATATATATACATATATATATATATTTATATATATATATATATATATATATAAATATATATATTTATATATATATATATATATATATATATATTTATCTATATATATATATATATATATAGATATATCTATATATACATATGTATATATACACACAAATATTTAAACATATATGCATATATATATATCTATATATATATATATATATATATACACAGATATATATATATATATATATATTTATATATTTATATATATATATATATATATGTATATATATATACAGTATATATATACATATATATATATATATATATATATATTTATATATATATATGTATATATATACAGTATATATATATTCATATATATGTTTATATATATATATATATATATGTGTGTGTATATAGATGTATATATATACATCTTTATACATGTATATATATATATATATATATGCATGTGTGTACCTATATAATATATATATATATATATTTATATATATATACTTATATATACATATATATATATATGTATATATATATATATATATATATGAATATATATATATTGTGACGGGATGTCACAAGAATACATAAAGACTGGAAGGACGTTCATGTTTCCTTCTCAGTCGGGAAGCTGCAGGCCGATATCACTGGACGTCAGTTCAACGAGGACCTCCTAAATCTGTCAGAGTTTCTCTTGAAGAGAGAACACGAGACTAAGGAACGCTTGGCTGCGTCCATGTCTCTACAAACAGGGCTAGAAACGATGGCTAGCATTCCTGATACTCCAGATATGTACATGGTCTATGCCAAGGCTCACTTGGCTACAGTAACTAAAGACCTGTACAACTTTATCAGAGCCAGGACGGCCTGTAGGGAGTTCGTGTTTGCTTCCGCTTCTGTAAAACACGAACCTAGGAAGGTGATAGCTTCTAATATCTGGGGAATAGACCTCTTTCCTAGTGATGTGGTCAAGGATGTCGTAGATAAGGCTGCTTTGGAGAACAGGAATCTCCTCTCCAAATGGGGCTTGTCTTCGAAGAGAAAATCTTCCGCTGAAGGGGGTCACCAGCCGAAGAACAAGTCAAAGCGTCCTCGTTTGCCCTCTCAGCCAAGACAGCAACAGCTTCCAGTGGCCACGGTGTCCCAGACGGTGGCACAACCCACCACCACCTTTGAACTGGTGCCCCAAACACTGGCGTCACAGTCACCAGTCTTCCCCCCCAGCTTATGAAAGGCAATCGGCTTCCTCTAAGTCAAAGTCTCGAGGCTCCTTTCGGGGCTCCTCTAGACGCCCCTTCAGAGGAAGAGGCAACAAAGGTGGTCGTGGCCAAGGAGGGTAATCCTCCAACTAGCACTCAAAATGAGATGCTGCCGGTAGGAGGGAGCCTTCTACACTTTCATGATCGGTGGACCTTCGATCCTTGGGCCCACAGCCTGATCAAGATGGGACTGGGGTAGGGTTGGAACTCAACTCCACCAAGCTTTCCTCATTTCTTCCAACCCTCAACCCCAGTTTTGGAAGAATATGTTCAGGAATTACTAGACAAGAAAGTAATACGGAAAGCAAAGTCCATCAAATTTCAAGGAAGGCTATTGTGTTCCAAAGAAAGATTCGGAAAAGCTCAAAGTCATTCTGGACT
>NC_090731.1:76813233-76818233 GCF_036898095.1 Palaemon carinicauda | reverse complement strand
TTTGAACGTCTTCTGGCAAAACGTCTTAATAGGTTTGCTGAAGGTAATCATCTACTCCCTAGTTTGCAATTTGGTTTTCGTAAAGGCCTTGGAGCATGTGATGCCCTTCTTACAATCTCCAATGCTGTACAGAAATCCCTTGATTGTGGTCGGGAAGTTCGTATGATTGGCCTTGATTTTAGTGCTGCCTTTGACCGTGTTAATCATGAGGCCCTTGTTTTCAAACTAAAACAGTTGGGAGTGGGTGGGTCGTTTCTTAGCATTATTATTGATTTTTTAAGTAATAGATCTCAAAGAGTTGTTGTTGATGGACACCATAGTGATTATAGGAATGTGATATCCGGTGTTCCACAGGGTAGTGTTCTTGGCCCATTACTTTTCATACTATATACACATGACATGTGGTTTGGCCTAGAAAACAAGCTTGTTGCATATGCAGATGATGCTACTCTCTTTGCATCAATTCCATCCCCTGAATGTAGATCTAGGGTTGGTGAATCCCTTAATAGAGATTTAGCTAGAATTAGTGCATGCTGCAAATTATGGGGTATGAAGTTGAATCCTAACAAAACTCAAAGTATGATTGTAAGTAGGTCAAGGACGGTGGCTCCTCAACATCCGGATCTCAGTATTGATAATGTTTCTTTAAATATGTATGACTCTTTCAAAATTTTAGGTGTGATTCTCGACAGTAAATTTACTTTTGAGAAACATATAAGGTCTGTGTCTTCTTCAGTTGCACAAAAAATAGGCTTATTGAGAAAGTCTTTCAAGATTTTCGGTGATCAATCTATTCTGAAGAAGTGTTTTAATTCTTTCATTCTACCTTGTTTTGAGTATTGTTCTCCTGTCTGGTGTTCAGCTGCTGATTCTCATCTTAGTTTGTTAGACAGAAACTTAAGGTCTATTAAATTTCTTATTCCTGATCTAGATATTAATCTCTGGCACCGTCGTTCAATTAGTTCATTATGCATGTTGCATAAGATTTTTCATAACTCTGACCATCCTTTACATTCAGATCTCCCAGGACAATTCTATCCTGTTCGTAATACTAGGCAGGCAGTTAATTCTAATAGCCAGGCCTTCTCCATCACGAGGCTCAATACTACGCAGTACTCTAGAAGTTTTATTCCAGTTGTGACCAAGTAGTGGAATGATCTTCCTAATCAACTGGTTGAATCAGTAGAACTTCAAAAGTTCAAAGTAAGAGCAAATGCTTTTTTGTTGACCAGGCGGACATGAGTCTTTTTATAGTTTATTTATGACATATTTGTTTTTGTTGTTGTTAATAGTTTATATATGACATGTCTGTTTTGACGTTGTTACTTATTTTAGAATGATTTATTGTTAATTTGTTCTCTCCATTTATTTATTTCCTTATTTCCTTTCCTCACTGGGCTATTTTTCCCTGTGGGAGCCCCTGGGCTTATAGCATCTTGCTTTTTTAACTAGGGTTGTAGCTTGGATAGTAATAATAATAATAATAATGATAATATATATATATATATATATATATATATATATATATATATATATATATATATATATATAAAATATAAATATATATATATATATATATATATATATATATATATATATATATATATATATATATATATATATATATATATATATAGGCATACATGTATATATGTGTGTGTGCGTGTGTATGCGTATGTCTAAGATGAACTTCTTGAGAATTTTTCCCAAATAATACAATTAGTGGTGGTCAGGATATGTATAGTTTGCTAGTTTATACTTTGAATAAATTTTATGGGTCGCATATGAATATTTGACTTGAAGGCCTTCGTTTTGGATTTTGGTTAAGACTGTTTGTAATGATATTTTCCACTATCTTAGGTAAGTGTAACGAGTTCATATTATTTATGGCCAAATTGCTCAGCCTTAGGACCTCTCTACCTAATACTTATAATATATTAGGAATTGTGTATTTTCTTGTACGAAAAGGGAAATGCTTTTTCTTATTTATATATATATATATATATATATATATATATATATATATATATATATATATATATATATAAAATGGATATGACATTAAGATGGTATTACTGGCTTTTTGAGCAGGCCAAAAAATTTAAATTATTACCAATCAAATAGGCAATCTCTACTTACATTTTCACCCGTATCCCTCAATTTATAATCTTTTTTTTTTTTTTTGCTTAGACTGCTATCTATTCTAAGGCCCATAACACAATCCCATTCGATATAACTAATAAAGTAGACTTCTGATTAATGTGAAACTGTAACCACTAGAGTCTGAGACCCAGACCTAATTAAAAAAAAAATGAATTCGAAATTCTAGTGCTTTACTTAATATTGAGGAAAGTTATCTCAATTTTGTAGACATTGCAAGAACAGAAATTAAGAATTGCAATTAAGCGCAGAACGAAGTGTGTCAACGATGACGTAAGGTCCCGTGATGTTTACATCGACCATCCCCCCCCCCCCTACTGTATGGTTATCATTATGTCAGTACAAAACATTATATATATATATATATATATATATATATATATATATATATATATATATATATATATATATATATATATATATATATATATACTGTATATAGGTGTGTTTGTCTGTGTATAAACATATACCTTTGATAGAGATAAGGTGTTTATATTTTTCAATACAGGCATGCAGTCATTAGTAGGTGGAAGTTATGGAATGATTGTTGAGGGTGCGCACATAATATGATCATTACACATATTTAATATGGCTGAGATTTGGATGGAGGTGAAAGGATAGTAATACTATATTAATAATAATTTTATTGTACTGTACATCGATAGTAGTATAGCAGCTATATTTTTAATGAACAAAGTTACAAGACTTAAGTAGAATATATATATGTACATATATATATATATATATATATATATATATATATATATATATATATATATATATATATATATATATATATGTATATAAATATATACTGTATATATATATATATATATATATATATATATATATATATATATATATATATATATATATATACATATACTGTATATACATATATATATATATATATATATATATATATATATATATATATATGTATATATATATATATATATATATATATATATATATATATATATATGTATATATATATATATATATATATATATATATATATATATGTATGTATATATATATACATATATACATAAATATATATATGTACATATATACATAAATATATATATGTATATATACATATATATATAAAAGTATATATATATATATATATATATATATATATATATATATATATATATATATGTATATATATATATATATATATATATATATATATATATATATGTATATATATATATATATATATATATATATATATATATATATATATATATGTGTGTGTGTCATTTTATATATAGGGATATATACATATATATGTATATATATATATATATATATATATATATATATATATATATATATATATATATATATATATATATATATATATATATATATATATACATATACATATATATACATGTTTATATTTATATATGTATATTTATATACATACATATATATTTATATACATACACACATATATATATATATATATATATATATATATATATATATATATATATGCATATAGCTATATATATATATATATATATATATATATATATATATATATATATATATATATATATATATGTATATATATATATATATTCTTACAAGCTGGTCTAGTATAGAGTAAATACAGTAGTGTATTCATGAGTTAATTGTTTTTTCCTCTTTTGCATTGAAGAGGTTAGCCATCCCTTAAGATGAGTTCCTCTCGTATATTGTATAATTTTGTTAAGTAAATTATGTAAGACTCTCATCGTTAATTTCATTGTATTCTTCATTCAAGTCAGTATATTTCGTATATTTTTTTGCAAAGTCTTACGTAAACTGTTTAAAGGAGTTATGTGATTCATGCGAGTTATGAACAAGGTCTTAAATACTGTTCTTATATATTTTTATGAGGTATTGCTTCATGTTTGAAAGAAAATACTTAAAAGTTGTATTGTGCTATGTGCTATGGAATTTTCCCAAAAATCCTATTGTTAGGATGTTTTTTTTTTTTTTTCTGAGAATGATGGATGGTCGTAGCTGGCTGGGGACTGTTGCCGTGAGCAGGGTTGGTTCTCCTGTTCGATACATAATACTTAAAAACTCTGGCATTGCTGTTAGGCCATCCCCCATGCTTCCCAGATCTTTTGGAATCTTCTCGAAGTAGCTAAGTTTCATATAGAGGAGACCCCGGGGTTGCATAGATCAGATAGAGAATTCCAGCCCTAAGTGATATCCATCTCTCACTCTCTCTCATACACATCTCAGTATATTGTTTTCAAAGTGTTCAGTGATATATCAAAGTTTTTGTGTGACGGGTTTTTGTGAATATCGTGATTATCTATAAATATTCTCTTAGGGTTTTTATAAATGACCCTGTAATAAGGTGAGATGTATTTGTATCGTGATGTGGTTATCTATTTTCATTAAGTAACAAACCTAAGTATTGTGTTTAGATTTAATTTCAAGTGAACAAGTGATTGTATAATTTTTGTAAGTATTATCTCTTTAGTTATAGTATAAAATTTATTCAGATATAATATTTCAAGTGAAGTAATTGTATAATTTTCAGAGCGTAACAATTGTCTTGATTTAAGTTTTGTTCAGACTTAATATTTTGAGTGATTTATTTGTTTTATAGAAATTCTTTCAAACTGTTGTAATTAATAGGGAATATATTTATTTTTGTAAAGAGTGTATTATTCCAATCACCAGTGTTTAAATTAGTAATCACTTGTATCCTTTTAAAGATTCGAAGTAAGAGTTGTTTTAAATAAGATTAGTTTCGATTGTACTTAATAGACCTCTGGATATTCAGTGTTTTATATATTGCTGCCTGGAAGTCTTATAACTGT
>NC_090731.1:76798233-76805733 GCF_036898095.1 Palaemon carinicauda | reverse complement strand
GATAGTGAATGTCTTTATCGGTAAGAAAACCAACAGCTATGGTCTTACCGCAAACTGCCTGTTCTTAATTCCCATACTTAAATTTTTTTTTCTATTTTTCCTTGGCATGTTTTCAGGTTTTCGAGGGAAAACTTTCTTATCTTGCCGATCCGCTTCCTCAAATTCTTTAAATATTCTCCATCCGTTTCCTCTCGATCTCCCCATTTTTCTGTCAACATTTTATTCGGTCCTCTTACTTCTCGTACGAACAACATTTCATTCGGGTTACATCCTATGCTTTCTTGAAAAGCATTGCATACCTCAAATAACATCAACGGTAGTCCGATGTCCCATTCATTTCTTGTTTCAATGCAGCACTTTGTTAACACACTCTTTAGGGTTTGATGAAATATCTCTAATGTACCTTGTGTCTCTGGGTGATAGGCAATAGACAGCTGTTGTCTTACATCCAATAGTTTCATCACGTCCTGAAACAATTTAGACATATAATTTGTTCTTCAGCCATTCTGAACTATTTCCGGAATGCCAAACTTAGTAAAAAAGTCTAGTAAGATATCGGCGATTACTTAGGCATTGATATTTTTGATGGTTATATTTTCAGGGTATCTTGTCACTGGACACATCAAGGTTAACATATATTCGTGGCCTTTCTTTATCCTTGGTAACGTTCCCACACTGTTGATTGTCATCTTCCTGAAGAGTTCTCCTCGCACTTCAATCGGGTGTAAGGGAGCTTCCTTGATATATTCGATAGGCTTTCCAACCATTTGACAAACATGATATTCACGGCAGAACTTGCTCACATCCTTATGCATGCCAGGCCAGCAAAAGTGTCATATAAGCGTCTCTGTTGTCTTTCTTATTCCCCTGTGTCCCTTCTTATGCGCTACAGTAATTACCTGTCTTCTCAGCAGTGTGGGAATCAATATCTGACGGTATATGCCCCATTCAGCATTCCCAGGGATATCGGCAGGTCAATGCTTTCTCCTAGGCAATCCATCCTTTAGGTAATAACTGGTGGGATATTGCTGCACCTCCGTCTCATCCACTACATAGTGCAATACTTCTGTTAACATCGTATCCTTCCGTTGTAATCCTAACAGCTTTTTTTCAAAATCACTTATCCTACTACTAACGCTGAGTTCTCTATTTCTTCTAAGTCCATTGCTTCCTTGTTTTCCTGTTCATTCGTCTGTCGTTCCTCTTCTCTCGGGTTCTCTGAGAGCTCTTCTCTTGTGTACCATCATGGAAAACCTTTTCTTCCGTATAAATCTTCAAAGTTCATCATTCCTTCGGGTTTTCTTTCTTCTTTTGCAGCCACTTTCTTCGCCATAATCCTAGTTGACACACAACTAGGAAACAGATACAGATAGTCCTTCTCGAGTTCATTAGTAGGACTATACTTCAATGATTTCTCTGTTACAATGAGACAAGGCACAAACTGCGCTCCACTAACCTCATTTTCTAGCAGGACTTGTATTCCTTTGACAGCCGATGAGTCTGTTACTGCAAAATCAAAATGACCTGTTAACATCCTGCATGACAGTTTCAAATGGCAAATAGGATTAACTTCCTATCCTCCTATTCCCTTAAAAAAAAAAACAATCTCCTCTGAGATACTGTTCTACCAACGGGTGTATGCCTCGTGTCACCACACAGTGATTAAATCCCTTGTCATGCAATATCTTGACCAGGATCTGCTTGCTCCCATCTAGAGTGGCTAACATACCTTTATAAATATACGGTTTAAAGGCATCCACATTTCTTGTGGTTTTCCTGTTCGTCGTGTAAACGTTAGCTGGTTTATTTTCCTCATCGACCTTTCCTCTTTGATTCTTCGCCTTTGCATTCTGTAAATTGAATTATCCTTAATCACTTAGGCGAATGCTTTTGGTTGGGTTGACCAACATTCCTTACTGATATGGCTCTCTTGCCACACTTATAACAGACGATACTAATGTTTTGCACTTCTTTCACAACACCTGAAAGAGGATGGTATGACGATTGTTGCTGTGGTACTATCGCATTATGCTTTCAAATAGTAACAGTAGTACTTTCACTGTAACTATTGAAGTTGTTCCCATTGTTATTATTAAGCTGGTTTCCATGGTTCGGGGAATACTTGACATTTGGTGCGAATGAGATCCTACGTAGTACCTCTTGCGTCATACATCAAACCTTTACATAGGACTTTGTAACAAAACTATAAGACATAAAAAGTTAATTCTTTAAAATAATGTAATTATACTTATACTGAATTGAATGAATATATAACTGAATGAATAATGACAGTCTTATGTAATTTACATACATTACTTAATTCTAATGAGAGCGACCCACTTTACCAGCTGGCTATACATCTCTTAAATACACAAAGATAATACACAAATGAGATAATCTACTCTCCTTTAGACCAGCTTCATAAGAATATATACATATATGTATGTATGTGTATATATATATATATATATATATATATATATATATATATATATATATATATATATATATATATATATATATATATATATATAATATATATATATATATATATATATATATATATATATATACACACATACATATATATATATATACATATATATATATATATATATATATATATATATATATATATATATATATATATATATATATATATATATATATATATATATATATATATATATATACACACACATATATATATATATATATATATATATGTGTGTGTGTGTATATATATATATATATACATATATTATATATATAAATATATATATATATATATATATATATATATATATATATATATAGATATATATATATATATATATATATATATATATATATATATATATATATATATATATACATATATATATACACACTGTATATAACCATTTTGTTTCATCAAGGTTGAACAATGGATTTTTTTTTATCGTATCATGGAAAAATGTATGTTCTGTGCTATCAAGTTTCATTGTATTTCTTTGTCTGTTCGTTTAGATATTTATATTTCTCATTTAATGGTTATACTGAACGATACAAAATGTGTTATATATGATAAATAAATATACCAAAAAAATAGAATTTGCCCAGAAAATACGTAGATGACAATATATTACACTAGGATCCTCCTACACAAGTCTGGGTATCTGGTACATATATTGTATATTCTTCTAGATTTGAGAAGGAGCTCACCACTGGTTTGTTGATAACTCTGAGAAAAGATGATTATGAACTTATAATTCCCAGAGTTGAGGGATATTACCACTAAACGCCCATATTTATACAGGCTAAAATATACCCAAGAGATCATTTCCAAATAAATGGAACCCTATTTTTCATTGTTTGCTCGTTATATAAATATATATATATATATATATATATATATATATATATATATATATATATATATATATATATATATATATATATATATATATATATATATATATATATATATATATATATACTGAAAGATGAATGAAGTGTCAGAGACAACTAAGTATGCCTGACGAGTAAATTTTGGCCCGAAAGGCAACAGACAAGAAAATAATATGCCAACAACGTCTTACACATTTGTAGGCATTTACCATTATGCAGTTTATGTATATCTAAATTTAAAGGATGGTTCTCACCATTGCTTAATAAACTAGACCAGGCACTCGGTAGAGCATACCTCCGCCATTGCCAATTTTCTTAGCAATAAAAGATAGTAATTAAATAATGCAAATTTTAGCAGCATTTTCTTACAAATTTGATAAAAATTCACCACTATGTAGGGGAAAGATTTTTTTTTCTATCTTTTTGTAACCTTGACCTCAACTTTTTGAGCCAATCACTTCCAAAATATAAAGAAAACTTTCCTTGTACCATGGACTAATCATACCACCAAATTTTTCTATATTCGGTCAAAAAGTTCTGATATATGCAAATTACAAACGCACACAGAGACAGCGCCTATCAAAACAAAATCTACGCCGCAATAAACTTGGTGAAGGTAATAACTTTGAAATATAATGAATATGTCATTATGATACACAATGACGAAGTATATTTACTCCTACAAGCTGAAACCAACGACTAATAAAACTAGAACAGAAACTTTGTCTATATTATGTTATATATTTCAAGATAGGCAATTAAGTTATGCACATTCTGGCACTAGCTTCATGCAGATCAAATAAAGAATTACCATGATGTAGCTAAAAGACGTTCTTGACCTTTTCTTTACCTGAATATAAAAAAAAAACTTAATTATGCAGTCATACAAACAAATGAATACACAAAAAGGGAAATATACTAGTGTTCATTTAGGTTATAAGTGAGAGGCGAGGTGCATATAACTGACTTTATTCCAACAGATAACAAGTTTATATACAAGAGCTTCCGAGCAAGCATGTCACCCAATTCAAACAGAAATATATATGTAAAGACAAGCTCAAACCAATTCTGTTAATAGCGAAGGGGAAATGAAGATATAGAAATAAAGAGAAAATACTGTTACAGCGTAAGAGAGTGTGTGAAACATGTGTGGTGCATGGCTCCCGACTAAAAATAACATATTTATGAAATAAACCACTCTTTTCTTGAGAGGCATACTGTAGGTGGGCCATCTTACAGTAGATAATCAGGTTTTAGTCGATCAATGGGGACCAAGTCTTCTTTATCAGGAATGTTAATTAAGAAAGCCTTCAGAATGCAACAAATAAGAAGTATAAGACTCGTGTAAGTGGAAGTTAGCGAGGGCTTGCTATTGTTGCTGCACAGGAAAGCATGCTTTACAGAGCGCAAATCTGTTGGTATCTGTTGCTTAGCTGGGGGCTTGTAAATCTGGTGGCATGGAGTAAATTTTTGCACAACGTGACTTAAGTATTGGAGATTGTCAGAGGATGTTGTCAATGGAAAAAAAAAACTGGCACAGTATACCATTACACCTGTCAAGACATTCAATGTGTCTTTAGTAGTGGTTCTTGATCCCAGAAGGCCTAGGGAAGCTGAGTAAACTAGTAGGAGTCATTGCAGTGGGACACCAAAGCTACTTTGAGGGTGGGATGAAAATGTTCAACCATTCCATTGGCAACAGGCAGATTTCTGATGTATGGTGAGGCCCAGGAGATTTGCGAATGGTATCCATAATTGAGAGGTGAAAGTGGTATACCTATCAGAAATAATATTCTCAGGGATACCAAATGCAGCTATTAACCCTGTGAGTCAAACAGATGTACATGAGGTGGACGTTGCATTTTCCATAGGAATGGCTTCATGCCAACGAGTGGAGCAGCCAATAACGGTAAGCAAGTAACAATATCCTTGCGATGTGCGTAGGGGACCTATATGTTAAAGTGAATAATAGAAAAATGACACTGATGTTGAAGAAAGGTGCTTACTCTTGAATCTTTGTATCGATGTACTTATGAAGTTTGGCATGAAGTGCAGATGGGTACCCAATCCTTAGCATCCTTAGTAATGCCATGCCAAATGAACAATTAGCTGAGCAGTAGATCGGTGTAAGGGCTGTGAAAGGGCCAGAATGAAATCAAATGGATGCGTTGGAGTCATTGAAGTGAAGACTTCCAAACGGAGGGATGGGCAGGATGTTCTGCATACTTGGTAATCTGGATCTTTAATTATGCTTCTGCCAAGGTGTTGTAATCCAATCCAAGGTGAATGGCAGCCAAAATCTTTCTTAACAAGGTATCGGCAATGGGATTGTATTCAGCAACGGCGGAGACATATCGGCTTTAACAGACGGACCAGGCATCGGACTGTTGAGGGAAAGCATGCACCAGTTGCATGTGGTCTGTGTGAATTACAAATGGTATACCCTCTAAGAAGTGGCGAATTTGACTGACAAACAAATGCACCACCAGCATTTCGCAGTCAAAGGTAGAGTAGTCAGATTCCACATTAAAGAGTTTTCTACTGAAGAAAGCCAATGGGCGGGGAGAACTGTTAACATCCTGCACCAGTATTGTATAAAGAGGAATATCACTGGCATCGGTGAAAAGAAGGAGAGGTTCATATGGCATTGGAAAAGTTATAGCAGAAGCGGTTAAAAGGGCATTCTTTACTTTGCAGAGGGCCTCTTCTTGAAGGGAACCCCAATTCAGGTCTTTTGGTTTGCTCCTGAGGGAGGTATAGAGGGGCCCAAGAGTGGTAGAAAATGCTGGCAGGAAGTGGTGATAATAGTTGATCATGCCCAAGAATTCTTGCTGTGCTTTGATGGTCGAGGGCGTGCTATTTTCTTAAGGAGGGAATTAACTCCTAACAACGATATTTCGTCACCACCAAAGGTACACTTGTCGTACAAGGCTGTTCCGTTATAGAATATAGAGCCTGTGTGTAGGTGACACAGGTGTTCCTCGTTGGATGAACTGAACACAAGTATGTCGTCCACGTAACATACACTTATGGAGAGGTTGCTTAAGATGCCATTCATGAGGCATTGATAAGTGGCCCTAGCATTACAAAGATTAAAACAGGAGTAATTGAAAGTGTATTTGCCAAAAGGCATGTTGATGGTGTTCTTGGGTATGCCTTTTAGTTTTATGGGCACCTGATAATACCCCTTCAGAAGGTCGAATGTAGAGAAAACCGTCGCTTTATGCATGTAGGAGGTCACGGCATCAATGTTTGGGAGGGAGTGATGATATGTTCTCTCAGCATGATCAGACACCTATAATGCCATTTCGGCAAATGTTTTTTAGGGGTTGACATATGATCAGGTGCCAGACACCTGAATCATGCAACTACTGTGAGCCATGTTCTCTTGATATGGTGATAAATACTGTGTTTGCAGGGAACCATGGCCGTTTGATGAAGTTCTTGATGGAAGACTTCTAGGTACGATGTGAGGAGGTGTGCATAGTGATCTGTGAGCACTCTGATATAGAGAGCGAGCTCAGAGGGGCCGCAGAGTGTCAGTAAGTGGCTTTAGAGGTCATTGGTTTGGGTGTGAGGAAGAAGTGGCGTATGTGGTTGTGAGTGAGTAGTAGCATATGTCTCCTCTCCGGCATGGTCAGTAAGTGGGCGTCTGTGTCCTACAGCATTCAAGTCACCTTCGGTCGATGTAGAGTTGTTTTCCGCTCTGCCACGAGTGGATTCGTAGTTTGAGGTCTTGAAGATGGTGAAATGGCTGTCCACAAGGGCGTCAACTTTGATCATCAGGCCCCTTCATGATCAAAATATCGACATTGGGTAGGGCAGCACGTACAAGTTCTGGTAGGCATTATACCTAAAGGGCATGAAGTAGGTTCACCTCATGAGAAAAAGTTGGTCATTTCCCTGAGAGCAAGAGAAGCCTTTTGGTCCTCTAACAGTCGTTGGGAGAGCAGTAAGAGCTTGGCTATACGAGCCTGTGGCAATGTTGAGTGCTGCTCCAGAGGGATGTTTTGACGGTGCCGTATGCTATTGAGGTGTCCCGATTTCACAAAGACAATCTGAGATTTCTGGGAAAGTGTCCTTAGCGATCTCTGCGAGAGCGTAGTTTGC
>NC_090731.1:76785733-76793233 GCF_036898095.1 Palaemon carinicauda | reverse complement strand
ATTATTTTAGAAGTTTTATTCCAGCTCTGACCAAGTTGTGGAAGGATCTTCCGAATCGGGTAGTTGAAAAGGTGGAACTTCAAAAGTTCAAACTGACAGCAAATGCTTTTATGTTTAACTGGCTGACATAAGTCCTTTTATAGTTTATATATGGCATAGTGTTTGATCACCATTAGACACATACCCCAATGTACCCTTTTGTCTGTAGGAAATTTCAAGAGTTCATGGGTAAGGATTTTTTTTTCTGAATAGACCTTATTTCCTCTCTAGACATGTGTTAAAGATGAATTACATGATAAAGAATGTGTAGTTAATGTAGTGATGTAAGGTTTCTGACAATATTCTTGTGTCGAAAAATACCAATGTCATACTGCTTGAAAGAGCCTTATACATAGCAAGAAAATAAAGAGGTTTAGTGTGTTCCATCAGGTGGAGGCATATTAAGGAGATATTCTTATTGTTCCTAGTTGCGGGGACCAGATCATTTCCTTAAGGGCAAGTAGGTACGGGATCAAAGATCAACCTAATGGTGAGGCAGTATTAAAGGTTGTGTAGATACGATTACCTTGTTCATAGATGTAGTTATAATGGAGGAGAGGCGAGGACACTGAACGTTTTTCTCGAGAAAATTGATACTGATTATAATTATTATTATTATTATTATTATTATTATTATTATCATTATTATTAAGTTGGAAAAGCATGATGCTACAATCACTGGGGCTCCAACAGGGAAAATATCCCAGTGAGGAAAGGAAACAAGGAAATTTAAAATTTTAAGAAGAGTAACATTAAAATAAATATTTCCTTCATAAACTTTAAAAACTATAACAAAACAAGAGGAAGAGAAACAAGACAGAACAGTGTCCCCGAGTGTATCCTCAAGCAAGAGAGATCTAACCTAAGACAGTGGAAGACCATGGTACAGAGGCTATGGGACTACCCAAGACTAGAGAACAATGGTTTGATTTTGGAGTGTCCTCCTAGAAGATCTGCTGACCATAGCTAAAGATTCTCATCTACCGTTACCAAGAGGAAAGTGACCACTTAACAATTATAGAGCAGTAATTAACTCCTTGGGTGAAGAAGAATTGTTTGGTAATTTCAGTGTTGTCAGGTATATGAGGAATGAGGAGAATATGTAAAGAATAGGTCCGACTATTCCCAGTATGTGTGTAGGCAAAAGGAAAGTTAACCGTAACCAGAGAGAGGGATCAAATGTAGTACTGCCTGGCCAGTCAAAATACCCCATAACTCTCTATGTGTAGTATCACAACAGGTGGCTGGTGCCCTGGCCAACATACTACAGTTACTTGCAGAAGCCAACAATAATTATAATTGTAAGAGTAGTACTAACATGGATTGGTGGTTTGTGTTTCTTCAAAATTATTAAAATCCAGTCATCTATCTTCAACTAAATTTAGCTGCAAAAGTCGTTGAATTCAGAATTCCAATATCTGCTCAAATTTGATTTACGTTTTTAAACCGTCAATTCTTATAAAATGGCAACCTCGTTGAGAAAAACCATTGCATGTATACATGCTATTGTCACCTACATATAAAGTTAGTTGTTCGGGAGCTTGTCTTATCCTTATGCCCCCTTCACTTCACTTTCATTATATTGGTGACATACAGAGTGCCTTGAACAGTCAGCCTGTCTCCCATGTGACGGTGCCGAGAGAGAGGTTATGACTCAAAGGCAGGATACAGTCAACTGAGTAGTTTATTAAAGAACACTCTCTTTTATATAAAAAATCGCAAAGCAACAAGAATTTTCATGTTCAAATATTGACAATGTTACAGAGGAGAAAAGCAGACATGAATTTTCAGGTTCGTTTTAGTGCGAAGGAAGAGCGAAGATAGAAGCATAATATATATAAAAGGAATTATGTACAATTGTGTGACACACGGTTGGTACATGGCTCCCCCCCTAAAAATGACATACAGTACAAGTTAAATAGGGTGCCCTGATCTAGAGAGGCGAACTATAGGTGGGTCATCTGGCAGGAGATAAGCAGGTTTTAGACGATCAATGGAGACCCAGTCTTCTTTGCCACAAATGTTTAGTAGGAATGCTTTCGGACTGCGTCAGATCACAAGGAAAGAGCCCGTGTAAGAGGGCGTTAGTGGTGGCTTGGTAGTGTCGTTGCGTAAGAAGACGTGCGATGCAGAGTGCAAGTCTGTTGGTATGTGATGCTTCGCTGGGGGCTTGTAAATCTGGCGGCACGGAGTAAATTTTCCCACGACGTGACGTATGCATTGGAGATCGTCAGAGGAGGTTGTAGAAGGAAAAAATTCGACAGGGACAACCAACGGGTCGCCATACACCATTTCGGCTGCTGAGACGTCGAGGGCATCTTTAGGAGTGGTCCTTAGTCCCAGAAGGACCCAGGGAAGCTGAGTAAACCAGTTGCAATCCTTGCAGCGGGACATCAAAGCTGCTTTGAGGGTGCGATGAAAACGTTCAACCATTCCATTGGCAGCGGGGTTGTAGGCCGTTGTCTGATGTAGGGTGATGCCCAGGAGATGCGCTAATGATGTCCACAATTGAGAGGTGAAAGTGGTTCCCCTGTCAGAAGTAATATGCTCAGGGATACCAAATATTGCAATCCATCCAGAGAGTAAGGCAGATGTACATGAGGCGGACGTCGCAGTTTGCATGGGAATGGCTTCAGGCCAACGGGTGGAGCGGTCGATGATGGTAAACAGGTAACGGTGTCCTTGTGATGTGGGTAGGGGGCCTACAACGTCGACGTGAATGTGTGCGAAACGACGCTGAATTTGAGGAAATGTGCCCACTCCTGAATCTGTGTGTCGATGTACTTTGGTAGTTTGGCAAGAAGTACAGGCGCGGACCCAATCCATAGCATCCTTATAAATGCCGTGCCAAATGAACTTTGCCTTCAGCAGCTGTGCAGTAGAATGGCACGAGGGATGTGAAAGGCCGTGAATGAAATCAAACACCTGTCGGCGCATGGGAGTAGGAATCCAAGGTTGCGGTCTGCCAGTACTGACGTCACAGAGGAGGGTGGTGTTGGAGTCTTCGAGGGGAAAGTCTTCCTAACGGAGGGACGTGCCGGATGTCCTACATGCTTGATACTGTGGATCCTGTCGTTGGGCTTCAGCCAGGACGTTGTAATCCAATCCCAGTTGAACGGCAGCCAACGTGTTTCTTGACAGGGCATTGGCAACGGGATTCATTTTCCCAGGGACGTATTGAAGGGTGCAATTGTATTCAGCCACGGCGGAGAGATGTCGGTGTTCCCGGGCGGACCAGGCATCAGACAGTCGAGTAAAGGCGTGCACCAGAGGCATGTGGTCTGTGCGAATGACGAAGGGCATACCTTCTAAGAAATGGCGAAAGTGACGGACAGCCAAGTGCACCGCCAGCAATTCTCGATTGAAGGTAGAATAACCCAATTCTGCCTTGGACAGTTTTCTACTGAAGAAGGCCAATGGGCGGGGCGAGCCGTTGACCACCTGCTCGAGTACTGCACCAATAGCGATGTCGCTGGCATCGGTGGAGAGAAGGAGAGGGGCGTGTGGGATAGGAAAAGTGAGAGCCGCAGCAGTTGATAGGGCCTTCTTTGCATTGCAGAAGGCTGCATCTTGAAGGGGACCCCACTTCAGGTCCTTCGTGGCGGTAATGGCTGGCAGAAAACGGTGATAATAGTTGATCATGCCCAAGAATTCCTGCAGAGCTTTGACGGTCGAGGGCACGGGGAAGTTCTGAACGGCTGCTACCTTCTCAGGGAGGGGGTGGACTCCTTCAGGAGTGATGCGGTGCCCTAAGAATGACACTTCGTTGGCGCCAAAGGTACACTTGTCGTACCGGACTGCAAGGCCGTTTTGTTGCAGGCGGTCGAGCACGATGCGTAGGTGACGGAGGTGTCCCTCTTTTGAGGAGGTGAACACAAGTATGTCGTCCACATAACATACACAGAAAGGGAGGTCCCCTAAGATGCCATCCATGAGACGTTGAAACGTGGCCCCAGCATTACGTAGGCCAAAACAGGAGTAATTGAAGGTGTATGTACCTAACGGAGTGGTGATGGCAGTCTGGGGGATGTTTTCCGGGTTCATAGGCACCTGATAATACTCCTTCAGGAGATCGAGTGTAGAGAAAACCTTTGCTTTGTGCAGGTAGGAGGTCACGTCGGCAATGTTTGGGAGGGGGTAGTGATCCGGTTCTGTTTGCATGTTCAGGCACCTTTAATCCCCGCACGGACGGAGGGAGCCGTCTTTCTTCAGAACGATGTGTAAGGGTGACGACCATGGGCTGGAGGCCTTTTGGCAAAGGCCCATTTTCTCCATTTCGGCGAACGTCTGTTCGGCGGTTGCCAATCGTTCCGGTGCCAGACGTTGAATTTTGCGAAGACTGGGGGTCCCGTCGTCTTAATATGGTGATAAATACCGTGCTTGGCAGGAACCGTGGGCGATTGGCGAAGTTCTGGACTGAAAACTTCCCGGTACGACGTGAGGAGGTGGGCGTAGGCATCCGTGGGTGCGCTAATGTGGAGAGCGAGGTTAGAGGGGGCGGGTTGAAGAGGTGTCGACAAGTATGAGTCTGCGTTGACCAATCGTCGGTGGGCGACATCGACCAGAAGGTGGAAATGAGAGAGGAAATCCGCACTGAGGATTGGCATTGTGACGTCAATAGCGAGAAACTTCCAATTGAATTTACCGTTTCCGAATGATAATGTGAGGTTCTCGTAACTGTAGGTGGGTATCGCAGATCTGTTGGCAGCTACCAAGCGGACGTCGGCAGATGTAGACAGACTACGTTGTGTCTTGAAGAGTTTCCTTGGAAAAAGAGAACGACAAGCACCTGTGTCTACCAAAAATTGCACGCCCGTTCCTGCATCATGTAAAAAGAAAAGATTTGAAACAGGAGAGGCCACCGCCACGAGCGATGGCCTACTTACACGTTTTTTGGCCACTGACAATCCTCTGCACATTTTTTCGCAGTTGCCCCGAATCTGAAATGGTAGTAGCAAAACTGCGGCGGATGGGAGGTAGTAAGTGGCTGTAGAAGTCGTTTGTTGGGGCGCGAGCGATTGGTGGGTGATGGGCGGCCTTGTCTCTGCTTCGGCATGTCACGGTGTGGGCGTGTATGTCCTACGGCATTCATGTCAGCTTCGGTTGACGTTGAATAGGCATCCTCTTCGTCAGGGGTGGAGGCGTTGATGGAGGTCTTGAAGTGGCTGTCCATAAGGGCGTCGGCTTTGGTCATCAAGTCCTTTATGGGTAAACTATCGACATTGGGTATGGCAGCGCGTATAGGTCCGGGTAAACGGCGTATCCAAAGGGCACAAAGTAGATTCACCTCACGAGGAGAGCCGTCTGCGGCAGGTTGAAGGCGAGCGATACTGGTCATTTCCCTGAGGGCAAGCGAAGCCCTTTGGTCCCCCAACGGTTGTTGCGAGAGCTGAAAAAGCTTTGCTACATGGGCAGCTGGCGACGGCGAGTACTGCTGCAGAAGGTATGTTTTGAGGGCGTCATATGCTATTGGGGTGTCTCCTTGTTCACAAAGTCAGTCGGATATTTCAGGGAAGGTGTCCTAGGGTATCGCCGCGAGAACATATTCTGCTTTGGTGGTTGATCGAGTCACGCCGTTAATGCGAAACTGGACTTCTGCGCGCTGAAACCAAGCAAATGCCTCTCCGCTGGCGAATGGTGAAAGTTTCAATGGGGCGGCCGCAGCGCCAACTGCTGTAGTAGAGTCCGTCATTGTACCAACGATGGAGGGGCGAGGGAGGTGGGGGTGGAAGGCAGTGGGAGCAAGTCGACTTCCGGGGTCACCAAAGTGACGGTGCCGAGAGAGAGGTTATGACTAAAAGGCAGGATGCAGTCAACTGAGTAGTTTATCAAAGAACACTCTCCTTTATATACAAAATCTCAAAGCAACAAAAATTTTCATGTTCAAATATTGACAATGTTACAGAGGAGAAAAGCAAACACGAATTTTCAGGTTCGTTTTAGTGCGAGGGAATAGCGAAGATACAAGCATAATATATACAAAAGGAATTATGTACAATTGTGTGACACATGGTTGGTACACCCAGCTTTGTCTGCCGTATCTTCCGACGATGCTCACTACCTACTCGACTTATCTGTTCATGGTGTCACAGGGAAACTGCCACCATTTGCAAATAGAAAGGGAGTTATCTAGTTTTGGCCTGCCAAGGTTAAGCCCTCCATTAAATTCGTACTCCACTGAACCAGCAAAAAAGACTACATTACCTCTGCAATCTGGGACAACACCTTCCCACATATCTTTGGTATTGTGAACAGTATAATATCTTGAAATCATGCCTCCTGGAGCAATACTCACCATTGCCGTACGCCATCGTAGCCAAGTCTCTTCCGTTCTCTCAGCAATCGTTGGAGGACCAAAAGGTATTTATTAACCCTCAGAGAAATGATCATTTTTGTTCAACTCCACCCCCAAGCCAAATGGTTCTTCTCATGAAGTGAACGTTCTTGATGCCTTTTGGGCCCAAGTCTGCTGGCACCTGTGATAGGCTCCCTTCCTGATGCCGAGACATAGCCCATGGATGACTTAATGACTAAAGTTTACGCCCTTATAAACAGTCACCAATAAGAACTTCATCAAGAGCTCAAATCATAATGAAGGGAAGAACCATACAATGCTGACTGAAGCTGATGTGAGTACTGGAGAAAATTTCCTACCTGATGCTAATGGTCAGTGAATGTGTGAGTAAACTAAGGCCTTTCGCGGGGTCTTCCACCTTAACTAATCTTTTGTATTTGTATGACTCAGGATGTCATATGTGATTTCTAGTATATACTGGTGTTTGTCTTTTTTTCTGCCATATTCCCTCTTAAGGGCAGCAGTTCATCATTCCAAGTCTGTTGATGTCTTCCTGGTAGCTGCCAACGGACCTGCTATCCCCATCCATAGTTATGAGATGCTGACACTGTCGTTCGGGGGTGCCCAGTACTGATGTAATTTCATTGTCGCTGACATTACACTATCTCTTATCAATTCATATACCGTCCCCCATTTGTACCTCATGGTTGTCATCTTACATCAAAGGTTTCCTAATTACTTAAACTACATGCCTAAGGCTGAATATTTTGTTGAATTTCTAAAGATTAGATTAGCCTACATGTAGCCATTTATTTCCCTTACTTACACATTAACTGAAATATATACATTGAAAAAGAAACATTCCTTATTGAATAAAATGATGAAAGAAACCATTATTGCATCCATAGATATCCATTTCATATTTAAGAAAAGAGAGGCTAATTTTCCTCCTTTTTTCTCCATGTCTCGACAAGATATTTTATTTATAATGAAAAATAAAATAATCCAGTTCAACGACAGTGCAGTAGTATGAGACGTTAAGAATTTCGAGGAATTTGGTTACACTTTCCCATGAATAGGAATGAAAATGATGAGTAAAATTAAGATTTTGAGAAAATGCCTGAAAAGTCACAGATCCGCAACCAATACTCTCTTCTAGCTAACTG
>NC_090731.1:76765733-76783233 GCF_036898095.1 Palaemon carinicauda | reverse complement strand
ATGGCAAACCTAAATGATTGTAATCTAGAGTAAAACATTGAAAGATATCAGTAATTTCATAATCCCCTTAGGTAAGTCAAACAGATGGCAATAAAATTGTTACCGTTTTAACAGTAAGCAAAATTACGATTCAATTCATATTTCTAATTTTAGATTTGGTTACATGAAAATGTCGTTCATCCATTCAGTAAAGCAAAGCAACATGACTTCCTCCCACCACTTCGCCACACCCTTTTATTTTCATCATCGATTCACTTATCTTGTTTATGATATTTTTATTAATTTCAAAACAAAATATCTAAGTAGGTTGTCTTATCATATTACATACTATACATTGATCAAACAATAGAACATGGAAAATAATACGTTTAACCGATTCCTTATTTTTAGATTCATGTAATAAAAATGTTAAATATATCGTTTAGTATTAGCATTACAATCCGTAATAATAATACATTTTCTGATGATTAAATATTATTACAATTTTTATTTTAACGGGTTTTCCAAATACGGATATTTTTCCTGAATAAGAAATATGATTTTTTATGTATATAAACTGAATAATTGCGAACAATAGCCCAAAACAGCAGACGCCATTTTAGATAAATTTCTTACTATATGTTTCTTAAGCTGCCCATTCTCTTTTGTATTACTTTTATAGAACTCAGTCTCTGTTATATTGTCAGCTTCTGTTGTTTACTAACACATTTCCTATATGTTTCTTTATCTACAGACGTATGCGTTCAATTTCGGATCGTAGACGTCATTCTTTACTGTACCTGGTTGCTTATGGCATGTTTTACCATATTAACATATATCAAAATATTAACTGATCATCAGAACAACAAGAAACCCCCTCATAAACAATTGATAAGTGAAAAATATAGGCTATATGCTAACAAACAAATGTACATATTATATGCTTTGCCTCTCCGCAGTAAACTATTAATAATTAGCAAATAATGAAAGCGACATTCAAGGCTGAAAATAACATTGCTGGGTGAATATGTCTCCATTGTATAGCCATTTTTTTTTGGATAATACCACATAATTTATGATTCAAAGAGCATTCAAAGTGTGTAAACATCATTCTATCCCAGCGGTCGGTGTTTACTATAGAATTGTAAATGCCTTTGAATTATTTGAGAACGTATGAATTGAGATTATTAATCTATAGGCATTTATTCATAATCAGTGTTCATTTTTAGGAGAAATACAAATACATATCATGTCTTTATTTATGTTGGCAGGTAACGCACAATCATAATCAAACATGCACACACACTATGCAAAGAATGATTAATTGTATACTAGAGAAAATTTATATTTCCAGGTTAAAGAAAGACTATATTTGAAATTATTTGTATTTCCTTTGATTATTTTATTCAAACCGTTTCTCTTCAAGAAAAATTTTAATTACAAGACAAAAAGCGTACTTTTCCCTGTTTAGTGCACAGCCTTCCTTACAAAGTATCTGTATTCGAGAACATTGATGTTACTTATGACTTGGTCCTTAAGTACACGTATTATTTGTTACTTTTTTTCCTCAGAAAAAAAAAGCTTTAAAATCTTTTGTTGATAAAGATATACCCGTTGATTTGCCAAATTTCTTATAAATATTGATATTCTCCTCACTATTATTATTATTATTATTATTATTATTATTATTATTATTATTATTATTATTATTATTATTATTATTATTATTATTATTATTATTATTATCATAAAATCTTCTACTGAATAAGGTTGAAGCCGAAGATTTAGCAATTATGATTACCTTCCCAAATTTCGTTCTTATGTCTGTGTGTGTTTGTGATTCTCATATAACTCCAATATTTATGACCGAATCTCATAAAATTTGGTGTGATGATTGGCCGTGATCCAAGGACAAATTGATTATATTTTCGGAGTGATTGTGTCAAAGGTAAAGGTCAGAGTAACGAAAAGGTAACAAAACCAGTGTTTTTGCCCTATTGTGGTCAATTTTTATCCGTTTTGCATGAAAACAGTGCCAAAATGTGCAAAATTCAATTGCTCTACTGAGTGCTTGTTCTAACTCAAATATATTATTATTATTATTATTATTATTATTATTATTATTATTATTATCATTATTATTATTATTATTATTATTATTATTATTATTATTATTATTATTATTATTATTGTTGTTGTTGTTGTTGTTGTTGTTGTTGTTGTTGTTGTTTTTGTTGCAATCATGCCTTTGTCCTCTGGCAAACTCCAACCAAATTGGACCCGATTTTACAATCATCATGATCGTCATTTCCTTCGTCTCTATCTTGAGCTTATAATTCAATACTTCTCCATTCATCATCTCCTACTTCTCGCTTCATAGTCCTCAGTCATGTAGGCCTGGGTTTTCCAATTCTTCTACTGCCTTGTGAAGCCCAGCTGAACGTATGGTGAACTAATCTCTCTTGGGGAGTGCGACGAGCATGACCATATCATCTCCATCTACCCCACATCATGATATTATCCACATAGGGCACTCTAGTAATCTCTCTTATAGATTCATTCCTAATCATGTCCTATCATTTAACCTCCAATATGCTTTTGAGGGTTTTGTTCTCAAATCTACTAAATTTATCGGAGATTATCTCATTGTCATACCATGACGCATGTCCATAGAGTAACACCAATCTCACTAAACTGATATATAGTCTGATTTTTATATGTAATTTCAGGCGATTTGATTTCCAAATTTTACTTAAGTTAGCCATTGTCTGATTTACTTTTTTCAATCTTTCACTAAACTAATTCTAAAGACCCTGTATTATAGTTCATAGTTCCTTAATACCTCAATGATCCTACCTCATTAATCTTATTTTCTTCCAATGAAATTTCATCTTCCATTGCATATTCCATTCTCATTATCTCTGTCTTTCTTCTATCTATTTTCAGTCCAACCTCACGTGATATTTCTTGCATTCTCGATAGGAAGCATTGCAATACCTGTGGCGTTCTGCTAACAAGGACAGCATCATCTGCATACTCTAGGTCTGCTAAGTTTCTATCACTAAACCAGTCTAATCCTTTTTCACCATCTCCGAATGTTCTATGCATTACAATGCCAATGGTAATGCGACTTTACAATAGAGAATCCATATATTGTAAGTTTTTCAAAATGCCCTTACTCTCCAATGTAATCTCGGTAATAAGCAGAGCACCGTCTTCCTGCTTGATATATGTCGTAGTGAAAAAATATCACCCACTACGTGGACTTTGAAATTGTCTTAATAGGTTAATGCTGTGATATGGGGCGAAGGTGTTATTCTGTACATATCCCAGACTGAGAAAGTGACTCGGTATAAAGACTCAGAGACAATGCTTCTTCAATACTTGTTCGTGTCTCAGTATCTGAACTGATATTTACTGTTTTCTAAACTAAAGGAAAGATTCAAATTTCTGTAACCCTCTCCCGTTACAGGCTGAATGTAGTACTGCAAAGTAATTTAAGATTTTGACGCAGGTGGGGCAGCTATTATTATTATTATTATTATTATTATTATTATTATTATTATTATTATTATTATTATTATTATTATTATTATTATTATTATTATTATTATTAATGCTCCTTTTCAGTTTCTGCAAATTTCTCTGCTTGAAGTTTTATTGCTTGTTTCAAATGGATAAAGTTATTAAGTAATTATTCATACACATTTTTTCAGGTATGCTCTCATATGATATGGATAATTTATCATATATTTATTTCCATAAAAAGTATAATAACGCAAAAGCAAATGCAAGGGTTACTGACTATCAAGTGAGCTACGAGTAATTGAATTAGCGTGGTAGTGCCTTTTGCTTCTTAGAAATAGTACCAAAGGCAAAATGATGCCTCCTGTGAATGTATTTAATACGTATTTTGGAATTTCATTGGAATTGGTATGTCTTCAAAGGTTTCTGCAAGGATTAATTGGATTCTTCCCGCATCTATTAGTTTTATTATTTCTTATTGAATACAGAGAAACCTGATCAATGGATTGGTATCAACTATAAGGGATGAGCTTTCTTAATCATATTCCAAAGTGTTCACTTATTTTCTTTATATAAGAAATTCCATATGTGTTTCATGGTATATTTGGATTTTTGGTATCTTTATCATTAAGGAATAGCCCTGAGCGTATCATATAACGACCTCGTTGGTAATCGCCAGATTTGTTTCATTCTAGAAGTCTTTCTCATTTACTTTATTTCAGCATTGGCAATGTGTCAGTATGAATAGTGAATATCTGGTCTTCTGTCTTATATAGGTGTTGATAGAAATGCGCTGTAATCTGAACATAAGCACAGGAACCAGTCTTGTGGCCTTATAAACATCGCCCAGCATATCTGAGGTAATCTGTGTTATTCTTTGTACAGGGATATACATTTTAATCCTACTTTACGGATGGTAGGTGAAACTGAAATCACATTTTTTCCTTTTTTTTTATAATTAGAACATCCAGTTTACTGTATTTGTCACTTTTTCTGTACAAAAGTATCATTCATATTCCTAACAAGAGATATACGCAAGCTCGTCCAATTAGGAAATGATAACAGGTCCTTTTTGTATATGGTTTTTAAATAGTCTTAGGAGAAATTTAAAAAAGAAACATTAATAGCTGTTTTGATATACAAATTTATTTGTGAATATGGAATTTAAGGTTGCTATCTTACCATTTTCTGAAAAAAACCTTCATACCAGCGACATCGAGAAATAAAGCATATTACAAGAAGAGTAAGTGTTCTTGATACTCTTCAACGGGTTAAGGGCGGGAACTACAGTCAGGCTGATGATATAGGGATATTGTTATCTGTTTTATAGGTGATGGTTCTCATTCTTTCAAATAAAGACATGTTCACTATCATTTGGCATTGGCGAGGAAGTTGTACAGCATGTGTGTCATACACACTCATAAACTGTGATGCTATTGCTTTTTTATGCATTTACATGGGTTCTCTGTTAGCACCTAATAGCTACCTAGCAACAATTGATAGCTGCCGGAAGACCAGCACTAACCGCATTTTCACCCTACCCTTTTCACAATGTCGCACACTCTTCAACTCACGCTGCATCAATGAAACTGCCACCATTCGCCAGCAAAGATGCATGCACCTGGTTCCAGCATGTTGAATTTCAGTTTCGCTTCAAGGACGTGACTCCCTCAAGCAGCAAAGCAAAATTTGTCCTAGCAGTGATCGACGATGACAGCTCTCTTCTGGAAATGACCCTACTTTATGCCCTTTGGATAGAACCCCTACCTGAACTTGTACACTGTACCAACCGTGTTTCACACAATTATACATAATTCCTTTTGTATATATTATGCTTGTATCTTCGCTCCTCCCTCGCACTAAAAAGAACCTGAATGATCATGTCTCCGGTTTTGCTCTGTATCATTGTCTGTCTCTCGAACATGTCACGTCCTGTTGCCTTGAGGTTTTGTATATAAAGCAGAGTGTTCCTTAATAAATAACTCAGTCGTTTCCAATCTGCCTTCGAGTTCACACCCTTACTCGGCACCGTCACATTGGTGACCCCGGAAGTCGACTCGCTCCAACTGCCTTCCACCCCCACCTCCCTCGCCCCTCCATGGTTGGGACTATAACGGAGACAGACTCTACTGCAGTTGGCGCCGCGGCCGCCCCATTGAAACTTTCACCGTTCGCCAGCAGAGAAGCGTTCGCTTGGTTTCAACGCGCTGAAGTCCACTTTCGTATCAGGGGCATGACTCGCTCAACCACCAAAGCGGATTATGTTCTCGCGGCGATACCCGAGGACACCTTCCCAGAAATATACGACTGGCTTAGTGAACAAGGAGACACCCCAATAGCGTATGACGCCCTCAAATCATACCTTCTGCAGCAGTACTCGCCGTCGCCAGCCGCCCGTATAGCAAAGCTTTTTCAGCTCTCGCAACAACCGTTGGGGGACCAAAGGGCTTCGCTTGCCCTCAGGGAAATGACCAGTATCGCTCGCCTTCAACTTGCCGCAGACGGCTCTCCTCGCGAGGTGAACCTACTCCGTGCCCTTTGGATACGCCGTTTACCTGAACCTGTGCGCGATGCCAAACCCGATGTCGATAGATTACCCATAAAGGACTTGATGACCAAAGCCGACGCCCTTATGGACAGCCACTTCAAGACCTCCATCAACGCCTCCACCCCTGACGACGAGGATGCCTATTCAACGTCAACCGAAGCTGACATGAATGCCGTAGGACATACACGCCTACCCCGTGACGTGCCGAAGCAGCGACAAAGCCGCCCACCACCCACCAATCGCTCGCGCCCCAACGAACGACTTCTAAAGCCACTTACTATCTCCCATCCACCGCAGTTTTGCTACTCCCACTTCAGATTCGGGGCAACCGCGAAAAACTATGCCAATGATTGTCAGTAGCCAAAAAACGTGTAAATAGGCCATAGCTTGTGGCGGTGGCCTCCCATGTTTCTAATCTTTTCTTTTTACAGGATGCAGGAACGGGCGTGCGATTTTTGGTAGACACGGGTGCTTGTCGTTTTCTTTTGCCAAGGAAACTCTTCAAGGCACAACGTAGTCTGTCTACATCTGCCGACGTCCGCTTGGTAGCTGCCACCGGATCTGCGATACCCACCTATGGTTACGAGAACCTCACCTTATCTTTCGGAAACGGTAAATTCAATTGGAAGTTTCTCGTTGCTGACGTCACAATGCCAATCCTCGGTGCGGATTTCCTCTCTCATTTCCACCTTCTGGTCGATGTCGCCCACCGACGATTGGTCAACGCAGACTCGTACTTATCGACACCTCTTCAACCCGCCCCCTCTAGCCTCGCTCTCCACATCAGCGCACCCACGGATGCCTACGCCCACCTCCTCACGTCGTACCCGGAAGTTTTCCATCCAGAACTTCGCCAAACGCCCACGGTTCCTGCCAAGCACGGTATTTATCACAATATCAAGACGACGGGACCCCCAGTCTTCGCAAAATTCCGACGTCTGGCACTGGAACGATTGGCAGCCGCCAAACAGAAGTTCGCCGAAATGGAGAAAATAGGCCTTTGCCAAAAGGCCTCCAGCCCATGGTCGTCACCCTTACACATCGTTCTGAAGAAAGACGGCTCCCTCCGTCCGTGCGGGGATTACAGGCGCCTGAACATGCAAACAGAACCGGATCACTACCCCCTCACAAACATTACCGATGTAACCTCCTACCTGCACAAAGCGAAGGTTTTCTCTAAGCTCGACCTCCTGAAGGGGTATTATCAGGTGCCTATGAACCCAGAAGACATCCCCAAGACTGCCATCACCACTCCGTTTGGCACATACACCTACAATTGCTCTTGTTTTGGCCTTCGTAATGCGGGGGCAACGTTTCAACGTCTCATGGATGGCATCTTAGGCGACCTCCCTTTCCGTGTATGTTATGTGGACGACATACTTGTGTTCTCCTCCTCAAAAGAGGAACACCTCCGTCACCTGCGCATCGTGCTCGACCGCCTGCAACAAAACGGCCTTGTAGTCCGGTACGACAAGTGTACCTTTGGCACCAACGAAGTGTTGTTCTTAGGGCACTGTATCACTCCTGAAGGAGTCCATCCCCTCCCTGAGAAGGTAGCAGCCGTTCAGAATTTCCCCACCCCCTCGACCGTCAAAGCTCTGCAAGAATTCTTGGGCATGATCAACTATTATCACCGTTTTCTGCCAGCCATTGCCGCCACTCTTGCTCCCCTCTACGCCTCCCTCAAGGGCAAGCCGAAGGACTTGAAGTGGGGTCCCCTTCAAGAAGCAGCCTTCTGCAATGCAAAGAAGGCCCTATCAACTGCTGCGGCTCTCACTTTTCCTATCCCACACGCCCCTCTCCTTCTCTCCACCGATGCCAGCGACGTCGCTATTGGTGCAGTACTCGAGCAGGTGGTCAAAGGCTCGCCCCGCCCATTGGCCTTCTTCAGCAGAAAACTGTCCAAGGCAGAATAGGGTTATTCTACCTTCGATCGAGAATTGCTGGCGGTGCACTTGGCTGTCCGTCACTTTCGCCATTTCTTAGAAGGTACGCCCTTCGTCATTCGCACAGACCACATGCCTCTGGTGCACGCCTTCACTCGACAGTCTGACGCCTGGTCCGCCCGTCAACGCCGACATCTCTCCGCCGTGGCTGAATACAATTGCACCCTCCAATACGTCCCTGGGAAAATGAATCCCGTTGCCGATGCCCTGTCAAGAAACACGTTGGCTGCCGTTCAACTTGGATTGGATTACAACGCCCTGGCTGAAGCCCAAAGACAGGATCCAGAGTATCAAGCTTGTAGGACATCTTGCACGTCCCTCCGTTGGGAGGATTTTCCCCTCGAAGAATCCAACACCACCCTCCTCTGTGATGTCAGTACTGGTAGACCGCGACCTTGGATTCCTGCTCCCATGCGCCGACAGGTGTTTGATTTCATCCACGGCCTTTCACATCCCTCGTGCCGTTCTACTGCACAGCTGCTGAAGGCAAAGTTCATTTCGCACGCCATTTCTAAGGATGCTAAGGATTGGGTCCGTGCCTCTACTTCTTGCCAAACTTCCAAAGTACATCGACACACGGATTCAGCGTCGTTTCGCACACATTCACGTCGACGTTGTAGGCCCCCTACCCACATCACAAGGACATCGTTACCTGTTTACCGTCATCGACCGCTCCACTCGTTGGCCTGAAGCCATTCCCATGGAAACTGCAACGTCCGCCTCATGTACATCTGCCTCACTCTCTGGATGGATTTCAAGATTCGGTATCCCTGAGCATATTACTTCTGACAGGGGAACCACTTTCACCTCTCAATTGTGGACGTCATTAGCGAATATCCTGGGCATCACCCTACATCAGACAACGGCCTACAACCCCACTGCCAATGGAATGGTTGAACGTTTTCATTGCACCTTCAAAGCAGCTTTGATGTCCCGCTGCAAGGATTGCAACTGGTTTACTCAGCTTCCCTGGGTCCTCCTTGGACTAAGGACCACTCCTAAAGATGCCCTCGACGTCTCGGCAGCCGAAATGGTGTATGGCGACCCGTTGGTAGTCCCTGCCGAGTTTTTTCCTTCTACAACCTCCTCCGACGATCACCAGTGCATACGTCACGTTGTGGGAAAATTTACTCCGTGCTGCCAGACCTACAAGCCCCCAGCGAGGCATCACATACCAACGGACTTGCACTCTGCAACGCACGTCTTCCTGCGCAACGACACCAGCAAGCCACCACTAACGCCCCCTTACACAGGCCCTTTCCTTGTGATCCGACGCAGTCCGAAAGCATTCCTTCTAAACATTCGGGGCAAAGAAGACTGGGTCTCCATTGATCGACTAAAACCTGCTTATCTTCTGCCAGATGACCCGCCTACAGTTCGCCTCTCTAGATCAGGGCGCCCTATTTAACATGTACAGTATGTCATTTTTAGGGGGGGAGCCATGTATCAATCGTCACGTCGTGGGAAAATTTGCTCCATGCTGCCAGACCTACAAGCCCCCAGCGAAGCATCACATACCAACGGACTTGCACTCTGCAACGCACATCTTCCTGCGCAACGACACCAGCAAGCCACCACTAACGCCCCCTTACACAGGCCCTTTCCTTGTGATCCGACGCAGTCCGAAAGCATTCCTTCTAAACATTTGGGGCAAAGAAGACTGGGTCTCCATTGATCGTCTAAAACCTGCTTATCTTCTGCCAGATGACCCGCCTACAGTTCGCCTCTCTAGATCAGGGCGCCCTATTTAACATGTACAGTATGTCATTTTTAGGGGGGGGAGCCATGTATCAACCGTGTTTCACACAATTGTACATAATTCCTTTTGTATATATTATGCTTGTATCTTCGCTCCTCCCTCACACTAAAAAGAACCTGAATGATCATGTCTCCGGTTTTGCTCTGTATCATTGTCTGTCTCTCGAACATGTCACGTCCTGTTGCCTTGAGGTTTTGTATATAAAGCAGAGTGTTCCTTAATAAATAACTCAGTCGTTTCCAATCTGCCTTTGAGTTCACACCCTTACTCGGCACCGTCACAACACACTGCTATCCCTGATGTCAATACATTGCCCATGAAAGACCTAATAGCCACTTCACCATCCTAAAGACCTGAATCAATGTTTCCCTTCCTGATAGAGAGGACAACTATTCAACACTGATGGGACCTCTAAGACACAGATGCCCGCCTCATGACATGACGGAGCAGCGACAAAGCCACCTACCACCCACAAATGACGAAGGTCACTCATGCCCCAACCAGCCACCTCTAGAGCCATTGCTGATGTCCATCAGCCACAGTTTTGCTACTTTCACTGCAGATTCAGAGCAGCTGTGAAGTGATGTGTGGCCAAAATATCGGTAAGTAGGCCATTGCTTGTGGTGGTGGCCTCCCCTTTCACTATTCTTTTCTATTTACTAGATTAAGGTACAGGTGTTGGGTTTTTTAGTAGACACTGGTGCTTGCCGTTCCCTTCTACTTACGTCACTCTTCAGGACATAATATGGTCATTGTAAGCCGGCTGACGTCCACCTGGTAGAGGTCACTGGATCTGAGGTCCCATCGCAGGGAATCGAGACACTCACTCTATCAATTGCGATCATCAAACATCATTGAAAATTCCTTGTTGCCGATTGAACATTACCAGTAATCGGTGTAGATTTCCTCGTCCATTTTTACCTACTAGGTCATGTGGCACATTGGCATTTAGTCAACACATAATCATACTAATCAAAACTTTTTCAACCAGCTCCATGCGACCTCAGACTACACATCAGCGCATCCATGGAAGTTCATGTCATCCTCCTTAAGTCGTACGTGGAAGTGCTCCATGCAGAATTTGGCCAAGCGACTACGGTTCTCGCCAAGCACAGTATCTATCACCATATCAAGAAGACAGGGACCCCAGTTTATGCCAGATTGAAGTATCTGGCCACTAATCCTTTAGTAGCAGCAACACAAATGTTTGTGGAAATAGATGAAATGGGTCTTTGCTAAAAGGCCTCAAGCCCATGGTCATCACCCTTTGTGAGGATTATAGGCGTTCGACCATGCAGGCAGAACCGAATCACTACCCAGGCTCTAACATCGCCGACGTTACCACCTACTTGTCTCTTGAGAAGGTATTTTCTACTCTCAACCTTTTGAAGGGGTATTATCTGGTGCTCATAAACACCGATGACATCTCCAAGACCGCCATCAACACCCCTTTCGGAATATGCACATTTATTTACTTCCACTACAGATTCCGGTCAGCTGTGAAGTGATGTGTGGCTAATGTATCGGTAAGTAGGCCATTGCTTACAGTGGGTGCCTCCCCTTTCACTATTCTTTTCTTTTTACTAGATTAAGGTACAGGTGTGGGGTTTTTTAGTAGACACTGGTGCTTGCTATTCCCTTCTACTTATGTCATTCTTCAGGACATGATATAGTCATTGTAAGCCGGCTGACATCCACCTGGTAGAGGTCACTGGATCTGGGGTCCCATCGCAGGGAATCGAGACACTCACTCTCTCATTTGCGATCACCAAACATCATTGGAAATTCCTTGTTGCCAATGGAACATTACCAGTAATCGGTGTAGATTTCCTCGTCCATTTTTACCTACAAGGTCATGTGGCATATTGGCGTTTAGTCAACATATAATCATACTAATCAAAACTTTTTCAACCAGCTCCATGCGACCTCAGACTACACATCAGCACATCTATGGAGGTTTATGTTATCATCCTTAAGTCGTACGTGGAAGTGTTCCATGCAGAATTTGGTCAAGCGCCTACGGTTCTTGCCAAGCACAGTATCTATCACCATATCAAGAAGACAGGGACCCCAGTTTTTGCTATATTGAAGTATCTGGCCATTAATCATTTCGAAGCAACTACAGAAATGTTTGCGAAAATAAAAAAAATGGGTGTTTGCTGAAAGGCGTCATGCCCATGGTCATCACCCTTCGTGAGGATTACAGGCGTCCGACCATGCAGAAAGAACCGAATCACTACCCAGTCCCTAACATCGCCGACATTACCTCCTACTTGTCTTCTGAGAAGGTATTTTCCACTCTCAACCTCTTGAAGGGGTATTATCTGGTTCTCATGAACACCGATGACATCTCCAAGACTGCCATCAACACCCCTCTCGATATTTGCACATTCATTTACTCGTGTCTTGGCCTTTCGTAATGCTGGGGCAACTTGGATAGCATCATAAGGTACCTTTCATGTCCCCTCGTTTACGTGGACAACATACTCATGTCCTCTTCTTTGCAAATGGAACAGCTCTGTCACCTACACATCATGCTTGAACACTTACAACAGAATGGCATTGTAGTCCAGTACGACAGCCGTACCTGTGGCATCAAGAAATAATCATTCTCAAGGCACTGCAGCACATTTGAAGGCATCCACCCTCCCCCCCCCCCAAAGAAGGTATAAGCTGTTCAAAACATCCCCACGCCATTGTTCATCAAAGTACTGCAAGAATCCTTGGTTATGATAAACTATCATCACCAATTCCCGCCAGCCTTCACCATCACTCCTGTCTCCATCCATGCATCCCTCAAGGGCAAGAAAAATTATCTGAAGTAGGGTCCCCTTCAGGAAGTGATCTTCGGTTATGTAAAGAACTCCTTATCAACTGCTACTATTCTAATTTTTTCCCTGTGCAAAATCCCTTCTCCTTCTCTCCATTGATGCCAGCGACTTCACTAATGATGCTATTTGTCAATGGCTCGCCCCACTCATTGGCTTTCTTTAGTAGAAAACAGTTCTAAGCAGAATCCAGCTATTATACGTTCTACTGTGAATTGATGGCTGTGTATTTAGCTGTCCGTCCCTTTCGCTAATTCTTGGAAGGTATACCCTTCGTAATTAGTACTAACCACATGCTTTTGATGTATGCCTTAATTCGACAGTCCAATGCTTGGTCCACTCATTACGACCATCACCTCTCAGTCATGGTGGAATACAGCTACACACTAGAACATGTTCCTGGAAAAATGACTTCCATTGCTAATGCCCTGTCATGAAACATATTGGCTACCTTGCTATTGAATTACAACCCCTTTACGGAAGCCCACACTAAAGATCCAGAGTACCAAGTATGCAAAACATCCTGTATATCCCTCCTTCTGGGAGACGTCACCCTCAACGAATCCAATGCCACCCTCCTCTACGACATCAGTACTGGTAGGCCACGACCATGGATACAGGCTCCCATGCGCTGACTGGTGTTCGATTTCATCCATGGCCGGTAATATCTCTCATACCGAACTACTGCACCGCTACTGAAGACGAAGTTTATTTAGCACAGCCCTACTAAGGATGCCAAGAATTAGGTCCATGCCAGCCATTTATACCAGCTTCAAAAGTACAGAGATATGGATTCAGGAGTGGGCACCTTTCGTCTACCTTAGCGTTGTTTTTGACACATTCACGAAAATGCAGTAGATCAGCTAACACATCACAAGGAAATCATTACATGTTTACCATCATTGACCACTCCACTCATTGGTCTAAAGCCATATCCATGCAAACTGCGATGTCTGCTCATGTACATCCACGTTACTCTCAATAGGGATAGTGATATTTGGCATCCCTGAGCATTTTACTTTTGAAAGGTGTACCACTTTCACCCCTCAATTGTGGATATCATTAGCCAATCATCTGGGGTTAAACATACATCAGAAAACCACCTACAACCATACAACCAACAGTATGGTTGAACGTTTTCATTACACCTTCAATGCAGCTTTCCCTCGAACTCGTTTACTCAGCCTTTCTTAGTCCTCCTGGGATTAAGGACAACTTTTAATGATGGTGTGGATGTCTCAGCAGCTGAAGTGGTGTTTGCCTACACTTTCGTTGTCTCTGATGAATTTTTTCCGTCTGTAACCTCCTCCAACAATCTCCAGCTACTATGTCACGTTGTGGGAAAATTTACCCCTAACCCCCAGTGAAGCTGTAGATACCGACAAATTTTAAAACCACAATGCATATCTTCCCGAGCACCGACGCAGGTAAACCACTACAAACACCCCCTTGCACGACCCCTTTCCTTGTGATCCGTCAAAGGCCAAAGGCTTTCTAAACCATCATTTGTGGCCTAAAACATGTGCAACAACTGCAAGATGAACCACCTACAGTACGCCTCTGTAAGGTAGGGAGCCGTATTTCACATGTATGTCCTTTTTTGGTGGGTGGCATGTACCAGACGTATTTCATACATGGTCATACCATGTAAGGCTATTAGTTTAAGCTTGTTATCGCATGTTTCCTACTGTTTAATTTTTTTTGCCATTCTTGTCCTCAACTATTTGTATATAAACTTGTTATTATGTTGAACAAAGTCACCTACATTCAACTCGCCTCTCTGTTAGTACCTATTGAAACAATAACTACTTTTTCTGAGATATAGCTAACCTTTCAATTCCTATTCGTTTTGGTGTTCTTGGAGAGCTGTTTCATTGAAATATATAAAACAAAATAGATGGGATTATTTGATATCAGTAGATTAAGAGATAAGGCTATGGGTAGAATTTCATATAGCTGCACAATACCACATTCAACAGTCTAAAATTGTGTATGACTCTACTACCCCTCAATCATTAGGGTTACAAAACTACAAATGGAAAAGTAATTCGAAATACAGTACAATATCATATTTTTTTTTTTTTTAACTAAACTGTTATATAGTGATTTGCCAATGCACTGAAATCATCTTCTGTAAATAACTTCTCATCAAAGTTGCCTCATACTTTTTTTAATCATTGCTATACTAGGCGAAGTATTTTTTGTTAATTCAAATGGATAAATGAACTAAATATATTACCTTTCTTTGTGATTCTGAAGGGATAATTATATAGAAATAACTTGACTAATTAATTTGGTATTATCTCAGATATATTTATAAAAGATAAATGGATAAAGTGTAAAGTGAAAATATTGATAGGAAAGGATTGTCTAAGATTCTTCTTCTATAATCAACGCTCATCGGTTCTGAGTTTACTAAATTAGGTATTTTGTAATTCATTAAATTTTTTTTTATATAAAACACTAACAATTGAAAAACTTGGAGGACAAAAACACAGGACGTTATTCTTGTAATAAATCATCTAAAATACTAAAATATAATAAACATCTTAAATAGCTATTGATCACGTGAATTTGATTGATTGGAATGTAGCATGGCATATGTGATAAGCTTATAGATAATTTTTCAGAACATGTAAAATGCAGTTAACAGTTCATAGAGATATATATATTTTTTTTATTCACTGTATTCAAAATCTCAATCACATGTCAAAATAAAAAAAAAGTAAGAATCGAATCCTAATTGCTATCATTAGTAACGTGTGTTTATATTTTTTTCATTTGTTCTCTGTTATTCAAGTGTGTGAGTTAAATTAGGACATATCCGATCGTTATGTTACTTGTAATCTAAAATGTGCAGAGAGTCAGCATACAAATAGATTTCTACCCGATAGTTTTTGTGATTAATCTAGTATGTCTGTATGTGTGTGGGGCTTGTAACACGTAAATCGACGTTGTGATATATTCACTCATATTTACATTACGTTCTTAATTAGATATTTATGCCAAAAAATATATCTTATACCACTACCACTATAATACCCTCATGTATCTTAACATATGATTGTGGAAGATTGTCAATATGAACATGAACTCCTAATCTATATGCACGCACACGCACACACGTAAACACACACACATACATACACACATATATATATATGTATGTATATATATATATATATATATATATATATATATATATATATATATATATATATATATATATATATATATATATATATCAACTTTATTTCGTACACATGATATACATAGATAAATACAATTCTCTATATTATACATTAGTAGGAAGAACATATTTTCTAGCTAAATCTTCTTACATTCTTTAAAAAAAAAAGATGTAAATGATAGAGAATAAGTTTAAAAGATAGATAAATAAGTAAATTTAGAAAGACTTTTTGAACTATACACTAATTGTACCAATAAATGGTGGTGTTTCTGAATATATTCAACATCTTCATTTTCATGAAAAAGAAAAAAGTCATATAATGCATAAAATATAAAATTATATAGAATATCCCAAAATAAAGATGAAAATGTGTATTTAAAATCCCAATAACTTCATTGTGACAAAGATTATATATACATATATGGTTTGCTCCACAAATCCTGAGGATAAATACTAAAAGTTACATACTGCTATATATAATTTATAGTCACGATTTTTTTTCTTTTTTTTCCCTATCGATGACCAACTTCACTTCTCGAGCGCACATCCTACCTCTGCACCCAGTGAATGCTAGACCTTATACAATCAATATTATTAGAAAAAAAAAATAAAAAAAAAATAAATAAATCAGCCCCATGCAATCCCCAAGTTAAGTTAACGATGAACAAAAAACCTCACCGTCCCGTAGAAAACTCAAACTAAGTCCAAGAATATGATTTGAAGTTTTAAAAAGTCTTTTAGAATACATGGCTAGCACATAGAAAACATGAGGTCTTGATAATAGCTTATTGCACATATCAGTCACATCACGACTACTTGTACATATAGGCAGCCCAAATATCTTCTTTAATGCTTTACCATTAGTTACTTCAAACCCTTTAAAAATCAGCTTTCTGAATATCTTTCTAATACTCCAAACAGATAGTCTATAATCAGGATTGCAATAAGAATTAAAAAGGTATAAAAACACTTTAATAGATATGTTAATTAAGTTTAGAATAAAAAGAACTTCACCTGACTTTGACATCTGAAATATGCATTAAGTCATTTTTAATGTGAAAACCTAAATACTTATAACTCTCAACTACTTCAAACTCATCATTTCCAACAGTTACTTTCACTGGGCTTGAAGCCAAACCTACCCTTTTGAATATCATACATTTTGTTTTATTCATGTTTATAATTAGTTTCACCTTTTCAATTTTTTGTTTTTAAATTTTCATATAATATGCTTAGATTACCTTTGGTATCAGCCAACAAAACAATGTCATCAGCATAGGCTATGATGTTCACTCGTAATAAACCTAATATGGATCCTTTATCTCTGTTTACAATTTCTTCCAAAATATGATCAATATATAATTTGAATAGAAAAGGAGAAAGTATACCTCCCTGTCTAACACCTGTATCTATATAAAAGTAATTTGCTTTATTCCCATTCCATAAAACTCGTATTCTTTGGTTTCTCAGGTGATTCATTAGAAGGAGAACAATATCTGGTGTAAAATTTCTTTTAATCATTATATCACCCAACAATAAATGATTAACAATATCAAAAGCCCTGGAGAGGTCGATGAACAGGCCAAAAGCTTTACCACCCATTCTTGTGTATCTGTTTATTATTTCCTTGAAAAACAAGCATACATCACTTGTGGAAGTTCCCTCCTTGAAACCATACTACAATGTACTAGAACAAATTTGTTCTTCCATAATATCTAAAAGATG
>NC_090731.1:76758233-76760733 GCF_036898095.1 Palaemon carinicauda | reverse complement strand
TGTAGTTCAGCCGGCATGTTGCCGGCTTGGCCAGCACCTGGCGGCACAGTCCGGCCGGGATGTCGCCGGCAGGACTAGAAATTAGGAGAGACACATACTTGTGTATCTATCCCAGCCAATTGCTGTGACCTCCCCCCGCCAATATTAAGACAATAGAGTTTCCTGATTAAGGAAAACTCAAAGGAGAAGGGTTCTAACCTCAGGGGATAGAAAGTGTACTAACACTGACTCCTCAAAAATATTTAATATTGTAGGTTAAGTTATTAACTGATTTCTAATCAGAGTATTGAAGGAATTCTATTCTTTCAATATAGGATTTGTCTCAGCAAAAGACATCGAAAGGATACACAAGATATGTTGGAAAATAACTACTGTATAATATATACAATAGCTTTTTATCTGCAGTATACAGTATACTCTACTGCAAATATACTGGCTACTGTATAATCATATACTGTAGTTCAGCCGGCATGATGCCGGCAGGGCTAGTCCCTGGCGGCATCGTCCGGCTGTCATGTCGCCGGCTGGGTAGTACCTGGCGGCACTGGTACAGTCGGCATGCTGCCGACTGAGTAAGTACCTGACGGCACCAGCACAGCTGACATGCTGTCAGCTGGGTTAGTACCTGGCGGCACTAGCTGGCAGAGAGAGAGAAAGCATGGAGTGAAGGGCTGTCTTATCAAATGTATGTTTACTATAAATGAGGGTGTAAGTTAATAAACTTACTGCTTTCCTCCAAAATGAGGGTTCAAATGGAAGTGGAGAATGCATCATTCAGGCTTCCATCCAGCCACGAGTTCCGTTGCCAGCATTGCCAGTTTCAGGAATGTGGATGGCAGTCCAAGGGAGGACTCAAGAACCTTCAGCAGCAGAAGGGTCTCCCACCAGTAGCCGTCATATCCGGGACAACCTTCCCAGAGTCTTGTGTCCGTAAGGGAAAGACTGAGTGACTAAACAGTTGCTTAAATAGGAGCCCGGCCAGCCCCGCAACCTACCTGGCAAGCAGTAAGATTGAAGGATAACGGATTACAAAGGCTAAGTCATCACTAAAAGACAGAGAGGGGAGGGAAAGGGTCCTGTATCATGTGTAGAAGAAGGCGTCAGGATTGATGCCACTTCCACACAAGAGTGAAACATTGTTTCAGTATCGGCGCCATCCTACGTGGTAGAAGAATGTCTATTCCTCAGCCTAGGGTCTGCCGAAATGGTGTTAATATGAGACGGCAATATTGCCGTCGTCTCTCAACAGGGAAGAAACATAGTTTCAGGGTCGGCGCCATCCTAGGCGGCAGAAGGATATCTATTCTTCAGCCTACGTTCTGCGGACACAGGACTAGTCCTCTAGATTGCAGGGGAGAAGGCAGCGGCAACATTCTACCACTTCAAGTGCGGCCAAAGGAGGCTTAGCCTTTTAGGCCTGCAGCTATAAGCTGGCCGGGGAATGACTACTCACCCTGCAGCTCTGTCGCCGGCAGAAAGATTGAATACTCTGAGGCTCTGTCAAAACCAAAGCCGGCATCTCGCCGGCAAAGGTGGGAGACAGAAAACCCTAGCCTAGGCAAGCCGGAGTTATATAATTCTAGGAGATGTACTATCTCCCGTTGAATCAATAAAACAATACACGAGTGTAAAAGGGGAAAATGTCGGAGTGTATACTAGTGCCTAGGCTAGGTAGCCGAGCGCGATACGAGACTCGGTTACCCAAATTGCCGAAACTCTAACGTATACGATCGACAAAAGGAAGAGGAAATTATGCATAAAACAATATCTTTACTAGTATAATTGCGCCTAAATAGCTTTCATAACTTATTAATGCTATTAAAACCAGGATAGTCGTTCTGCTAACTAAATAACACATGCATAACAAATGACAGTGCCCATGGCGCCCCCGGTGAAAGGCCTAGCTCCTTAACCCTGGATAGGTACGGTGGGTCGTTTGCGACCCCGAGCGTCAAAAAAAAACAGGTTTTTCTCACGTGACTCACCCCTGTGACTGAATTTGTGGGTGATCGACCTGCAGGAGGTGTCTCCCCTACACGCTCTAGTAGTGTCCAGATGTGCATTGCTGTAGCTGTACTCCTTCCCCGATTTCTGAGACGCGTCGGGGTCGTTCGCGTCCGAGTTTACCCTTCTGAGGTAGTTTGCATAATTATCAAAGTTATTACGTATTATGAAATTGTCGTAGAATGGTGCAACTTGTATAGGTTATCAGTTGTGGAAAGTCTTGGTGAATTGTTTGGCTACCATGTGCATGTTTTTTTTTTTAGTTAAAATGTCGTTCATCACCACGAGGACCATTTTACCGCGAGTGCCCCTTTTTCATTTTTTTTCATTTTTTTGCCAAGTCATTTTTCCGTAAGATATTGCCAAATAGTGTCGTAAAACTTTTGCTTGTTTAGTGTTGGAAAGTGTATCTAGATGATCTGGCTACCCATGCATGACTTTGTTTTTGTCAGATACGACGTAGTTATTGGTATATTGGGTATTTAACTGCGGTTAC
>NC_090731.1:76748233-76750733 GCF_036898095.1 Palaemon carinicauda | reverse complement strand
AACGTAACATATTGAAACAGGAGAATATAGAAAGAAGCAGAATGGGTGACATTACGAAAAATTTGATAGCTTCAGGTAAACTTCTTGTTTCTAGATGGTTACCCTCTCTGTTAGTATGTTTTTAAGAGAAAACAGGAAATGTTTCAAAGAGACGAAAGGGTAGCTGAAAGAGAAGAAAATGAAAGACAGCGAGAAGAAAATGTGAAACAGCAAGAAGAAAATAAAAGACAGCGTAAGCATAAGTTAGAGAATGCTCGTTTAAGGCATAATCTTCATAATAGTGTGCAAGGTAATAGACCAGGAATTAATGCCTCAGGCAGCAGACAGGGTAGTAATTCATCATTGAACGATGATTCTGATAATTTAGGTTTGGATGCAGTGTTGAAATTAATTACAAAATTTGATGAGGAAGATGTAACAAAATATTTCATGTCTATTGAAAAGATATTGGAACAAAATAGATTATCCCAAAATCCGGTCACCGTACCAGTTTTATCTGAACTTCAGTCACCCATCTGCAACGTTCTTAAGGCTGAAATTACAATACCAGTATCTTCTCAGCAGAAAACCTCTGATGTCCCATCTTGATGCCACCCTTTTTGTGACGTTTTCGAAACCGGTCATCGGGCCAGTTTCATCTGAACTTGAGCCGCTCCTCTGAAACGTTCTCAACCCTGAAGTCACCGTACCAGAAAAAGCTTCATAAAAAAAGTTTTGAAATCAGAGTAAAATCCAAGAAAAGTGAAATGAATTAGCAGAATTATTCAAAACAATAAACCCATTAAAATGCCAAGAAATTTGTAAACACAAGTATACAAAAATTTAATAAACATTCAACAAACAAATGAACATCAAATTTATGAAAAATAGACCTGGAACAAGCCGCCAACATATTTTAGCTTTAAAATATGAAAGTGGAAACAATATCAACAAAAGATATTAGGTGAAAAAATTTCAGAGTATTTCTATAAAATGATATACAATAGCAATATAAGAAATAACTTTGCCAATAGAAATTATGAGACACACGAGCCGGTAGCAAATATAACATTAGGAAGGCATAACATGAGACAAAGTAGTAAGAAAGAAAAGATGGCCTAACAATTGATTTATTGTTATATGGAGGATATTTCATACCAGTAAAACTCGTTGAACTTTACACCAAATGTCTGCAAGGTAGGTCTATACCTACATCTTGCAAAACTTTACTTTTATACTAGTTCACAAGGAGAGAAATATAAAAGTCATGAAAATTTATAGCTATATTACGTATTGGCTGTTCTATTGTTGATTTTAAGCAGTTATTTAAATGTTTTTTGCATTAAATTGAAGACGTGTTCGACATGTTGCCAGGTTATGGCAACCAAAGATTCCGTAAGAGACGTTGAACACGATCTAGCATTACTAGACAGTGGAGCAAGTGATATTAATTATCTTTCTACATTTAGGAGGAAAAGAAAAAGAAAATAAAGAAAACGAAAGTCAGTGATATGGAGGTACCTGACGGTGATGGAAACACTTTAGTCAGTAAATGACTAAAAGTAGTGACGAACAAACCTCCAAGTTTGACCGTTGATAACTCTGATGCCGGCCTTAGTATATGATAGGTGAATAACTTTCTGGGTAGTGGGAATAAAGCTAACGTAATGTAATGCAGAAAGGTGAATCTAGTTCAAAACCACAGGTGATCGGTCTTATGAGAAGTGAGACTCCTTTGAAAATATTTGTTTCCTTCCCGCCTTGGATAGAAGCTGGCTGAGGTGTGTAAGGAAAGTCCTATGTTATGTTTTAAATGTAGCAAATCTGGTCGGTTTGGATATAAATGTGAGAGTAATTTCAAATGTAGATATTGCTGCAAAAATCATGACTCTAAAGAATGTTTGGATGAAATAAATAATAATGTCCAAATCATTCTAAAATGATACAATTGTGGGAGTGAGTGAGTGGTGACCACAATGCTGATATATGGTTGTGCAAAATTACATTTTTTTTTTTTTGTATTAAAACTCCACGTATTTTACTTTCTCAATCACTGAATAAGCAATGAAATGGAGTTGTTATACCAGTTACGAACGTATGGGAATGAAAGTGAGGAAGATTGGCAACATAAGAAGGTGAAGACGTCGTAAACTGATTTGTATTAAAAATAATATTATTCAAATACATAATTTAGAGATGGAAAAAAAACTTAAAAAAAAAACTAATAATAAGCATGCATGAGGGATTATAAATAAAAGGTATAATGCCACAAGAGAAATCAAATTCAAAGTCAAAAAAATTTCTTGTACTGTATGTATTAACATACTGATGCATCCAATACGAAATATTATTATCATGATGCTATTATATCAATTACAGCATATCCTTTGAAACTTGCTGACAAATCCTTTTGCGAAATTATTAATTAAAAGAAAATAAATTTGTTCAGTAACATTTTTTTATCAAGAGATTTTGAAATTCTCCAAGTTTATCACATTCTAAGATATAATGATACGGAGTA
>NC_090731.1:76725733-76730733 GCF_036898095.1 Palaemon carinicauda | reverse complement strand
AGGTGAGAAAGGACCTTAAAGATGGCTAAAGAGAGCTTTAGAGGCTGTCCTGTTAAATATAATAATTATTTTAAGAAACTGTGTAATATATAGAAGAGATATGATATTTTAAAATTCAGCTGATAAAGGTTGTCCTGCTATATATGACAATAATTTTAAGAAATTAGTGTAAGTATTAGTAAACTTTATTGTTAAAAAAGTAAGTTTAATACACACGAATTGAAACAATTCATTTTTTTTCTAGAATTAACATGAACTAAGGCTGATATCATACATATGTACAGTAATGGTTCAAGGGGTAGTATTATGGTTGGATGTGAGGTAGTTTTAAGAGAATATTATGAAAATGATATGAGTATTGGTAATAAAATGTCAAAAATTGAGGATAACGTTTTCTACGAGTACTGTTAAAGTACATATTATTATTATTATTATTATTATTATTATTATTATTATTATTATTATTATTATTATTATTATTATTATTATTATTTGCTAAGCTACAATCCTGGTTGAAAAAGCAGGATATCATAAGCCCAAGGGCCCTAACAAGGAAAATAACCCAGCGAGGAAAGGAAACAAGCTAACAACAAAATATTTTAAGAACAGTAACAACATTGAAACAACTATTTCATATATAAACTTTAAATAATTTAACAAAACAAGAGGAAGAGAAATTGGATAGAATAGTGTGCCCGAGTGTACCCTCAAGCAAGAGAACTCTAACCCAAGACAGTGGAAGACCATTGTACAGAGGCTATGGTACCACCAAAGACTAAGAGAACATTGGTTTGATTTTGGAGTGTCCTTCTCCAAGAAGAGCTAGTTACCATAGCTAAATAGTCTATTCTACCCTTACCAAGAGGAAAGTAGCCACGGACCAATTACAGTGCAGTAGTTAATCACTTGGGTGAAGAGGAATTGCTTGGCAATCTCAGTGTTGTCAGGTGTATGAGGATAGAGATGAATTTGTAAAGTATAGGCCCGAGTATTCGGTGTATGAGTAGGCCAAGGGAAAGTGAACTGTATCCAGAGAGAAGGATCCAACGTAGTACTGTCTGGCCAGTCAAAGGACCCTATAACTCTTCAGTGGTAGTATATCACCGGGCGGCTGGTTAACCTTAGTAGTAAACAAGATGGAAAATATTTTTCTTTGTGGGGGAGGGGGGTTTGCTAGAGTGCTGTTTTTGCTATTTGGAAAAGTTCCTATACCAGATCGAAGAATATTATCCCAAAAGATCAAACACCTGAAAAGGAAAATATTGAAAATAACAGTAAAATCCAAGCGAGATAGAAAAAAAGGAGCAGCTCTATACAAAACAATACACATACTAAAACCTAAGACATTTGTAAACACAATCAGACCAAAATTGAGGAAACTCTAAAGAAAAGAACACACATCAAGTTAATGAAAAGAAGATTTGGAACAATTGGCCAACATTTAGTTGTTATATCCTTGGTAAGATAAGGGAGTATCCAATATTCTACTGATTATAAGTGCTGAACCACTCTTTGGTTCTGCGCCCCTTTGGTTTGGCTTTATAGTGGAAATTTACCCTACAATGATTAGTTACGTATGAAACACTGCTCCGGTAACAGCTGTCATCGTCCTATCTTTTACCATTTTGTGTGAAATTGCCATCAATTTTTTTTTTTATTTTATTTTTTTTTTTTTTAGTTTACACTCTACTACTTTACTAGATCAGTTACAGTGATCAGTTTCCACAAGTTTTACAGTATTTATTCAAATGGGTATATTTCTAATAATGTATTGTTAATACTTACAGTTAACGATGATTGATGATTTGGCAATATAACACAAATAGTATATTAGTTGTAGGAATGAATTTTGTAGTTTTTTTTTCTTGCTTCAGCCTCGATCATACACAGAAAGCCTTATCTGAATAGCAGATTTTGGTTAAGTTACTCAATACTGATGACATTGACATTTATTTACAGGAAGAAGTTCAACGAAATATAGAGGAAGATAGCTCCCATGAAGCTGCGATTGCAAATCCTCATCAAAAGGATTTTGTGAAACCACCTGTTACTTTAAATCCTCCACTTCAGCTATTCTATCGAGGGTAGCCATGTTGTATGTTTATTTTGAATTTCAAGTTGATAACATTATTTTTCTCTATCTATCTATCTATCTATCTATCTATCTATCTATCTATCTATCTATCTATATATATATATATATATATATATATATATATATATATATATATATATATATATGCTTGAAAATGAGAATGGGCTTCAGTAAATAAATCAGTTACCATGGCAACCGGGAAAAAAAACATCAAATAGGGAGTGTAATTGTTGAATTTTCTTTGACTTATAATTTAAAAAACACAAAAAGAACGAACAGTACTCCATAGATCACTATCGTCACTCAATCTCGGAGGTTCACTGAATATACACAGTAATTATAAAAGCAAAATACCAACTATAACTTAGTTATTTGACGCCCAAAACAAGAACACCCTTTGTTTACGTACAAGTCTCTTCTTCTTCATAGGTGAACAATGGTTCGTCAAGAAACTCAGTAACGGCTAATCATTTACATTAATCAGAAGTTTCACCAAGCAAATGAGGACATATCTTTATAGAGGAAATATGTCTGTCTACAAAATGTCTTCCAGATGTCAGTCTTTTGTCAACATATAACTATAAACGGGAATTTTTTATTTACATAAATTCACTCAGATTTACAAAGAGAAAGACAGCCACATGGGCAGAACAAATCACGTTGAGAGAGAGAGAGAGAGAGAGAGAGAGAGAGAGAGAGAGAGAGAGAGAGAGAGAGAGAGAGAGAGAGAGAGAGAGAGCAGGTTCGTATGGCTAGGAATTTAACATGTCAGTGGATCATAAATGTATACGATTATCCATGCATTAAAAAATATAGTTTATCTTACTTTAGGGTTAATTAATGTTCTTATTGCAACTTATTACTTCTGATACAGTTTCTTTAATTCCAATGCAATATAATAATTTACTTACGGCTTATCGAACCGATGGGAACTAATAAATCAATTTTTGAAAGAGAGGAATCGTTTGCTATTTTAACCTCGCTTTTTGCCGTTTTAAGCAAAATGTAGATCATGGATACATTCATCCCTATTTTCAGTGGCTTTGCAAAAACATATTTACGGCGAATATTATGACATGTTTTGAAAAGAAGATTTTTGGGGGGATCGCAAAGATATCTAGAATTTTTCCGATACAATTATATACCCTACTATTTTTCCTTTACAAAATATTAATTTACATTTATTTTGGTTAAGAAACAGCGTTTTTTTTTCAGCAATAATCTCATTTGCGAAGCATATTCTCCAATTGATAGCATTCTATTCAAATTATCTGGACTCAGAAGAATATAATAATGGAAATTAATAACTCAAAGAATTTTTAGATTTAACATTCATTGTGTTAAGACAACTTTTTGGGGGGTATAAACTCAAAAAACTTTCATCGATATCATGGAACATTTGAACTCATACACTTGATCGATGTTATAAAGCCTGAGAAAATTTTTCTCTTTTACTCATGTGACCAAAATAACAAGAATAACGTTATTGTGTAAGGAAAAGGAACATCTATTTGTCATTCACAGACAATTAAATTTTCAGTCGTGATTGAAATTACTTTTTCTTTGTGTGAGAAGGCAATTACATCCTTATAAGTGACAAAAAACAAACAGAAACTGAAAGGAAGTCTGTGTAGCGCTTAGTCCCTCAAAATATTCTTTTCTAAAGAAATATAAACGGTTTATTCAGAGAGGTTTTCATATAGGAAAATCCTTTAAGATCTAAGAAGTTATTGCGCACGTTTAATGTGTAAAGGTTAGTCATGAGCTGTAGAAACAATGACAGAACAATGTCCAAGAGACCATATATATTAATATATATATATATATATATATATATATATATATATATATATATATATATATGTATATATATATATATATATATATATATATATATACATATATATATATATATATATATATATATATATATATATATATATATATATATATATATATTTATATATATAAATATATATATATATATATATATATATATATATATATATATATATATATATATATATATATACATATATAAATATATATATATATATATATATATATATATATATATATATATATAAATATATATTTATATATATATATATATATATATATATATATTTATATATAAATATATATATATATATATATATATATATATATATATATATATGTATGTATATATATGTATATATATATATATATATATATATATATATATATATATATATATATATATATATATATATATATATATATATATATATTTATAGATTTGATCAGCACCCATGCACCTCTCCACCCAAGATGGGACTTAGTAAGCATTCTTAGAAGACTCTCCAAATTCAACACTTTTAGCTCAAACAGAGGATGAGGTTCCAAGCAATTCTGTAAACTATAATATCCTTATGCATAAGATCACGAGAGAAGGCTTGCCTAAAAGGCTACGATGGCATAAGGTTGTAGTAGGAAATATGTAATTATAAAACTAAAATAAGAAAATTCAATAATTCCCATTTTTTTTTTCATATAAATAAACTGCATATTTCTAATAAAATACTTAAATTGCATATCGGAACAAGTCTTATATATTTAATATTGGTGCAGGTGCCATACTGAAATTATAGTTTGATATATGTCCAAGTTGGTCTATACTTACTCTGAATTCCCATTCAGAAAATCGTATCATTGCTTTATTATCTACACACACACACACATATATATATATATATATATATATATATATATATATATATATATATATATATATATATATATATATATATATATATATATATATATATATATATATATACATATAAATATATATATATATATATATATATATATATATATATATATACATATGTACTGTATATATATATTCAAATAAGCCATA
>NC_090731.1:76714060-76725233 GCF_036898095.1 Palaemon carinicauda | reverse complement strand
GCTTTCCCTCGAACTCGTTTACTCAGCCTTTCTTAGTCCTCCTGGGATTAAGGACAACTTTTAAGGATGGTGTGGATGTCTCAGCAGCTGAAGTGGTGTTTGCCTACACTTTCGTTGTCTCTGATGAATTTTTTCGTCTGTAACCCCCTCCAACAATCTCCAGCTACTATGTCATGTTGTGGGAAATTTACCCCTAACCCCCAGTGAAGCTGTGGATACCGACAGATTTTAAAACCACAATGCATATCTTCCCGAGCATCGACCCCTTTCCTTGTGATCCGTCAAAAGCCAAACTCTTTCTTAATCATCATTTGTGGCCTAAAAGCATGTGCAACAACTGCAAGATGAACCACCTACAGTACAACTCTGTAAGTTAGGGAGCTGTATTTCACACGTATGTCCTTTTTTGGTGGGTGGCATGTACCAGACGTATTTCATACATGGTCATACCCTTTAAGGCTATTAGTTTAAGCTTGTTATCGCATGTTTCCTACTGTTTAATTTTTTTTGCCATTCTTGCCCTCAACTGTTTGTATATAAACTTTTTATTATGTTGAACAAAGTCACCTACATTCATCTCGCCTCTCTGTTAGTACCTCTTGAAACAATAACTACTTTTCCTGAGATATAGCTAACCTTTCAATTCATATTCGTTGTGGTGTTCTTGGAGAGCTGTTTCATTGAAATATATAAAACAAAATAGATGTGATTATTTGGTATCAGTAGATTAAGAGATAAGGCTATGTGTAGAATTTCATAGAGCTGCACAATACCACATTCAACAGTCTAAAACTGTGTATGACTCTACTATCCCTCAATCATTAGGGTTTACAGAACTACAAATGGAAAAGTAGTTCGAAATACAATACAATATCACATTTTTTTTTTTTTTAACTAAACTTTTAAATAGCGATTTGCCATTGCACTGAAATCATTTTCTGTAAATAACTTCCCATCAAAGTTGCCTCATACTTTCTTTAATCATTGCTATACTAGGCGAAGTATTTTTTGTTAATTCAAATGGATAAATGAACTAAATATATTACCTTTCTTTGTGATTCTGAAGGGATAATTATATAGAAATAACTTGACTAATTAATTTGGTATTATCTCAGATATATTAATAAAAGATAAATGGATAAAGTGTAAAGTGAAAATATTGATAGGAAAGGATTGTCTAAGATTCTTCTTCTATAATCAACGCTCATCGGTTCTGAGTTTACTAAATTAGGTATTTTGTAATTAATTAATTTTTTTTTTTATATGAAACACTAACAATTGAAAAACTTGGAGGACAAAAACACAGGACGTTATTCTTGTAATAAATCATCTAAAATACTAAAATATAATAAACATCTTAAATAGCTATTGATCACGTGAATTTGATTGATTGGAATGTAGCATGGTATATGTGATAAGCTTATAGATAATTTTTCAGAACATGTAAAATGCAGTTAACAGTTCATAGAGATATATATTTTTTTTAATTCACTGTATTCAAAATCTCAATCACATGTCAAAAAAAAAATGTAAGAATCGAATCCTAATTGCTATCATTAGTAACGTGGGTTTATGTTTTTTTCATTTGTTCTCTGCTATTCAAGTGTGTGGGTTAAATTAGGACCTATCCGATCGTTATGTTACTTGTAATCTAAAATGTGCAGAGAGTCAGCATACAAATAGATTTCTACCCGATAGTTTTTGTGATTAATCTAGTATGTCTGTATGTGTGTGGGGCTTGTAACACGTAAATCGACGTTGTGATATATTCACTCATATTTACATTACGTTCTTAATTAGATATTTATGCCAAAAAATGTACCTTATACCACCACCACTACAATACCCTCATGTATCTTAACATATGATTGTGGAAGATTGTCAATATGAACATGAACTCCCAAACTATATGCACGCACACGCACACACGTAAACACACACACATACACACACATATATATATATGTATATATATATATATATATATATATATATATATATCAACTTTATTTCGTACACATGATATACATAGATAAATACAATTCTCTATATTATACATTAGAAGGAAGAACATATTTTCTAGCTAAATCTTCTTACATTCTTTAGAAAAAAAATAAACAATGTAGTTCTAAAAATCATACAGAATCACAAATACTAAAATGTAAAATTTTGAGATGACAATTTATGTATGTAACCTCATCATTCGCCAGCAGATGTAAATGATAGAGAATAAGTTTAAAAGATAGATAAATAAGTAAATTTAGAAAGACTTTTTGAACTATACACTAATTGTACCAATAAATGGTGGTGTTTCTGAATATATTCAACATCTTCATTTTCATGAAAAAGAAAAAAGTCATATAATGCATAAAATATAAAATTATATAGAATATCCCAAAATAAAGATGAAAATGTGTATTTAAAATCCCAATAACTTCATTGTGACAAAGATTATATATACATATATGGTTTGCTCCACAAATCCTGAGGATAAATCCTAAAAGTTACATACTGCTATATATAATTTATAGTCACGATTTTTTTTTCTTTTTTTTTTCCCTATCGATGACCAACTTCACTTCTCGAGCGAACATCCTACCTCTGCACCCAGTGAATGCTAGACCTTATACAATCAATATTACTAGAAAAAAAAAATCAGCCCCATGCAATCCCCAAGTTAAGTTAACGATGAACAAAAAGCCTTACCGTCTCGTAGAAAACTCAAACTAAGTCCAAGAATATGATTTGAAGTTTTGAAAAGTCTTTTAAAATACCTGGCTTGCACATACAAAACATGAGGTCTTGATAATAGCTTATTGCACATATCAGTCACATTACGACTACTTGTACATATAGGCAGCCCAAACATCTCCTTTAATGCTTTACCATTAGCTATTTCAAACCCTTTAAAAATCTGCTTTCTGAATATCTTTTTAATATTCTAAACAGATAGTCCATAATCAGGATTATAATAAGAATCAAAAAGGTATAAAAAAAAACTTTCATAGATATGTTATTAAAGTTTCGAAAAAGTCAATTAAATTTAGAATAAAAAGAACTTCACCTGACTTTGACATCTGAAATATGAATTAAGTCATTTCTAATGTGAAAACCTAAATACTTATAACTCTCAACAGCTTCCAACTCATCATTTCCAACAGTTACCTTCACTGGGCTTGAAGCCAAACCTACCCTTTTGAATATCATACATTTTGTTTTATTCATGTTTATAATTAATTTCACCTTTTCAATTTTGTGTTTTTAAATTTTCATATAATATGCTTAGATTATCTTTGGTATCAGCCAACAAAACAATGTCATCAGCATAGGCTATGATGTTCACTCGTAATACACCCAATTTGCATCCTTTATCTATGTTTACAATTTCTTCCAGAATATGATCAATATATAATTTGAATAGAAAAGGAGAAAGTATACCTCCCTGTATCTATATCTGTATCTATATAAAAGTATTTTCCTTTACTCACATTCCATAAAACTCGTATTCTTTGGTTTCTCGGGTAATTCATTGGAAGGAGAACAATATCTGGTGTAAAATTTCTCTTAATCATTATATCCGCCAACAAGAAATGATTAACAGTATCAAAAGCCCTGGAGAGGTTGATGAACAGGCCAAAAGCTTTATCACCCATTCCTGTGTATCTGTTTATTATTTCCTTGAAAAGCAAGCATACATCCCTTGTGGAAGTTCCCTCCTTGAAACCACACTGCAATGTATTAAAAAAAAAATTTTCTTCCATAATATCTTAAAGATGCATTTCAAAGAGCTTCAAGATAAGTGACGAATGTATCACTGGACGGCAGTTCGATGATACAGTAACATTTCCTTTTAAGTCTTTTATTGTAGGATTAATATCCACACCAAGTAATTCCAGAGGGAAATAACAATGACCATAAAGGGCATTCATAAAATCACACAACGAACTTCACACTAAAATAGCATGAATTCTGTCATGACCAATTCCATTTTTAGTGTTTTTGATCAACCTTTTTAACGTATCTAATTATTTCTTGAAGTTGAATTTTCTGTTATTTATCCAATATTTCTTTAATTTCAATAGCAGTTCATTGTTCGGGAATTCATTTGAACTGTTTAAATCAAACGATAGAAGTATATTATTGAAAATCTGTGTTATATTGTATAATGTATTTTCCCATCAATTATTTCTGATTGTTTCACTTTGTTTTATTCTTTTTCTTTACATCCCCCCAGAATTGTTTCATATCTTTATCTTGAAATTTTTCTTGAATCGATAAAGACCTCTCAGCAAATTCCTTTCTCTTACATTCATTTAATGCCTCTTTGAATATTTTGCGACTTTCCCGCATTTGATCGAACTCGGGGCCAGCACGTATTCTTCCTGACTGCAACACTTTAGATATTCCATTTTAGCAGTTTTTATTTAGATTTTACATTACGATTCCACCCAGGTATCGCTTTATATTTACATTTTCTCTTTATTTCCCTTGAGTAAAGAGCTTTCATATTTTACAGACATTGCAAGTGACGAATAAAAATAGTCAATTTTCCTGAGATATTTACAATCTCTATAACCCAAAGGACAGCAGTCAAATTATGCTTTATTCACAAAGCTACCTACTCAAGACATCACATTTGCTTCGATACGACAAATCATAGAAAGTTTTTCCCAGTCAACATAGTACCTAATATTCAGAACCTATATATGATGGTGTACAAGGACTTACAGCATCCGAACCAAGTCTGATATTCTTCACATACGTATCATTTTCATTTTTCTAAACCATATGGTCTAACCATTTGGTATAGCTACCCCCGAAGGACAAAAATGTGAAAGTAGAATCATCCAGAGCACACACATCAAAACATTTAAGTTGATTATCTTTCATAAAATCACGCAAATGATTCCATGAGCGACCAGAAAAACGGTCTGCATTAAAATCACCAATTAAAGAATATAGAATCATATCTAATCTCAGTTAAAATGTATTCCAGATAACTAAGTGAAGCCAAATAATCATTCAAGGTCTCTATTCTACAAATATCGCTTCGGATATATAAATTTACAAACACAAGTAATTTATGGTTATGAAGAACGGACATTAAAATAAAATTCTTTTCTATAATAATCTTTTCGATATCAAGAGAAGAATTCCCTTTTCCAGAGACAAGCTAACCCACCCTCAAAACTATCGGAAAAAGACTCAATAGTTTCCTCCAAATAGACAGCAGGTGACTCTATTACTTCATAATGTTCATCAATAAACTGTATATCACCAAGTATGTATTCTGTAACAAATGTTTCTTGTTTTAATGCCATAACAACAAGAAAACAAAAGTAACAATAACAATAATAATATGAAATAAGCAAATAGTTACAATGATAAGATCAAAAGGTTTTGTGTTACTGTCTCAATTTGTAATATTTATTTATTATGACCACTTCAGGCTATGACTCTGTGTCAAATAAGCATTCCCTTTCGTCCAGATTTACTGTTAGTTTAATTATTTTTCTCTCTGAAATGAAGATTTCCAATTCTTTTATCTTAATATCATTTATATCAAACACGTCTTTAACATAAATTTTGATATCATTTGAATCAACAACAGTATCCATTCTTCGAACAAAAATATCAACAATTTTTTTCACTCCCTTGAACGATTGGTGACCCGTTATTTTAACACCAGTCACTTTAAAATTTTGTTGTTTACGATCCTCAACTTGACTGTTTCTATGAGTTTTTGCTGTAAATTTAGGCTTATTAATTCCTACGACTGTCCAACCCTCTTCTTCACTTCTTTGGATATCTGCATCTTCACTGTAGGCTGATAAAGTCTCATCAATGTCTGGGCCCTGTACCGTAGTTCCTGAACCCGAAGATGAACCATTCCGTAACTAAACAAGGTTGTTTTCAGCAGAATTTGACATTTCTTTTTCGTTTTTTGCTGATTTTCTGTAGTTGTTCTTGGGTGGCCCAAATGCAACTGCTGAGTAAGATAAACGGGTATTATTATCTTTTTTCCTGATACATATCCCCTCGGGGAGAGATCCCACTTCACTGACCGACATCCTGAAAGATAGCACATCCTGTCAGGGGAAAAATCATTTGCAGCTTCATTTATACCTTCGACGGTACAGCTGAATTCCTATATATATATATATATATATATACACATATGCATATATATATATATATATATATGTATATATATATGTATATATATATATATATATACATATATATATATATATATATGTATATATATATATATATATATATAAATACACACACACACACATATATACATATAAATATATATATATATATATATATATATATTTAAGCGAAGTATTTTTTAACAAAGTAACCTGAGCGAAGTTCATTTAAAGCGATGTATTGAGAACGAATGATAGATTCAGCGATTTATCATTCTAATAATCATTTTAGTCAAACATGACTCCACCAAAAGGTATTATAAAGAGATTTGGAATAAATATTACTCTCAAGAACTTGACAAAGGTTACTATGAAATATAAATATTAACCAATATCTTAGATAAAATCATTATAAATTTAACTTTATAACAGTGTTCAAGTGCAAAAATATACATAAATACAAATATACAAAAATATACATCAAGAGTTTGACAAAAGTTTATTCAAATAAATATAATCATTTACCACATCATAAAAAATGGTACTTAATATAGTAATAAAAAAAAAATCTTTGATAAAAGTGAGGTGGTATGATTCGAGAACAATAATATCCGCACTCCTCTAGTACAAGGCATGGTTTGCCTGCCTCCACTGCTTTGGCAACGTTCTGCAACGTTCTCAAGCCTGAAGTCACCATACTAGTATCATCTCAGCAGCTACAGAAAACTATTCCTTAAGTATTTCTACCTTACTGACTGTTACCCTTTTATGTTGATGTTTTGATTGACTAGATCTGTCAGTTATAGTAAAGAAGGGACATTAGTTTTCTTTGTAAGTTTGTGAATAAACGTGTTGTTATTTCATGAGTTTCTTTTTATATTTATCTCCCATATTTCAATGTTGGTTGTTGTCGATATTTATTTTACTTATTCAAATAACCTATAACGATTTTAAGACCGTAATAGTTGGCGACCTTGTCAGGATTTTCAACAACGTAACATATTGAAACAGGAAAATATAGAGAGAAGCTGAATGAGTGACATTACGAAAGATTTGATAGCTTCAGGTAAACTTCTTGGTCTAGATGGCTACCCTCTCTGTAAGTATGTTTTTAAGAAAAAACAGGTAATGTTTCAAAGAGACGAAAGGGCAGCTGAAAGAGAAGAAAATGAAAGACAGCGAGAAAAATTATGAAACAACAAGAAGAAAATAAAAGACAGCATAAGCATAAGTTAGAGAATGCTCATTTAAGGCATAATCTTCATAATAGTCCAGGAATTAATGCCTCAGGCAGCAGACGGGGTAGTAATTCATCATTGAATGATGATTCTGTTAATTTAGGTTGGGGTGCAGTGTTGAAATTAATTACAAAATTTGATGAGGAAGATGTAACAAAATATTTCATGCCTATTGAAAAGTTATTGAACAAAATAGATTATCCCAAAAACCAGTGGACTTTGTATTTACAGTCAGCCTTAAGTGGTAGGGCACTTTCTGTTTATAGTATGCCTGAGGATGAAAGTGAACACAATAATATTGTGAAAGAAACTATTCTAAGTGCATACAGGTTAGTACCAGAGGCATACCGTAAGAAATTTAGAAGTTTGAAAAGAGATGAGAGCAGTACTTATATAGAATACGGAAAAAAAAGTTAGAAAGATCATTTGGTGATTGGTTAAGTTCCGCTGATTTAGATAATTTTGATGATCTCAAGAACTTAGTTTTGTTTGGTATAGCGGCGTTCTGCGCTTGTGCGCTTTCCCGTGGCAGGGGTTTAAGGCCTGGTCACACAGCCCGAAAGTTCCTGGAGCGTCCCTGGAGCGGTGAAAAAAATTCATCACCTCTCGTAACTGTTCACCACCGTTAAACATAAGTTAGCCCCCGTTAAAGTAATGCCGTATATGCTCTGGTCCCGCTCCCACACCTCTATATCAACGCCAAACCAAAGTTCATCGCCACCGTGGCTCGCTGCTTCAACACCTGACACCGTTCCAACAACCCTGTGTCCGCTCGTAAAATGCTTATAAGCGCTCCACCAATGTTTTTGTAACGTTTAATCGCTGCCCGGGCAACGCTGGCGAAGCTGCGGTGGTGTAGCATTCAAGAAATCGGCGTTGGCCTAGCGGACCCAAGCGTCCACGAACTTGCGTCTAGCGGAGCCAAACTTTCATTGGGTGTTGGTGGAGCGGGGATGAACTTTGCCGGGGCGGAAAATTTTCCCCTTCTCACCGCTCGCAATATTTTGTGTAGCTCAAAACTTTTGGAGTGGTAGGAGGGCCCCTCGAGAAACATCAGCGGTGGCCGAGCATATACGGCGTTGCTTTAACAGGGGCCAACTTATGTTTAACGGTGGTGAACGGTTACGAGCGGTGATGAATTTTTTTCACCGCTCCAGGGACGCTCCAGCAACGTTTGGGTGGTGTGACCGGACCATAAGAAACATAGAAGACCAGAATTCTGATAGAGTCCGATTCTAACCTTCCCTTCAGACAACAAAAGCCTATCTCCAAAATCCTGTTATGGCCGAGAAGAAGAGACAAATTGAAGCAGCCAGCCTGCCTTGTTTGTGACAAGAAGTAGCCAACACTACCTACAGCCTGCCTTAATTCAACACTATCATCAAATTCTTAGAAAAAGACCTCCGATGTCCCTTTTTGATGCCACCCCTTTTGTGATGTCTTTGAATCCGGTTACCGTACCAGTTTTATCTGAACTTCAGTCACCCATATGCAACGTTCTTAAGGCTGAAGTTACCATACCAGTATCTTCTCGGCAGCTGCAGAAAACCTATGATGTCCCATCTTGATGCCACCCTTTTTGTGACGTCTTTGAATCCGGTCATTGGGCCAGTTTCATCTGAACTTGAGCCGCTCTTCTGCAACGTTCTCAACCCTGAAGTCACCGTACCAGAAAAAGCTTCGTGAAAGAAAGTTTTGAAATCAGAGTAAGATCCAAGAAAAGTTAAATAAATCAGCAGAATTATTCAAAACAATAAACACACTTAAATGCCAAGAAATTTGTAGACACAAGTATACAAAATTTTTTGAAACATTTAACAAACAAATGAACATCAAATTGATGAAAAAATAGACCTGGAACAAGATGCCAACATATTTTATCTTTAAAATATGAAAGTGGAAACAATATCAACAAAACATATTATTTGAAAAAATTGCAGAGTATTTCTATAAAATGCTATACAATAGTAATATAAGAAATAACTTTGCCAATAGAAATTATGAGACACACCAGTCGGTAGCAAATGTAACATTAGGAAGGCATAACATGAGACAAATTAGTAAGAAAGAAAAGATGGCCTAACAGTTGATTTATTGTTATATGGAGATTTCATACCAGTGAAACTCGTTGAACTTTACACCAAATGTCTGCAAGATAGGTCTATACCTACATCTTGCAAAAACTTTACTTTTATACTAGTTCACAAGGAGAGAAATATAAAAGTCATGAAAATTTATAGCCATATTACGTATTGGCAGTTCTATTGTTGATTTTAAGCAGTTATTTAATTTTTTTTGCATTAAATTGAAGACGTGTTCGACATGTTGCCAGGCTATGGCAACCAAGGATTCCGTAAGAGACGATGAAGACGATTTAGCATTACCAGACAGTGAAGCAAGTGATATTAATTATCTTTCTACATTTAGGAGGAAAAGAAAAAGAAAATAAAGAAAACAAAAGCCAGTGATATGGAGGTACCTGACGGTGATGGAAACACTTTAGTCAGTAAATGACTAAAAGTAGTGACGAACAAACCTCCAAGTTTGACCGTTGATAACTCTGATGCCGGCCTCAGTATATAATAGGTGAATAACTTTCTGGGTAGTGGCAATAAAGCTAACGTAATGTAATGCAGAAAGGTGAATCTAGTTCAAAACCACAGGTGATCGCTCTTATGAGAAGTCAGACTCCTTAGAAAATATTTGTTTCCTCCCCGCCTTGGATAGAAGCTGGCTGAGGTGTGTAAGGAAAGTCCTATGTTATGTTTTAAATGTAGCAAATCTGGTCGGTTTGGATATAAATGTGAGAGTAATTTCAAATGTAGATATTTCTGCAATAATCATGACCCTAAAGAATGTTTGGATGAAATAAATAATAATGTCAAAATCATTCAAAAATTATACAATTGTGGGAGTGAGTGACTGGTGACCACAATGCTGATATATGGTTGTGCAAAAGGACATCTGTTTGTTTGTTATTTTGGTATTAAAACTCCACGTATTTTACTTTCTCGATCACTGAATGAGCAATGAAATGGAGTTGTTATACCAGTTACGAACGTATGGGAATGAAAGTGAGGAAGATTGGCAACATAAGAAGGTGAAGACGTCGTAAACTGATTTGTATTAGAAATTATATTATTCAAATACATAATTTAGAGATGGAAAAAAACTTAAAAAAAAAAAACTAATAATAAGCATGCATGAGGGATTATAAATATAAGGTATAATGCCACAAGAGAAATCAAATTCAAAGTAAAAATTTTCTTGTACTTTATGTATTAACATACTAATGCATCCCCAATGAAATATTATTATCATGATGCTACTTTATCAATTACAGCAAATCCTTTGAAACTTGCAGACAAATCCTTTTACGAAATTATTAATTGAGAGAATATAAATTTGTTCAGTAATATTTTTTATCAAGAGCTTTTGAAATTCTCTAAGTTTATCACATTCGAAGATATAATGATACGGAATATGTAAGTATGCTTTACCACACAATTTCCAGTATATACAATCACTAGCAACATATTTCCAATAATAATTAGACCCTAACCTCATTCTCATAAGAAAGGTATCCTCTGAAAGAACCGTACCATGCGTAACATTAGTAATTCCCGTGACCAATAAATAAGGCCTCATACCGATGCTGCCCTCTTCCAAATGCTACATTGTCTTTTCTGTTCCCCTAACCTCTCGTTTCATTCTTATTCCTCTTTGTCTCGTGGACAGGTTTGTGTGGCCTCCTTGGTCAGATTGCCGGCAGGTTTA
>NC_090731.1:76699060-76704060 GCF_036898095.1 Palaemon carinicauda | reverse complement strand
TTTCTTTCAATAGCTTTATTAAAACTCACCCGATCCTCATTGTCCTTGTAAAAAAGAGACGTCGTTATTTTGCAATACCAGTTTTCTTTCACTCACCCTTTTCCTCTTGTCAGCCAAACCAATAACATTGCTTTGCCCACAAATAATCGCTGAAACTCATGTGTTTCGACTCTTGTTGAATCGCTGTTGTTGTTTTTTTTTCTTTTTTTTCTTTTTTTTGACTTCGTGAAAGGTTCCATCATATAGACTTACTCACTACTTGATAATGGTAAATCCTCACACACAACTTCGCCGACAATTATTTTTTCATCCAAAGACATTCCTGATGATTCATCGGCATGCAGCCAATAGAAACACGAAGAATATCATGTTGCACTACCTAGATTCTACGTTGTCCAACCGGTTGTTTTTTACTTTTGAATATGAGCACTAGTTAATGAAATGTCCTTCTCCCACAGTGTCAAGAGCGATTCTCTGATACTAGTAGAGAGATTTCTGTTGGCATGAAGGAGAATGATTCTGAGGTGAGTGTTGTCAGTACTGGCTTCAATAATGTTAATATAAAAAAAAAAAAACAAGGTTCAGATTGTGGATGGAGTAAGTTGTGATGGTCGTACGTCTGACATAAAATATGAAAATATGCAATTCATGTGTATTGTTAATGTGTTTCTGGGTAACTCTATTTATGACAATAATTATGGGACATTGTGAAGATCCGCAACCCCTGAGTACCAATGTAAAGATATTTGCTTGTGAAGAGTAGCAACCCTAGAAATTAACTTGTCGATATAAATCATCACATCAATGATGATTATTGAATTAAGGATAGATAGGGAAATTATAAATTCATTTAAAAGCAAAATTTAGAAAATAAGTTAAGAACATCAAAAAGCAAAAATAGATATTTAAGAATATTGATCCGCAATTGCCGTGCAGAATGCATGAAACGTGTCTATGTTTATTTCTTCCTTTCCACATAAATTACTGAAGATATGTATGTAGAACTTCCCTTCTGCAAGCATGCATTCACATGATCTTTGCTTTATGCCTTCCCAAATAGCTTTCGATTGCTTGTGTATGCACACAAAACAGACAGAATAACTGACTGTATGATGTTCAAGATCTAGATCTAGCTGAATATTCGAGTAAGCCTTCCACTGGTCGCTATGAATAACTGTTCCAGACCTGACCACTTTGGGTAATAGAGTCATGGCACTACAAGATTCTATCTCTGTTTAACCTAAACAAGGCACTGTACTTGTATCCACAAGACCATATGAAAGGAAAGGATGTGAGAACTTAGTTATAAGTATTGCTTCATTATTAGATGCAGTACCAACTATTTGAGTACCTGCATTGGTCATATTAACTGCTTAAACTGAATGTGATTACTTTGGTTAAAAAAATGAGGAAATAAATTGATAAAAATAGGTGGGGGGTGGGTCTTGTCTTAAGACTTCATCATGGAATGTGAATAACCTTAAAAAAAGAGGAACATTCGTTTATGCTTCTTTGTTTTTTTTCACATGAATTTGGAGTAATAACTTTACAAGAATCTGGTGTTGATGGAGCTGGGTTTCAAACCCGAGTAAGGTAAATGTTTTTTTTTTTTTTTTTTTTTTTTTTTCAGGAATTTACCACACAACGGTAAGTTACACTAGAGACACTGCTGAGGCAGCAACTGTTATAATCCTATCTATCGATTCTATCACCATTTCATCGAAATTGCCATTTAAATTTTTTCTTGTATCATATGCGCTACCCGTTTATTCGGTAAGTTACTTTGATCTATTCATAATATTTATTCTAATATGTTTATTTCGTGAATAAAGTGTTGATACTTATTGAGAATATCGATAGATGATTTAGCAACAGGATGCTGATGATATACTAGCTGTAGGGTTGCCATTTCTAGTTGAATTTAGCAATATGCCTAATATGTTATTCTTAACAACGACAAGGATTTAGATGTTGTCTACATTTCAACATAATTTAACCATCGTCGAGGGAAAGAAAACATAAATCCATTATGTTTCATAATACAACAACAATTGGAGAGGTCATATTAGACCAAATTTGTGTTCTTACCTCTTGCAGTCGAAAGATCAGGAGGTGGCCATTGTTTATTTTTGTTACATTCTGTACATTATTTTGAATAATATGTTTATGACATATTCGAAAAAAAAAACTTACATCGGAGAAGTCATACAATGTTAGTTTGCGATGAAATTAGCAATAAAAGTGACAGTCTTTGGACATACTTCAAACTCAGACTGGTCTTTTAAAGGGAGCTTTCAGTAGTTATCGATTGTGTATTTTGCCCCGCGCAACAGCTTTTCAGACTGCGAGATTTAGATGCAATTAAGACAGAAAACAACAAAAATTAAATATGTGTCCTCATTCGTAATTTATTCTTAACTTATAAAAGGAAAAATATATTTGAGACACCTAAGTTATTAGCAACAAAAAATTTTTCCATTTTCTTATCTTTCCAGATTATACAGTTTCCAGCCTGAATGTTTAATTTTCTCTCCAGTGAAGATGGCCCAATAAGTAATCAAAACACCCAATTAAGATAGTTTCATGAAGTAACAATTAAAACTGCATAAAGTGTCTCAAGTGTTCCAAAATGATAGAAAGCTTTCATCCAGTAGGTAATAAAGAATCATTAAGTTATATTTTTCATTGAGTACATCCTAGTTGTATGTAGCTTGAAGTAAAAAAAAAAAAAAAAAAAAAAAAAAAAAAGCATCACACAAACTAACAAGTGTATTAGAAATAAGCGAGAGCATACACTCTATCGCTTTAATGATAGAGCTTTCAGTCTAGGCGTTTACCTGTCCTGGGTTAACGATATATCAATCATTTAAGCTTGTAGTAGATATTGGAAACAATTAGAGAGGCCTAAAACATCCTTTGTAAAAAAAGCTAGTATAGCAGCTGTTGTATCTGAAACGCCTGCAATTAACAATACAGAATGTTTACGTGAAAAAATATATTTAAATGGTATTGCCTACTATATAATCAATGTGCATGTAGATGTTGATAAATTGGATCTTGAGAATTTACATAGGATTATTTTCAATGAGTACTCTATTAGTGAGCACAATAATGCTCGATATCATTATTTGGAAAGTAGTGATATCCAAATAAGGAATTATTTTTTAGTTAAATAATATTCTTAACTCCTAGGAGAATGTGAGTTTTGGGAAATGTTGCACCAATGCATGTAAGATTTGACAGAATTGATTATGGTGTACATTTTAATAATTTAATGTGGAGTTGATACAATGATTGCTATCGAGGTTGTTAGTCAACACTTTGCTATAGAACTATCATTAGATATTAACAAGATTTTTCGTCATTAAAACAATGACAAGGTATATCTTAAACGGTTGATAAAAATCAAGAGTTCATGAATACACCAAACAGAGGTTAGTGATAACTGAAACGATGAAAACATACTCTATGATGATTTACTCTCTGTTGTTGATAATATTCTAAATATTCCTATAAAAAATGGATTCACATTATCTAAAAAGTCAGTATATTCAAATAAAAACAAAATATTTTGGACTTGGAAGGAATTGCTTTGTTAAAAGCTCACAGTAATTGGATTGAGAATCCCGATGACAATCGGACCATGATGTAGATAACTAATGAGGAAGCAGAGGTAAGGAGAAAAGTTAGAAAGGAATATTGGGATAACTTCTTGAAAAAATATTTCTTCTCCTATAAAATCTGCTCTCTAAAGATATTAGTCAATAAAGTGAGAAATAAAGTGAAGAAAATATTTGTTCTTCGTGATCCGAGCGGTAAGGTTATAGAACTGATCAGGGAATTGTCAGAAGCTGCAATTATGTGTGATCTCCAAAACAATTTCCAAGCTTACTTACGGTACAAAACAGGCCAAATAAACGAAGACAAATCGTGGCGTTATAAAAGGCTTAAAATTTTGAGACTTGTTTCCCATTTAGAAAAGTTTATTTCTTTTATTTTTTATTTTATGAAAATGGGTGAATACAATAGGATACAATTTGATGTTATAAATTGTTTGATCATGATGGAGGATAGTCCTTTGTTGAATGTATCTAAAATTTCATAGAAAAATGGCAGACTACCTGAGAAATGTTAAATAGCTCATATACCTATATCGAAGTGCAACAGAAAATATAGGTTTATTTCACTTAAGTTAATTAATGGAGAGTCTTATGTGTAATTGATCAATTTATATGATTAGTGGCTAATTATCACCGGATTTATTTGATTTTATAAGGGTGGAGAGTTCTTCGGATTACACTTTTTAAAGCTTTCGTAATGTTGATGCTAAATATATAGCATTTGATAATGATCCTTTGATAGAGCTTCCAGGGATTGTATTCCAGAAGACCTTGTTAACATAGGTGTCAGTGTATATATATATATATATATATATATATATATATATATATATATATATATATATATATATATATATATATATATATATATATACACACATATATATATATCTATATATATATATATCTATATATATATATATATATATATATACATATATATATATATATATATATGAATATATACATATATATATATATATATATATATATATACATATATATATATATATATATATATATATATATATATATACATATACATATATATATATATATATATATATATATATATATATATATATATATATATATGTATATACATATTTGTGTATATATATATATACATATATATATATATATATATATATATATATATATATATATATGTATATACATATTTGTGTATATATATATATACATATATATATATATATATATATATATATATATATATATATATATATATATATATATATATACATAGAGAGAGAGAGAGAGAGAGAGAGAGAGAGAGAGAGAGAGAGAGAGAGAGAGAGAGAGAGAGAGAGAGAGAGAGAGAGAAAACATACAGAAAAATAATATTATCCACTTGAAATT
>NC_090731.1:76693235-76698560 GCF_036898095.1 Palaemon carinicauda | reverse complement strand
AAATAACTTTTTGTGTCAAATCCTTTAACGCACACTCTTCATTGCTCAACAGAGAAGCGAAATGAAGAACTTGTCTAAAGACCATGAAATGGGCTTTGGAGGTGCTGAAGGTCTGAGGCTAGCACAGGCTTTCGGGACTTTATTAAAGATCTCGTTACCTAGGTCGACCTGGAAGGCATATAGAATAGGTCTTGTCAAAGCAGACTTACACGCTGAAATCGTGTTCGCTGCCAACCCTTGGCCATGGAGGTGGGGAAAAAAGATAAGCAGAAGTCTGTCAAGATCTCCTGCGGAATCTTTGCCTTGACAAAAGGCCACCCATTTTCTCCAAGATGACTCATATTGCCTTCTAGTAGATTTGCATTTATATTCCTCAAGGAAGTCTATACTGGCTTTCGAAATCCCGAAACGCTTTCTCACCGCTAGGGAGAGAAAATCATGAACTGCAGGGTCCGGGTTTTCTGTAATGAAGCGCAGACAGTTGACTTCTGGACTCGCTGGGTCAGAACTGGATCTGGTAGTGGTACAAACTTCAGCTACAGTTCCAATGCCAGGAGGAACCACACGCTGTTCGGCCACTTGTGGGCCACTATTGCCGCTACCCTTTGAAGGATCTCAGTTTGTTGAAGACCCTCAACAGAAGGTTGTGAGGAGGGAACAGATAAATCTTGGACCATCTGTTCCAGTCGAGGGACATCGCGTCCACTGCTTCCGCTAAGGGGTCCTCGTACGGGGCACGTACAGGGGCAACTTCTTGTTGTCTTTCGTCGCAAAGAGGTCTATCTGCAGTTCTGGGACTGATTCAGAATGAAGGAGAATGATCCTGCGTCTAAGGACCATTCCGACTCTATCGGTGTGAACCTGGATAGAGCGTCCGCTGTCACATTGCGGACTCCTTGAAGGTGAACTGCCGACAGGTACCACTTCTTCTTTTCTGCCAATCGGAAGACGGCCAACATCACCTGGTTGAGAGGTGGTGACCTCGATCCTTGTCGATTCAAGTATCTTACAACTACCTCGCTGTCTATTACCACTTTATGTGGAACGAATGACGCGGGGAGACTTTCTTTAAGGTAAGGAGCACTGCCCTAGCTTCTAGAAAGTTTTATGAGAAAGGTCTTGAATAGCCTGGACCAAGTCCCATGGACTTTTTTCCGATGAGAGTGACCTCACCATCCCTCCTTTGAGGCGTCTGAGTGAATCGTCACCGACGGGGGAGGTGGCTGAAGAAGAACCTGACTTCTTTAGATGTCTGGCTTGGGACCAAGGCCTGAGAAGAGTACTTAGCCGAAGCGGCTGGTCTTCTCAGATCTCTTCACGCGTTTGATGCATAACTTCTCCAAACTCCGATTGCATCCTTTAGCTGTGCTCTTAGCACTGGGTCTGTCACCGAAGCAAACTGGAGAGAGCGCAGTACTCTCTCCTGCTCGTGTCTTGATATCCTTTCGGAATCTTGAAGTCTCTTGACAGAACCCGCTATCTCCTTCCTTTTCTTCACCGGGGTGGAGAAACGGTGTGACAAAAGGTCCCAGTGGATCTTAGCCACTGGAACTTTTGAGATGGAGAAAGTCGAGACTTTTTCTGTTGATCTTGAAGCCTAGGTACTCTAGGAACTGGACCACTTGACTGGAAGCTTGCAAGCATTCTGTCTCGGATGCTGCCCACACCAACCAGTCGTCCAGGTAGGCTACTACCTGAATTCCCTTTAGGCGAAATTGTTTGAGAGCTACGCTCGCAAGCTTCGTAAAAATCCTTGGGGCTATGTTTAGCCCAAATGGCATGGCTCCGAAGGCGTATAGTCTTCGTTGTAGCCTGAACCCTAGGTAGGGGGAGAGTCGATGGCTAATTGGAATGTGCCAGTAGGCGTCTGACAAGTCTATAGAGACGGAATATGCCCTCTTGGGCAGTAAGGTCCTTATGTGTTGCAGTGTTACCATTTTGAATTTGCAATTCACTATGAACTTGTTAAGTGGCGGCAAGTCCAGAATGACTCTGAGCTTTTCCGAGTCTTTCTTTGGAACACAAAACAGCCTCCCTTAAAAATTGATGGGCTTCACCCTTTTTCTCCAACCGTTCTTGAACGTACTCCTCCATAACGGGGGTGGAGTGTTGGAAAAACCGAAGGTACGGGGGTGGAGTGCTGTACCAGCTCCCGCCCAGTCCATTCTTGAGTAGGCTGTGGGCCCAGGGATCGAAGGTCCACTGATCCCGAAATTTCAGAAGTCTCCCTCCTACCGGTATCACCTCACTTGGACTGCCGTCCTGAGGTCTTGCCTTCCTGACCACGACCACCCCTGAATCCCCTTCCCCTTGAGGGGCGTCTAGACGAGCCTCTGGCTGCTCCTCTAGGCTTTGCTCGAAAGGAAGTAGACTGCCCTTCGAACGCTGGGGTGAATGCCGTGGACTGTGTCGACACGGCCTGGGGTACCCACTGAAAGGTGGTCGGGGTTTGTGCCACGATCTGGGGCACTGGGGGCAATGGCAATTGCAGTTGCTGTTGCTGTCTAAGAGGCTTGGCTGGCCGAGACGGTAGCCTAGTCCTCATAGTCTTCCTCTTTGGTTGAGGACCCTCATCCGGGGAAGACTTTCTTTTGATAGCCAGGCCCCACTTCTGGAGAAGGTTTCTATTCTCCAAGGCGGCTTTATCAAAAACTTCTTTGACCAATTCGGTAGGGAAAAAGGTCTTTTCCCCAAATGTTGGAGGAGATTAGTTTCTTTAGCTCGTGCCTCACCGTAGCCGAGGTAAACACGAACTCCCTACAAGCTCTCCTTGCCTTGACGAAGCCATAAAGGTCCTTCGTCACTGTGGCCAGATGAGGCTTGGCCACTACCATGAACATTTCATGGACCTTGGGGTCACTTGCCATCGTCTCGAGAGTAGTCTGAAGAGACATTGAGGCAGTCAGTCTTTCTTTTGTATCGAACTCACTTCGCAAAAGAAAGTCAGACAGCTTAGGGAGGTCCTTGCCGAACTGACGTCCGGCAATATCAGCCTCCAACTTTCCCACTGAGAACGTAAGATGGACGTCCTTCCAGTCTTTGTGGTCCATAGGCAGGGCCAGCGACAAGGGTTTACACTCCTCTAGGGAGGGGCAAGACTTGCCGGCCTCGATTGCTTTTAGTACAGCCAGAAACCCTTTCTGTAAAAGGGGGAAGGCTCTAGTAGGCGAGGACACAAAGGAAGGGAGCTTCCTATTCAATGCAGCTACCTTTGAGTTAGAGAAGCCCCTCTCTTTCATCGAGGATGAAAGTAGAGCTTAAGCCTTAGCATGGTCCATCACTATGACCTCCTTCGGCTCTGTCTCCTCCTTTGAAGCTGGTTCCTTCCTCAGCCGGACATAACAGTCCGGATATGACCCTTTGCTGGGCCAGAATTCCACCCTCCAGGGGAACTGAGCCCAGCTTATCCGAGATGACGATCTTTCCAGTCGTCATCGGCATGTGCTCAGCATACCTCCATGGGTTAGCATCTGAGCACAAGGGAAGGTCTTTCACATTGAGCTTTTTCTGGGGCCCATGTGATTCTGCAAGGCACTGCATTCGCAGTTCCATTGCAGCCGCCTTCTCCTGATTCTCCTTCTGCATTTGTTGGATCATTCCAACAATAGAAGAGAGGGCCTGTCCCAGCTCTACTGGGAGACCGGCCGATGTAGAGGGGCTTGAACTTCATCATGGGCTTCTGCCAGGAGGTCTTCCTCCTGACACCCGTCCACATCAGATATCCTGTCATTTAGCTGGAACTCTTGCATCGCGACCGCGACTTCAGCATCCACCTGGATCTGAACTTAGGGGATCTCCTCTTGAGGCTGGGGAATCACTGCATCAGCTGATGCCTTAGGGAAAAGATACGCCCTCATCTTCTCACTTGGAAGATAAGGGCCAGAAGTGTTCTTTTGGAAGCCCCTTACCCAGGTACGAAGCTTCTTCCTAGCTATTTAAATGTCTCATTAATCAGGTTAGTGCACACAGTACATACCTGAGGGTCCCAATACCGGAGATCATCCTTGGAGACAGCGTATGCTGCGTGTCTCCTACAAAACTCATGTCCGCAGAGGTTCTTGCTGCTGACATTGCAGAAAGCACTTCCCCACTTCGGAGTGTCCTTCTGTAAAGAGAAGAAATTTCCCATGAGTATCAAGTGAACTATGTATCACTGGATATGCATAGTATAGCATAACAATTCAGAAAGGAAAGACACACACTTGTGTTTCCCTCACAACCCATTGTTGCAGCCTTCCAGATAATAAAATAAAAAATGGTTTATCTCTTCTAGAGTAACCAATGCAAGGTTTCCAGAGGAAACAGGTGGAGCTCACACCTAAGCAATGATTTTAAAATCCTGGATAATAGACAGGGAAGAACTCAGCTTCCTATCTGAGGGCAACAGCAAAGGGATGTGCAAGAAAACACAATAGTGTTAGAAGATACAGTGCTGTACCAAAACCTTTACTATAGTTTTCTTCTTACTGTATATGCTATACAGAAGAATACTAGTACAGTATAGGGGGATGTGTGCCGGCCTGCCTTTGCCGGCCGGCACACACCACAACTAGCTTTAAAGTATACTACTTAACAGCTATAGGGCGGCAGCACTCTGGTTCAAATGCCTGTGCCGGTCAGCAGCAACTGCCGGCCGGTAACAGCCAGTGTTGGCCGGCAATGGCTGCCGGCCAGCAACTACACAAGGTAGTACCCAGCTGCCGGCCACACTCTTGATGACCGGCAGACAAGGACTGACATAAGCCGGCCGGCAAAGGTTCAAGACCGATGCCAGCCGGCAGCAAAAGAACCAGAGAACTACACCTGCCCGGCTGCCGGCCTCATAGGCCGGCAGCCGGGACAGGTACAGCACTAGAAGAAAATAGAATGGATGCCGGGATAAGAGTGTACACTACCTCCAAGCCCGGCAACCGAAAGAGTGCATATAAGGAAGGGGAGAAACTAATTCAGGCTTCCTTGACCAATGCCGTCCGGCTCTGCCGGCAGGCATGGATGAGGGACCAAGAGAGATCCGGGCAGCACTCGAAAACATAAGACCCTTGCCGGCCAGCAGCTCTGCCGGCCGGCAATGGGCTGAGTCAATTCCACATCCCAACCTATACTAGGTCCAGAAGTAGAACGACGTACAGTACAGTAAGACCCCTGCCGGCCAGCTCTGCCGGCCGGCAAGGTACAGTACAGTAATGACTAGGCCATTACGGAGATAGAGGGGGAAGGGACAAGAGGGTCCTGCCAACCTTGCTTTAGTGACAGATCACCCGCAGCCAAGAAACTTATCTTAGCCTAAGGGAGATCTAAGGGAAAAGGCCAGCAATACTTGCCAGC
>NC_090731.1:76683235-76688235 GCF_036898095.1 Palaemon carinicauda | reverse complement strand
GAGGGCAGATTCTCCAGGGACCCCACCTGTTGGTGGGTAACTCACTCTTGGTGAGAAACAAAGGATCCGGAAACAGGTTCAGTTCTCCCCCATCCGGGAACTGAACACGACCTCCCTCTCTCGAGAGGGCTACAATCTCACTAACCCTGGCCCCGGACGCGAGTGGAAATAGGAAAATAACTTTTAGGGTCAAATCCATTAACGCACCTTCCTCATTGCTCCACAGAGAAGCGATATGAAGAACTTTGTCTAAAGACCATGAAATGGGCTTTGGAGGTGCTGAAAGTCTGAGCCTAGCGCAGGCTTTCGGAACTTAAATAAAGATCTCGTTAGCGAGGTCGACCTGGAAGGCATATAGAATGGGTCTTGTCAAAGCAGACTTACACGTCGAAATCGTGTTAGCTGCCAACCCTTGACCATGGAGGTGGATGAAGAAAGATAAGCAGAAGTCCGTTGAGATCTCCTGCGGATTCTTTGCCATGACAAAGGCCACCCATTTTCTCCAAGATGACTCATATTGCCTTCTAGTAGATTTGCACTTATATTCCTCTAGGAAGTCTATGCTGGCTTTCGAAATCCCGAAATGCTTTTTCACCACTAGGGAGAGAAAATCATGAGCTGCAGGGTCCGTGTTTTCTGTAATGAAGCGCAGACAGTCGACTTCTGAACTCGCTGGGTCAGAACTGGATCTGGTAGCGGTAGAAACTTCAACCGTAGTTCCAATGCCAGGGGGAACCACACGCTGTTCGGCCACATGTGGGCCACTATTGCCGCTACCCCCTTGAAGGATCTCAGTTTGTTGAGGACCCTCAACAGAAGGTTGTGAGAAGGGAACAGATAAATCCTGGACCATCTGTTCCAGTCGAGGGAGATCGCGTCCACTGCTTCCGCTAAGGGGTCCTCGTACGGGGACACGTACAGGGGCAACTTCTTGTTGTCTTTCGTCGCAAAGAGGTCTATCTGCAGTTCTGGGACTTGTTCAGAATGAAGGAGAATGATCCTGCGTCTAAGGACCATTCCGACTCTATCGGTGTGAACCTGGATAGAGCGTCCGCTGTCACATTGCGGACTTCTTGAAGGTGAACTGCCGACAGGTACCACTTCTTCTTTTCCGCCAATCGGAAGATGGCCAACATCACCTGGTTGAGAGGTGGTGACCTCGATCCTTGTCGATTTAAGCATCTAACAACTACCTCGCTGTCCATCACCAACCTTATGTGGATCGAGTGACGCGGGGAGACTTTCTTTAAGGTAAGGAACACTGCCATAGCTTCTAGAAAGTTTTTGTGAAAGGTCTTGAATAGCTTGGACCAAGTCCCCTGGACTTTTTTCCGATGAGTGACCTCCCCGTCCCTCCTTCGAGGTGTCTGAGTGAATCGTCACCGACGGGGGAGGTGGCTGAAGAAGAACCGACTTCTTTAGATTTCTGGCTTGGGACCAAGGCCTGAGAAGAGTACGTAGCCGAAGCGGAACTGGTCTTCTCAGATCTCTTCGCGCGTTTGATGCATAACTTCTCCAAACTCCGGTTGCATCCTTTAGCTGTGCTCTTAGCACTGGGTCTGTCACCGAAGCAAACTGGAGAGAGCCCAGTACCCTCTCCTGTTCGCATCTTGATATCCTTTCGGAATCTAGAAGTCTCTTGACAGAACCCGCTATCTCCTTCCTTTTCTTCGCCGGGATGGAGAAACGATGTGACATTAAGTCCCAGTGGATTCCCAGCCACTGGAACTTTTGAGATGGAGAAAGTCGAGACTTTTTCTGTTGATCTTGAAGCCTATAAACTCTAGGAACTGGATCATATGAATGGAAGCTTGCAAGCATTCTGTCTCGGATGCTGCCCACACCAGCCAGTCGTCCAGGTAGGCTACTACCTGAATTCCCTTTAGGCGTAATTGTTTGAGAGCTACGCTCGCAAGCTTTGTGAAAATCCTTGGGGCTATATTTAGCCCGAATGGTATGGCTCTGAAGGCGTATAGTCTTCGTTGTAGCTTGAACCCTAGGTAGGGGGAGAGTCGACGATTGATTGGAACGTGCCAATAGGCGTCTGACAAGTCTGTGGAGACGGAATATGCCCTCTTGGGCAGTAAGGTCCATATGTGTTGCAGTGTTAGCATCTTGAATCTACAATTCAATATGAACTTGTTGAGTGGCGACAAGTCCAGAATGACTCTGAGTTTTTCCGAGTCTTTCTTAGGAACACAAAACAGCCTCCCTTGGAATTTCATGGACTTCACCCTTCGGATCACATTTTTCTCCAACAAATCTTGAACGTACTGTGGAGTGTTGGAAAAAACCGAGGGCACGGGGGTGGAGTGCTGTACCAGCTCCAGCCCAGTCCATTCTTGAGTAGGCTGTGGGCCCAGGGATCGAAGGTCCACCGATCCCGAAAATTCTGAAGTCTCCCTTCTACCGGCATCATCTCACTTGGGATGCCGTCCTGAGGTCTTGCCACCCCGACCGCGACCGCCCCTGAATCCCCTTCCACTTGAGGGGCGCCTAGACGAGCCTCTGGCTGCTCCACTAGGCTTTGCTCGAAAGGAAGTAGACTGCCCTTCGAACGTTGGGGTGATCACCGTGGACTGTGTCGACACGGCCTGGGGTACCCACTGGAAAGTGGTCGGGGTTTGTGCCACCATCTGGGGCACTGAAGGCATCGGCAACTGTTGTTGCTGTTACTGTTCATCTGGCTTGGCTGGCCGAGATGGTAGCCTAGGCCTTTTAGTCTTCCTCTTCGGTTGGGGACCCTCATCCGGGGAAGACTTTCTCTTGATAGACAGGCCCCACTTTTGGAGAAGATTTCTATTCTCCGTGGCGGCCTTATCCACAACTTCTTTGACCAATTCGCTAGGGAAAAGGTCTTTGCCCCAAATGTTGGAGGAGATTAGTTTCCTTGGCTCGTGCCTCACCGTAGCCGAGGTGAACACGAACTCCCTACAAGCTCTCCTCGCCCTGACGAAGCTGTAAAGATCCTTCGTCACTGTGGCCAGATGAATCTTGGCCACTACCATGAACATTTCATGGACCTTGGGGTCACTTGCCATCGTCTCAAGAGTGGTCTGAAGAGACATTGAGGCAGCCAGTCTTTCTTTTGTCTCGAGCTCTCTCCGCAAAAGAAAGTCAGACAGCTTAGGGAGGTTCTCACCGAACTGATGTCCGGCAATATCAGCCTCCAACTTCCCGACTGAGAAGGTAAGATGGACGTCCTTCCAGTCCTTGTGGTCCATGGGTAGGGCCAGCGACAAGGGTTTACACTCCTCCAGGGAGGGGCAAGGCTTGCCAGCCTCGACTGCTTTTAATACAGCCGCAAACCCTTTCTGCAAAAAGGGGAATGCTCTAGCAGGAGGGGACACAAAGGAAGGGAGATTCTTACTCAATGCAGTAACTTTTGAGTTTGTGAAGCCCCTCTCTTTCATCGAAGATGAAAGCAAAGTTTGAGCCTTAGCATGGTCCATCACTATGACCTCCTTCGGCTCTGTCTTCTCCTTTGAAGCTGGTTCCTTCCTCAACCGGACATAACAGTCCGGATATGACCCTTTGCTGGGCCAGAATTTCACTTCCTCAAGGGGAACTGAACCCAGCTTATCTGACATGACGATCTTTCCAGTCGTCATCGGCATGTGCTCAGCATATCTCCACGGGTTAGCATCTGAGCACAAGGGAAGGTCTTTCACATTGAGTCTTTTCTGGGGCCCACGTGATGCTGCAAGCTCCTGCATCCGCAGTTCCATTGCAGCCGCTTTCTCCATATTCTCCTTCTGCATTTGTTGGATCATTCCAACAATGGAGGAGAGGGCCTGTCCCAGCTCTACTGGGAGAGCGGACGATGTTGAGGGAATAGGTTCAGGGATCAGAACCGGAGCAGCCGACACCTCGTTGGCTTCTTCCTCTACGATGTCTGGGGCTTGATCTTCATCCTGGCCTCCTGCCAGTAGGTCTTCCTCCAGACACTCTGACACGTCTGCTATCCTGTCGCCCAACTGGATGTCTTGCACGGCGACCGCCACTTCAGCATCCACCTGGATCTGAACTAGGGGGATCTCCTCTTGAGGCTGGGGAATCACTGCATCAGCTGATGCCCTAGGGAAAAGGTAAGCCCTCATCATCTCACTTGGAAGATAAGGTCCAGAGGTGTTCTTCTGGAAGCCCCTTACCCAGGTGCGAAGCTTCCCCCTTGCTATATCCCTTGATTCCGCTGTCTTAGGGGAATCAAAAGCTTTAGTAATTAGGTTAGAGCACACGGTACATACCTGGGGGTCCCAATACCGGAGCTCACCTTTGGAGACAGCGCATGCTGCGTGTCTCCTACATAATCCATGTCCACAGAGGTTCTTACTGCGGACGTTGCAGAAAGCACTTCCGCACTTCGGATGTACCTCCTGCAAAGAGAAGAAAATTTTCATGAGTATCAAGTGAACTATGTATCACTGGATATGCACAGTTTAGCATAACAATTCAGAAAGGAAAGACACACACTTGTGTTTCCTTCACAACCAATTGCTGCAGCCTTCCAGATAATAAAATCGAAAGGTTAATCTCTTCTAGAATAACCAATGCAAAGTTTCCAGAGGAAACAGGTGGAGCTCACACCTCAGCCATGATTTTAAAATCCTGGATAATAGACAAGAAAGAACTTACTTTCTTATCTGTAAGGCAACAGCAAAGGGCTGTGCAAGACAACACAAAAGTGCTAGAACACACAGTGCTGTACCAAAACTTATACTATAGTTTTCCTCTTACAGTATATGTTATACTGAAGAATACTGGTACAGTATAAGAGGTTATGTGCCAGCCGGCACACACCATAACTAGCTTTAAAGTATACTACTTAACAGCTATAAGGCGGCAGAACGCTGGTTCACATGCATGTGCCGGCCGGCAGTAACTGCCGGCCGGCAACAGCCAATGTCGGCTACACAAGGTAGCACCCGGCTGCCGGCCACACTCTTGGCGACCGGCAGACAAAGGCTGACATTAGCCGGCCGGCAAAGGTACACAACCGA
>NC_090731.1:76670735-76673235 GCF_036898095.1 Palaemon carinicauda | reverse complement strand
GTCTTTAAGAAGTGTAAAGGTTATTAGTCTTTAATCCTGGAAGGGGATCCAAGAATTTCTATATCATATCAATACGAAACTTATTTGCATATTTAGAGTTATTGGAATCCACTCGTCAGATGGTGTCACTTGTTTCATTTATTTTGAATTTTACCATTTATTCTTTAGTGATAGATGGAGTCCTCAATGGTCACTGATACGTATTAAGGGTTACATCAAACAAATAGATAACTAGAAAAAAACAAAGCTGATCATGTTTGGGGATTGTAGTATTTATAATTTCTTGGAATGTTCACAAAGAACATAGAATTTAGGACTATTGTAAATTGATTAAACTGGTTTGATAATGGTATGGAATAAGGACATGAATTTTCCTCCTCGAATATTTCCCAGGAATAATTACTAAATTATCCTTCATCTTTGCTTATTAAATATTATTGTAGAGGATTTCATCTTAAGTCAGCTCAATTATATGAATCAAAGTACATAATATCTACCTATATTTTTTGTCTCCACAGGCTAAGTGGTTCTTGCTACTTTGGGGATTTTATATGTAAGCACCCTTATTTGAATTTAACTATCTCGCCCAAAAGTAGCATCCTTACATTTTCGAGGTAGTGCAAAGAATAAAACATTTTCTTTCGTTTTCGTGTATGATAAAAGAAAGTGGGAAACAAGGAAAAAAAAACATGGCAGTTTTGTGAAGTAATCAAGGAAATTTTAGGAATAAAAAAATAGCAAATTTATATTTGGTGGTATATACTGAGCAAGTAACGCCAGGGTTCATGTTCTGTAGATGAAAGAGTTAATTATGGAATATGTATATTAAAGGTTTTGTAATGAGTAATTTTGGCATTTTGGCAGTTACATTCAAAACACTGCGTAAAATTCTTTTTATGTTAAATATTTTGTTGTTTTCCACTGATTACAACCTATGATTGCAATGTTCAAAATAATCTATAAGTTACAAAAACTGCCGCGTTTCGTTATCAAAAAGAGCATTCCATAATCGATTTCCTTCATTGTGCTGGAAATTCTATTTACAAATGAATTTTACTTATTTGTATCAAATCATTGTCTTTTATTTCACACGAAACCTGATGAAATTAAGAATGCTTCAATTAAAAGTAAGTAACAAAGACCAAACCTCCAGAAGTCCCCCATGTTTAAAAACTTCTGTCTATCATTTTATATGAAAATACCATCCTAAAGGCTTCCAGAGAGATGAATAGGTAGATTCATGAAAAGAAATGAATTCAGGATTATTCATAGCTATGGAGACTAAAGGCAGAGTTAAGGTTATTCAACTAACTATTTGGAAAATTAATCAAATGAGGAGTATAAAAGCGAGGGAATGTTAAATGCTGATAATTTCTTCAATATCCCCTGAACCCTGAATTTTGAGAAATGGATGGACTAAAGAACACATTGAGAATAAAAAATAGAAATAAAAACATCTTCTTCAATATCATAGATAAGTACTGAATAGTTTTTCTAATATTAATACATCATGTGCAATTTTTTAGTCATTTAAACATATGAATGTAATCATAAAATATTTGACTGAAATAATAAGTGGAAAAATGAATTATAGCTATTTTTTGACACCACGAATTAGCTTACACTAATGTTGTACATTAAATTATTCTTTATCATTATAGTTTAGTTCATTTATAGCTATCGCGTATATGCAAAGATTATTTTATATATCATATAAAACAAGTACATTTTTTGAGCATAAAAATTATTAAATATCATTTTTCTTCCGAAATTCACCCAACTTCTCGAAACTAAAGGTTATCAAACGACGAGCTATGAATTGTCATGGGTTGGCAAAGTCTATTCTTTGATAAGATTACCGGTCGGAAGAAATATTTCCTCCCATGAAATGTGGTAGTCATACTAACACAGATGATGGCCATTGATATCCAATGAGTTTTACCATGATGCAATGGAGTAAACTGTCCATGATAAACATTCAAGAGGAGTGAGTTTGATTGTTCTCTAGTCTTGGGTAGTGCCATAGCCTCTGTACCATGGTCTTTCACTGCCTTGGATTAGAGTTCTCTTGCTTGAGGGTACACTCGGGCACACTTCTATCTAGTTCCTCTTCCTCTTGTTCTCTTAAAGTTTTTATTGTCTAAATAGGAAATATTTATTTGAATATTGTTACTATTCCTAAAATATTTTATTGTTCCTTATTTCCTTTCCTCACTGGGCTATTTTCCCTGTTGGGGCCCCTGGGCTTATAGCATCCTGCTTTTCCAACTAGGGTTGTAGCTTAGCATTTAATAATAATAATAATAATAATAAGGGAGGTATAGAATGACCAGGAAAATAAGTGGTGTTATAAATAAAATTTTTATGAACTATCTTTGTTATTTCATATAAAGTTATCAATATATTATTGATTAAATAAAGATTATTGTGAAATCATTAGAAAAAAAAAAAAAAACTGACAAGAAAAACCCGATTTTTGTAATAAACCGTAGTTCGGTGG
>NC_090731.1:76660735-76663235 GCF_036898095.1 Palaemon carinicauda | reverse complement strand
TGAACCAATCCAATTATGGTAACTTGTTTTTTTTCGACTACAAGTTTCTCTCTCTCTCTCTCTCTCTCTCTCTCTCTCTCTCTCTCTCTCTCTCTCTCTCTCTCTCTCTCTCATCAATTTTATTACTTTCATATTAACTAACTCTTCTGTTTTGTTGTTTCATGTATAGATGACGCTTAACTATATCTATTTTTCTCAAATTAAAAGATCATAAACCAGCTATAAAATTATTTTCTTTCAAAGTTAATTAGATTGACCGATCTTCACATTTTTTTATTATATGCTATATCTACGATTTCAATCTATGGATAAAGGTGACAACTATTTCTGAAAATCTTAATGGAAGGTTTTGAGCCCTATTTCGAAAAAAAAATCGTCACTATATATTGAAACTTTGAAATACTTATTATTGATATTGCGAGATAAAGTTTCTATAACGGGGGAAAAAATAAGCTAAATTCCAGCTATATTTAAAATACTATCAAAGTGAAAAAAATAAAAATTTCAATCTTGGTAAAGTTATAAACTAAGATGATTCTTTCCATCGACGTGGTATTAATTAAATTCATATGTTGCAATACAACTACTTTGGTTGGTCGATATGCTTGTGATGTACGAGTACCAGTGAGAAAGGCCATTCTAGTCGTCACATGGCTATGTAGCGTAACAGTTGCAGAACGTTAGTTGATAATGAAAAATCACTATGAAGAAAAAGTTTTAAAGAGTGGGGAATGACTTCCGGAAAGAACTCCTCATATCGGATATCCAGATTCTTACCTATATAATGAAGCACTAACACTCCTGCGCCAACAGGGTATACACTTACAATATTATTGTTCATCACCCATCACATGGTTTCAAGTTGAAAGATTACTTTTTATGTGATTTTCCTGTACCAATCCCTACTTAGTGCTCAGGCAATAATGAAAACACGAGATTATGATCAATACTCTACGGGATAAGGTATTCTAAAATATGCCTGGGGATCGTTCACTCAAGCAGCACAAAAGATAAAAATGGTAAGAGTCACTTCCATTCTATGTTTGTAAACAAACATCTAGACCACAGAGTTTTTCCCTTGAAAAATCATATGTACAAAATTGCTTGAGACAAATTAATATTTCAAATGCTTTTATGATATGTATCTGAATGATTTTATACAATTAACATTAGAGGTGTACTTGATAATCAAGCTCAGACTATTAATACCATATTGTAAAATAGATGAAATTATAAATGGCTCCAGTAAAATTAGATTATCACTCATTTATCTTATGTAGTTATTAAAAAAAAAAAAAATTACATGATCTTTGAAATACCATATTAGGGCATGTGTAAAATTAAATGATGTAGCAAATATAACCGGAATAACTTACAAACTTCAACTTGGTTATCCCGTGAATAAAAGGGTTAGTCAAAACCTACACGAATTGACGATTGTTCAAAATGTGCACAAAATTTAACAAAATTGGCTTCAGTGCCAGACGACCATAAATTTTGTTAAAAGAGATTAATTATTCACTTTTTCTAGCAATAACAAATATCCACGAAAACTACCGAAAAAAAAAAAGAATAAAGCACAATGGAGATAAAGGTTAAACAAATTCATGCACGTCAAAGTTTTCATAGCCAGATAAATCCAATAACATATACTACCTAAATTAAAATCACCTAGATATTCATTGGCGAGGGGAAACGTGGTTATGTAGAAACTAACACCACACATGTAATTCCGACATTCTTCTGATGTGCAACTTGAAACCTTAGATTTGAGAAACACGATTTTAGTTCTTAGCGTTACTGAGGTCCGTCCTCAGGACCACAGTTATTATTATTATTATTATTATTATTATTATTATTATTATTATTATTATTATTATTATTATTATTATTATTATTATTATTATCATTATTTTTATTATTATCATTATTAATTAACATGAAAAATTAGTCCATAAGAGAAGGAAACAAGGAAATAAGTAAACTATTAAATAAGTAATTAATGATAAGAATAGAATATGTTAAGAACAGTAACAAAATTTAAATAAATCTTTCATATATAAACTATAACTTCAACAACAAAAATAAGAGAGAGAGAAATAAGATGGAATCGTGTGCCCTCAAGAAAGAGACCTCTACCCAAGGTAGTGGAACACCATGGTACAGACACTATTGCGTTGCCCAAGACTAGAGAATAATAGTCTGATTTTGGAGTGTCCTCTAGAAGAGCTGATACCATAACTAAACCGTCTCTTCTATCCATACCAAGAGGAAAGTAGCCACTGAACATTATCAGTGTGGTGGTTAACCCCTTTGGGGAAAAAGAATTGTTTGGTAATCCCAGTGTTTTTAGGTATATGAGGGCAGAGGAGAATGTGGAAAGAATAGGCTAAAGACTATTCAATGTATCTGTAGCAAAAGGAAAAAATAAGCTTTAACTAGAGGGGGTTCCAATATGGTATTGTCTGAATAGTCAAAGTGTTCAATAACTCCCTAGCAG
>NC_090731.1:76648235-76655735 GCF_036898095.1 Palaemon carinicauda | reverse complement strand
GTCTATCACACAAGCTATTTATACAGTAGGCTCACATCAGCAATGTAATATCGAAGTCTGTAATCATTTAAATAACACTTTAGTAATTCACAAAAATCAACATATCTTGGATGTAGAAGTTTATAAACATCGTATTCTTACCGTTGCTGAAATCAATCACTCTCAATCAGTTGCGGATGAATCCCTTTTGCAATCTATTAAAAATAAAATCAGTAAGGACATTCGAGACGAAGAAATTCAGCAGAAAATTTTTGAACTTTTAACTAAATATCAAGATGTCTTGTCCACTACGGATGGATCCTTAGGAAAAACAGATGTGATCGAGCATCAAATAAGGTTAAAGGACAAGCAGAAAATTATATATGTACCCTCGTACAGACTCCCTATGAAATTCCAGAATGAAATAAATGATGAAGTAGGTAAAATGTTAGAGGAAGAAGTCATTAGAAAATCAAACAGCCCTTATAATTTTCCTTTAATAGTTGTACCGAAAAAAGATCGAACATGGCGTATCTGCGTCGACTTTCGTCGTCTAAACGAGGAAACTATCCCTGATCGATTCCCAGTGCCATGTACTGACGATATTTTGTCTTTGTTAGGTCAGAATAAATATTTTACCAGTTTGGACTTACTTAAAGGCTTTCACCAGATATCATTAGAAGAATATAGTATCCCATACACAGCCTTCAGCACAGCCAGGGGACATTATGAATTTTTACGGATGCCTTTTGGTTTACGTTGTGCTCCTATAACATTTACAAGAATGATTAACATAGTGTTTGGAGACTTGTTAGGGGATATATTGCATGCCTATATGGATGATCTTGTAATCTTTTCCAACACCTTAGAAGAACATCTACGTAAGCTAGAACTAGTACTACAGAGATTAAGACAACATAACTTAAGGGTAAAGATTAGTAAGTGTGAATTTTTCAAAACAGAATTAATATATTTGGGTTTCATGGTGTCAAGCCAAGGTCTTAAAGTAGTCCATGATAAGGTGTCGGCTATACGTAATTTTCCCATACCTACTAATGTCAAGGGAATACAGCAATTTCTGGGTTGTAGTGGATATTACAGGCGTTTTATACGCAACTATTCAATAATAGCCGCTCCTTTAACTGATCTTACGAAGAAGGGCGTAGATTTCATATGGTCTGAGCAACATCAATAGGCGTTTAATACTTTGAAAGATGAACTGTGTAGTTCTCCTATCTTAAAATTTCCTGACTTCGGTAAGGAATTCTTCATTGCAACAGACGCCTCAGACTTAGGAGTAGGAGGGGTATTGCTTCAGCAATATGATAAACAATTTTTCCCGATAGCTTTCTATTCTCGAAAATTGAGAACTTCCGAAAGTAAGTAAGTAGTAATAGACAGGGAAGGACTAGCTATTGTTAATTCGCTAGTGCATACTAAGTTCATAATTTACGGTTATCCCGTTAAGGTTCTTACTGACCATAAACCACTAACAGAGTTCTTTAAAGGCTTCAATCACAGCCCTAAACGAACTCGGTGGCATTTGATCATTCAAGATTTTGGCGCAAGAATCGGGTATTTACCTGGGAAAGCAAATATCATTGCGGATGCATTATCACGCAACCCCGTGTCATCTTGTACGGAGCCTTTAGCTGAATTAATAGATATATCACCATCCATGCCTATTGTAAAAACAATATCTGAACAAGAAGATTTAGGCTGGAGTGCTGAATTGTTACAGACTGAGCAAAGAAAAGATCAGAAAATAGAAACAATTATAAATGCTTTGAAAGGCAATCATAAAGAAAAGGAATATATAAAGTATAAGCAGCAGAATTATATAATCAAAGATAATATTATGTGTAGGACTGTGACAAGGAAAACCCGCAATACACCACATGAAACTAACGACCAGGTAGTAGTACCAATCTCACTTATTTCCACTGTCCTGAATTGGTTGCATTCAAATCCATTACATGGACACCCTGGGTTTTCATTAATGTCACAGAAAGCCAAATCATTGTTTTATTGGCATACAATGCTTACAGATATAAAAAGACACATAGCTAATTGTCGCACATGTCAGGAAAACAAAGGGCATACGAAAACACCTGTCAGCCTAGGAGCTTATCCTGTGCCCAATCAACCCTTTGAAAGAATACATTTAGATTTGTTAACAGGATTTTACGAGTCAGACAGAGGAAATAAGCACCTCTTAGTAATTATAGATGCTTTAACCCTGGATAGGTACGGTGGGTCGTTTGCGACCCCGAGCGTAAAAAAAAAACAGGTTTTTCTCACGTGACTCACCCCTGTGACTGAATTTGTGGGTGATCGACCTGCAGGAGGTGTCTCCCCTACACGCTCTAGTAGTGTCCAGATGTGCATTGCTGTAGCTGTACTCCTTCCCCGATTTCTGAGACGTATCGGGGTCGTTCGCGTCCGAGTTTACCCTTCTGAGGTAGTTTGCATAATTATCAAAGTTATTACGTATTATGAAATTGTCGTAGAATGGTGCAACTTGTATAGGTTATCAGTTGTGGAAAGTCTTGGTGGATTGTTTGGCTACCATGTGCATGTTTTTTTTTTTAGTTAAAATGTCGTTCATCACCACGAGGACCATTTTACCGCGAGTGCCCCTTTTTCATTTTTTTTCATTTTTTTGCCAAGTCATTTTTCCGTAAGATATTGCCAAATAGTGTCGTAAAACTTTTGCTTGTTTAGTGTTGGAAAGTGTGTCTAGATGATCTGGCTACCCATGCATGACTTTGTTTTTGTCAGATACGACGTAGTTATTGGTATATTGGGTATTTAACTGCGGTTACCAATTTCTGTTTTTTTTCAATATTTGTAAAAATTACTACGTAGTAAGGAATTGCCGTATATTATTCATTTTTTTTTTCATGTTTATGTGTTAGAAAGTGTGCCTTGATGGTTGGGCTAACACGTGCATGTCTTTTTTTTTATCTGAGATGTCGTATATTAGAATGTCGGGCATTTTACCGCGAGTGTCCCTTTTTAATTTTTTTTTATTTTTTTGCCAAGTCATTTTTCCGTAAGATATTGCGAAATAGTGTCGTAAAACTTTTGCTTTTTTAATGTTGGAAAGTGTGTCTAGATGATCTGGCTACCCATGCGTGATTTTGTTTTTGTCAGATACGACGTAGTTATTGGTATATTGGGTATTTAACTGCGGTTACCAATTTCTGTTTTTTTTCAATATTTGTAAAAATTTACTACGTAGTAAGGAATTGCCGTATATTATTGATTTTTTTTTCATGTTTATGTGTTAGAAAGTGTGCCTTGATGGTTGGGCTAACACGTGCATGTCTTTTTTTTTATCTGAGATGCCGTATATTAGAATGTTGGGCATTTTTCCGCGAGTGCCCCTTTTTATTTGTTTTGCATTTTTTTGCTTAGTCATGTTACCGTAAGGAATTGGCAAGTAGTGTCGTAAAACTTATATTTTTATAGTGTTGGAAAGTGTTTCTAGATGATCTGGCTACCCGTGCCTATTTTTTTTTTAGCCAGATATATAAGTATGTGTTCGATTTTCCTGTGATTGCCATTTTTTCGTTTTTTTCCCATTTCTTTCAAAATTACTACGTACTAAGGAACTATCACAGAGTAATATTTCATTTATATGTTTATTTGTCGGAAAATATGCCTTGATGGTTTGCCTAGCACGTGGCTGAAATTTTTTTTTCTGAAATGCCGTATATTAGAATGGCCATTTTTCCACGAGTGCCCCTTTTTATTTGTTTTGCATTTTTTTGCTTAGTCATGTTACCGTAAGGAATTGGCAAGTAGTGTCGCAAAACTTATATTTTTATAGTGTTGGAAAGTGTTTCTAGATGATCTGGCTACCCATGCCTATCTTTTTTTTTAGCCAGATATGGCGTATATATAGGGATGTGTTCGATTTTCCGGTGATTGCCATTTTTTCTTTTTTTCCCAATTCTTTCAAAATTACTACGTACTAAGGAACTATCACAGAGTAATGATTCCTCTAGATGTTTATTTGTCGGAAAATTTTGTTTACTTTTTTTTTGATTGAATATCATCAAATTTTTTTAGCTAAAATATTGTTTTACATTTTTTTTTCGATTTTATTTCCCTTCAAAAAAATTTTTTTGGGTCAGAATTTTAATTTTATAGTCGTAAAATAATCGACAATTATCCAGCAACCCACCATACAATTTTTATGCATATCCAATAATAATTAGATTAGTAAATAACACCGAAATTGACATACCCTTCCTACATTTCAAGTGGCAGATTAGGGAGTCTGAGTCAGTGTGGTTGGCGGCCATTTTGTGGACATATCCGAAGCGTAAGCTGCCCTATCTATATATATTCTTGTTCCCTATAGAATTTGTGATATTTTGGTATATTTTTACCTGCATAAATATCATATTATATATTAAATATATGTATTTTTTTACGAAATTTCCAAGTACTCAAAAAATTACCTTTAGATATGGCCCCTGATATAAATGTAATTTACAAAATAATGAAGATTTTTTTACATATTTCTATTTTAGGATAACATATGTTTATTCCCTAAAAAAATTAGCCACTTACTATTTCATTTGGGTACCCAAAAAAATTCATGAAATTTGGACAATTTTTTTTGGCCAAAAAAAGTTACCCTTTTTTTCTCATTTCAGATCTTCACCTCCATGGGTCTGACTTCATCCAAAATACATCAAGATGTGTCCTAAACATTCAAGAATCAATTCCTAAAAGGATTTGTGTATATATGTATAAACTTTTTTTTTATGAATTTTTATGTCAGGTCTTTTTTTTTTTCTACTTAATTTTTTAAAATATTTATAATAAATAGTATTTCTGCAGATGAGTAGTATATATCTTTACAGTTGTTTTAAGCATTCATTGAAGTTTTTTTTGGCAAAAGAAAAAAGGAGGTTACTGCAAAAACTGATTTTTCAAGAATTTTTTTTGGCGTCGGGGTCGTTCGCGTCCGAGTATACCCTTAAAGGGGTGTCCGAGGACCGTACCTATCCAGGGTTAACTCGATATACAGAACTAATAGCGCTTAAAACTAAAACTGCGATTGAATGCGCTAGGAAGTTTTACGAGTGTTACATTTGTAAACATGGAATTCCACACATGATAATCTCAGACTCGGGTGGTGAATTTAATAATCACTTTCTTACCTCATTGTGTGAATTCCTCACCATAAAGAAAATAAATACCATGATATATCACCAAGAGTCGAATGGGCTAGTGGAAAGAGCAAATAGGAAGATATTAAATATATTGAGGGTAACACTAGGGGGATCAGACCCCAACTGGGATATTGCAATACCGGCGGCACTGAGTACTCTGAATCATTCATATCATATATTAATTAAAATGTTACCGCATGAAGCATTGTATGGTACCCCAGTTAGAACACCTTTCCATGAATTAACGCCTACAACTAATCTATCAAATCCTTTAAAAGAATGTATAAATGCAAGTATAAGTCGATATGATATCCTTCGAAAGAATTTAGAAGAATCACAAATCATAATGAAAAGGAATCCTGATAAAATAGCGAAACCAACTAAAACATATACCGTGGGTGATAACATCTATACTCAAATCAATGTCAGAAAAGGGCTCAATTATAAACTAACACCTAAGTTTGAAGGCCCATTTAACATTTTGGAAACATTAACGGCCAATAGGTTTAGAGTTCAAAACGTATCCCAACCCACGGATGAGAGAATAGTACCATTGGCTCACATAAGAAATTAAAAAGAAAAGAGAGGAAAAGAAGTGAAGGAATATTTTATTTTGTTTTATGTGATTAAAAGTTTTCTTTTTAATACAGGAGTAATTACATATATTTTTTCTCGTTACAGGTTTCCAAGATGAATTTTTTGTTGTTGGGAGTGATATTGTTCGCTCAGACATTTTTCTCGTATGGGATGAGCTCTAAGACTAAAAATATATATTTTAAATATGGCAATATAGTTGAAAGACAAGAAGACATTTTTATTACATCAACCAACGTAATTGTCGAAGTGCATATGCAAGCAATTTTTCTTCAAGAGAATGATGTCATTAGCTTAAGAACCGCCATTTCAAGGTTTTCTGCATCATTGGATGAGTTGCATAGAAGACATTTTCATTTGACTACAAAGAGTTTGCTTGGATCAACATTAAAAGTTGCAGAGATGCTATCTGATGACTTGGAAAATAAGACTGGCGAGACGGGATCTTTGGCTTATGACCTTTTGATGTGGACTGTAGGACACGAACATAAAGAAAGACGGAATCCGTTTATTTATGCTGCATGAAGCATCTTTGGGTCTGTTGCAAGTTTAGGTTTAGGAATTTCCAATCGTCTTAAAATTAGTAATCAAAATAAGAAAATTGAGTTCTTGACTCATAAAGATGAATTGATTATGTCAGAACTAAGGAATCAGTTAGCTTCGATCAATAAAATTATGGATTTATTAAATGAACATTCAAATAATATCGTTCAAATTATGGAAGTACAGGAATTGTTGGCAACATTAACGTATTATGATTCAAAGATAGATCACATACATAACAGAATTACACATTTCATTGAGAAATCCAAGGATTATGTAGAAGCTATCACGTTAGCAACTAAAGGTGTATTATCGCCCCATTTGTTGCCTATAAGTTACTTAAAGTTAATTCTGAAAGAACGGAAGGGATAAACTAGGCTATGTTCCTTTGTTAGACGAACATAGGTTAGAATTTTATTACAGCCTAATTACAGTAAACGTAGATAATAACAAGATTAGGATTACAATTCCCTTTGATTCTTCTGATGCCTGGCAATCTTACAGGATATCACCATTTCCGACTTTCATGACGAATCACTCAAATCCAGTAATATCCAGTTTGACAGGACACGTATTGATTTCCCCAGACAAGGAAACATATACGGTCATTAAAGACTTAAATCAATTAACTCACTGTTCAGACGCAATGGATAGAAAAATATGTACAGCTGACTCATTTGAATTCCATAAAAACTTAATGGATTCATGCGAGTTAGGTATAGTGCTAGACGGTGCTCTCTCCCATACAAGTGAAAATTGTCTGGATAAGCTTTATCCCTTTGACAATAATGAGTTCAATTGCAGACTGAACAATGGCTCGTGGATACGATACGACAAGGACGGCTTCAATGTATCATGCCCTGACGGATCCACGTCCTTCACCCATATCTTCGTCGCAGCAGATGGTTGTGTCGGGACTTCCCCGAATTCCATGGTGACTGGTCTACGGACAATCATCAGAGAACGAGCCTACTTCGCGAACTTCACGTGGACCTCTACAATGCCAGCACTTCCTCTCCCGTAAACAGACAAGTTGCCAAGCGGTTGATGAAAATAACCGAAAGGGACCACCTGTCACCGACTTATTAGGAAATTCTTCACCCCATACTACTAGCTGGTTTGAGTATCACGGTGGTGATATTTATCGCCGTGAACATCCTTGTTTGGCGTAGGTTACGGCACAGCAAGCAGC
>NC_090731.1:76640735-76643235 GCF_036898095.1 Palaemon carinicauda | reverse complement strand
TCTAAGAGTTTTATACCAACCGTGTGTCACACAATCGTACATAGTAATGACATTTCATTTTATGTATATATTATGCTTGTATCTTCGCTCTCCCCTCACACTGAAAAAAGAACCTGATTTAAAATGTATGTTTTCTTCCCCGTTAACTGTTAACCGGTGTGGTGTCAGTTGAACAGGAAATTTCCTGTTGCATTGAACTTGAAATAATGTGTCTGTTTTTCTCACAGTTAACTGTTAACCTGCTGAACAGGATATTTCCTGTTGCATTGAGTTTTTGTATATATAGGTGAGTGTCTGTAATAAAGTTACTCAGTTGCTTTCATCCTGTCTTTGAGTCACAACCTTCTCTCGGCTCGTCACATTGATGACCCCGGAAGTTGACTCGCTCTTCCCGCCTTCCAACCCCCTCCCCCCTCCGTTGTTGGTACTATGGCTGCCCAATTGAAACTTTCGTCATTCGCCAGCGGAGAGGCGTTTACTTGGTGTCAGCGCGCAGAAGTTCAGTTTCACATCAAGGGCGTGATTCGCTCAACCACGAAAGCAGATTATGTTCTTGCAGCGATACCCGAGGACACCTTTCCGGAAATATCTGACTGGCTTTGTGAACAAGGAGACACACGAATAGCCTATGATGATCTCAAAACATACCTCCTGCAGCAGTACTCACCAGCCGCCCGTATAGCAAAGCTTTTTCAGCTCTCTCAACAACCGTTGGGGGACCAAACGGCTTCACTCGTCCTCAGGAAAATGACCAGTATCGCTCGCCTGCAACCTGCTGCTGATGGCTCTCCTCTAGAGGTGAACCTACTTCGTGCCCCTTGGTACGCCGTTTACCCGAACCTGTACGCGATGCCATACCCGATGTCGATAGTTTACCCATAAAGGACTTGATGACCATGATGGACAGCCACTTCAAGACCTCCATCAACGCCTCCACTCCTAACGAAGAGGACGCCTATTCAACATTAACCGAAGCTGACGTGAATATTGTAGGACATGCACACCTACCCCTTGACGTGCCGAAGCGGCGACAAAGCCACCAACCACCCAACACTTGCTCGCGCCCCAACCAACAACTTCTAAAGCCACTTACTGCCCCCCATCTGCCCCAGTTTGGCTACTACCACACCAGATTTGGGGCAACCACGAAGAATTGTGCAAAGGATTGTCAGTGGCCAAAAAAACGTGTAAGTAGGCCATCGCTCGTGGTGGTGGCCTCCCGTGTTTCTGATATTTTCTTTTTGTATGATGAAGGAACGAGCATGCGATTTTTGGTACATATGGGTGCTTGTCGTTCTCTTTTGCCAAGGGAACTCTTCAGGGCACGACGTACTCTGTTTATGTCTGCCAACATGGGCTTGGTAGCTACCAACGGATCTGCGATGCCCACCTACGGTTACGAGAACCTCACAATATCGTTTGGAAACGGTAAATTTAATTGGAAGTTTCTCGTTGCTGACGTCACATTGCCAATCCTCGGTGCGGATTTCCTTGCTCATTTCCACCTTCTGGTCGATGCCGCCCACCGACGCTTGGTCAACGCAGACTCGTACTTGTCGACACCTCTTCAACCCGCCTCCTCCAACCTCGCTCTCCACATCAGCGCGCCCATGGATGCGTACGCCCACCTCCTCACGTCGTACCCGGAAGTTTTCCGTCCAGAACTTCGCCAAACGCCCACGGCTCACACCAAGCACGGTATTTATCACCATATCAAGACGACGGGACCCCCAGTCTTCGCAAAATTCAGACGTCTGGCACTGAAAAGATTAGCAGCCGCCAAACGTACGTTCGCCAAAATGGAGGAAATGGGCTTTTGCCAAAAGACCTCCAGCCCATGGTTGTCACCCTTACACATCGTTCTGAAAAAAGACAGCTCCCTCCTTCCATGCGGGGATTAGAGGTGCCTGAACATGCAAACAGAACCGGATCACTACCCCTTCCCAAACATCGCTGACATGACCTCCTAATTGCAAAAAGCGAAGGTTTTCTCTACGCTCGACCTCCTGAATGGGTATTATTAAATGCCGTTGAACCCAGAAGACATCCCCAAGACCGGCATCACCCCTTCGTTTGGTACGTACACCTTCAATTACTCCTGTTTTGGCCTTCGCAATGCTGGGGCCACGTTTCAACGTCTCATGGATGGCATCTTATGGGACCCCCGCTTCAGTGTATGTCATATGGGCGACATACTTGTGTTCTTCTCCTCAAAAGAGGAACACCTCCGTCACCTGCGCATCGTGTTCAACCGCCTGCAACAAAACGGCCTTGTAGTCCGGTATGACAGGTGTACCTTTGGCGCCAGCGAAGTGTCGTTCTCAGGCACTGCATCACTTCTGAAGGAGTCCTTCCCCTCCTTGAGAAGGTACCAGCCGTTCAAGACTTTCCCGTGCCCTCGACCATCAAAGGTCTTCAGGAATTTTTGGGCATGATCAACTATCATCACCGTTTTCTGCCAGCCATTGCCATCACTCTTGCTCCTCTCTATGTCTCCCTC
>NC_090731.1:76630735-76633235 GCF_036898095.1 Palaemon carinicauda | reverse complement strand
ACACCTCCAGTAAACAAAGGTCTTCTTTCCTCATCAGATGAAGAAATGCCTTCAAGGGAGGATTCTGTCGAGTTAATATCTTTGGAAGATATTGAGTCTACATATTCAGGAACAAGTGGCAACGAGCCACACTGGATCATGCAAGAAGACCTTAATGATCTTGCTCGTAATTTGTATCCGTCAAAACAGCAGTCAGAGCTCTTGGCTTCTCGGCTTAAACGGTGGAACCTAGTCCAGGATGATGTAAGGGTCACCAGTTTTAGGAATCGGAACAATGACCTTGCTTCCTTTTTCGACATGGAAAACAAGTTGTGCTACTGCACAAACATACCTGGCTTGTTCACGTCCCTTGGTTTGCCACATAATCCTTCAGACTAGCGTCTTTTCATAGACTCTTCCAAGCGAAGTCTCAAGGCTGTGCTTCTGCACAACGGGAATAAATATCCCAGCATTCCAATTGCACACTCTGTCCATCTAAAGGAGTCCTATGACAATATGGAGCTTCTTTTAGAACCTATTAATTACAGCAAGTACCAATGGAGTCTGTGTGGGGACCTCAAGGTCATTGGTCTTCTTATGTGTATGCAAGTGGGCTTCACAAAGTACTGTTGTTTTTTCTGTCTCTGGGATAGTCGAGCTGTATCCCAGCATTTCAAGCAGAAAGACTGGGGGTCTAGAAGCACTTTTGTTCCTGGCGAACACAGCGTCAAGGGAAATCCTCTGGTGGACATGAATTAGTTGCTTCTTCCTCCTCTTCACATCAAGCTTGGTTTGATGAAGAATTTTGTGAGGGCGCTGGAAATAAATGGCACTGCCTTCCAACACTTGTCTACTGTGTTCCCAGGTGTTAGTGCTGCTAAGCTCAAAGAGGGCATCTTTGTTGGACCTCAGATCTGAGAAATGCTGAAGGATACTGAATTTGAGGAGCTTCTTAACTTAAAGGAACTGAGAGCATGGGGAGCATTTAAGTCAGTCTGTAGTGCCTTCCTTGGTAACACGCGCATACCAGATTACCAAGCCTGTATTGAAAAATTGCTAAAGTCCTACGAGGATATGGGGTGCCAAATGTCACTCAAGATTCACTTTCTCCATTCCCACCTCAACTTCTTTCCGCCATACCTTGGAGCAGTGAGTGATGAGCATGGAGAAAGATTCCACCAAGACATTACGATGATGGAGAGCAACTATCAAGGCAAATGGAACCCCGGCATGAAGGGAGACTTCTGTTGGAGACTTCTGTTGGATGCTCTTGCGTAACATCCCGGAGGCAAAATACACAAGATCTTCTAAGAAAACACACTTTTGACTGTCTGTGGTACTATGAATTGTGTAATTGTGTCATCCAAGTATATTGATTCAATCAGTGTTCTTTATCTATCCTGTTTTATCGGTTATAAGCTGCGGCAACTCTTGAAATGTGCACATTTATTCTGTTTATACTAAAATGAGACTATTCAAAAGCCAGAAAACTAGAGGTGATAAAGAAAAACTATTTATAAATTTGAATTCATCACACCCAAATTAGCGAGAAAACCTATCCCCATTCTAACCTCAAACCATTTTTTTTTTTTTTTTTTTTTTTTTTTTTTTTTTTTTTTTTTTTTTTTGTAAACCAGTGTTATTGGAAAGAAACCACATAGAGTCCAATTTCATGAAAGAAACATTTGATAACAACTTGAATATTGGACATGGAATGTACAAACTTGACGCATTTATATGTAAAGATATTTGCTAGCTATATATGAAATAGTTTTAACCACTTAAGGAAGAATTGATTGTACCGGAGATAATTAACGCTACTGTGAAATTATTATTTAGACCTAAGATACCATCCACTGATGGGTAAATGTATTTCATATAGTATACATAAGTACCTTGGCACTATATAATATTATGTCAGATATAAGTACAGATATACACATAATTGTATGTTTATGGTAATAGTGTTATATATGCAAATCTATATGTACACGTTGATCATGTGCACACACATGCCTGATTTTGTAAGTCTATGTATGTGTTTGCATATGTATACCTATATATGTACACGTATATATATGTCTATGTATAAATTTATGCATGTCTCTATATATGAATACCTGTATGTGTATACTTATATATATATATATATATATATATATATATATATATATATATATATATATATATATATATATATACATATATATATGTATATATATATATATATATATATATATATATATATATATACATATATATATATATATATATATATATATATATATATATATATATATATATATATATATATATATATATATATGTTTTATATATACATATGATTCTGCTTATGTATTAATATGGGCGAGGCTATCATTATTGATATAAACAAATTTTATTAAAAAGCAGAAAAAAAAATTACTGGTCATAAGAAATGACTTTTTCTGACAGATGTCTGATGAGGTTTGATTTCCGCCCAGAAAACAACTGATAACGGTGTAGGTAGCTGGTATAGGAG
>NC_090731.1:76613235-76625735 GCF_036898095.1 Palaemon carinicauda | reverse complement strand
AGTAATTCATTAATAAATGATTAAAGAGATTATTAGGTAATATTAATTACTAGAAAGGTGATTTTCAAGAAAAAAAAGATGACTAAGAAGTCCAAGAATTTATTAAATGATAATAGGTCTTGCAGCAGACCATACTGAGATCAAAAGCGAAGGTAGATAGTGATAAAAAGTAAGTATTTATTGATATCTAAATTTTTTAAACTACGTTTTAGATTAGTTTTTGAAATATAATATTTTTTTACGAATGTCAATAAAAGTTCAATTAGAATATCCTTTTTTTATTTCAACAGGAAATTAGTAAAACTCTCACACTTGACTTTATAGTGGACTTATTGATCAAAGTAAAACATTTATGTTATGAATAGGTTATATGCAATAAATAGGCATTGTCAAGCGTACAATTGCTTTCGAGCACACTTTTATCGGAGGGCTAGAAGAAGAGGATGGTTTAGCTTAGAGTACTTTTGGCATGAATAGATCTTAAAATACATTTTATTCTAAAATCCAGTGTTAGAATAAAATAAAATACAAGAAATAATTCTATCATTAAAAATGCTTGTAATTTTCCATGGAATATCTATATTGTAGGAACGCTAAATTTGTTATATAATTTAAAGACTAATATTGCAAAGAGTAAAGTTATAATCCTTAATCCTATACGTAGTATTTGATATTATCCCAAACATTTGTATCTTACAATAATTAATTTACATATACTCACCTGTCATTAATCCATCCATTAAAGGACTATTTCATCCCTTCTCGAGGCCATATGGGAGGATTTTTTACAGCTCCCCATTTTTTCTTATCTTTTAATCTCACGTAGGAACAGCTGTAAACGATGAAATTCTCCAATCAAAATTTTGTTTCAATATTAAATATCACTCTTCCGGCCGTTGTTACGATTTTTTTTCAGGACCAAAAATTACTGGATAGAAAATGAGAAGTAATATCGGTTTACTCGAACATAACAATAGGCTAGTTATTTCACTTTGTTATAATTTTAGAGTGATTGATCGATATGAGGTTTTCTGGCATCCTACAAAAATTATATCTAAGCAGATGAATCATATTTGTTCACGCAAATGGACTTTAGGATGCACACACGCATACCCATACACACACACATACATAAACCAGTTAATTTCCGTCAAAATAATAGTGCAGGTTTATGCATTTTTTTTATCCCCGGGGTCTATAGATATCCTTTCTGGATGATAACATCAAAACCAGGCTGTGCATTATTTCTAGTTAGCACATTTCTAAGATGGCTGCCACATATACCTCGCACAATAAATACGTGACATACCTCAAGAACTAATGGACTGATTTGGAGATTTTTGCATTCAATCTCATGGGTTTTTAATTTATTGAATTAACATATGAGGTATTTGAGTCAATATAAGGTTGATATCGCACAATATGGTGTAGGCCAGGGTTGGGGGTCCTCGATTTAATATCACAACCAAAAAGTACTACCTGTACAAGATATGTAGAACAATCATGATATTTTTTTTCTTTTTTTATATGTAAGCGTAAAATTTGAATTAAAATACATTGTGCAAATATTCTCATCATGTGGACTCAGAAAAGTAAGAAGAGTAGCAATCAGTATTCATGTTCTCTCAGTGAACCTTTTTTTGTAAAGAGAATTCCTATCTCCAGAATCAAAGTCACATAGATATGATTGACATGATTAGAGAAATATAAAGAGCTAACAGAAAGGACACAACAAACGTACATAAATGAAAACATAAGTTTTGTAATTTGCGCAACCACATCTATGTGACATACACAGTAAACAGTTGTGTATGAATTATATACGTGGTTACATTTTCTCTTTGCTAGGTAGTTAAGAATGAAGGATCTCATTGAAATGTCAGCTAGTGCAAAGAAGCCGTTGATGATTTTCAACCAACGATTATTGATAATCGATTTCAAACCATTCTCTTACCAAGTAGATGGAGAAAATATGGTTTACTTGAACAGATGTTGAAAGTTTATGCGTGGGTTAAGATGCATAGAAGCTGTGTCTCTTTGTGTTCGTGTCAAGAAAAAATCAATTTAAGCTAAAAGCTTGAAAAAGCATACTATTAGTCGGACGACCTTGTTGCTGAGACTGATGAGCATTACGATTTTACAATCATTGCTTCATTTGTATAGATGACACACCATGTGCGCTACCTTATGAATAGGTACCTGCCTGTTCTATCTGCACTGCTGTTGATGAGCATGGTGAGGATACATCAAAGTTTTCTAGTAAAGTGTTTTGAGCCAAATCACAAATTATGAAAATTATTTTAGGTCTCGTAACGCAGGTAAGATGACTTACCAGCAGCAGATGGAAGATGTCCTCTATATTGCTAAACAAACTATATTTTTACTTGTGTAAATGGGGGTAAACTAACTGAAGGCCCAGGCTTTGTTATCATCACCTGAGCTCTAAAATTTTGTCTGTTGAGCATGGTTCAGAGCTAGAGGTCACCATTATGAAGGACGTGGTTTCTGTGAATGCATGGCCAGGATGGACTGGATACATCCAACCAAGAAAGGGCAGCAGACATGACTGTGAAACCAGAAGCAAGAGTAGTGAAAAAATAGTTGTATAAGCTCTATTAGCTCCAGAGATATACACCCCAGCTTTTCAAAAAGGACGTAGTCTCCCCATAACAGCAATGAAGGATATGCCAATTGAAATTAAGAATGGAGTGGGGAAGGAGCATGTAAAATTATGGTATAATTATGAGAAATCTGTTTCCATAAATTCTCAAAATGAATTATCATGTAGTCTTTGCTAGAAAACGTCTAAGTATTTCATCATGATACTGGTGTTTCTGGTCTTCTATATTCTTACCTGGCACAGAAATGCACAAGTGCCTTGAGCATGACCTCAATGAAATATGGGCAGGGAGTACTTGATGCTAAAAATCTCCTGTTTTATAAATGCAAAAGAAAAATTGAAAATTGGTTATTGGAATATTGGAATTAGAAATCAAATTGGGAAGCTACAGCAGGAAGAGAATGAATTTATGAAATATTGTTTAGATATATTGGCCCTAAGTGAAACACGTTGTAAGGGGATTGGTATAGTAATCTTAGATAGCCGCAATATATACAGTACACATACATTTATATATATATATATATATATATATATATATATATATATATATATATATATATATGTATATATAAATATACATATATATATATATATATATATATATATATATATATACATATATATATATATATATATATATATATATATATAAATATACATATATATATATATATATATATATATATATATATATATATATATATATATATATATATATATATTTACATATATTTATATATATATATATATATATATATATATATATATATATACATATATATATATATATATATATATATATATATATATATATATATATATATGTATATATATATATATATATATATATATATATATATATATATATATATATACACACACACATATATATATATATACATATATATATATATATATATAAAATATATATATATATATATATATATATATATATATATATATATATATATATATATATATATATATATATATACTCAGGAAAAAAATGGAGTTAGAAGGAAGAGGTAAAAGGCATAAAAAGGCATAAATGGAATGGAGAGCTGTAGCTAATAGATCGTTACTTACAAGGTTTAAATTAAAGCAGTGTGATATGAGTATTATAGTTCGCTATGCACTAACAAATGATTCCCCTGAAGAAATGAAAGATGAATACTATGAAGAACTACAAAGTGTAATACATGAGATCCTAGAGAGAGATATGACTACAATGCTAAAGTTAGAAGGAATAATCAAGGTAAAGAGGATGCAATTGGTATTGACTGTCTTGGCAAAGTTGCAAATGGAAATAGGGCACATTTTATCATGTTTATTCATAAAAAAAATCTTGTTATTATAGGTACTCTTTTGCAGCACAAGGCCATACATATATATATATATATACATGGACTTCACCATAAGGAAATTACAAAAATAAGATAGAACACATAGCCAATCAATTTCAATAAAGGAAAAAGGGAGACTTTAAGAAATGTAAAAAGCTATAGAGGCGCATACATAGGTAGTCATCACCAGCTCCTTATTACCAGAGTGAAATTAAAACGGAAAGCACCCAAAAGAAAGGTAAATAGAATACCTAGGTTTGATACTACTAAGCTTCTAGAAGATGAGCAGAGAAAAAACATTTGCAATTAAATTTATGAATTGATTTTCAGTTTTAAAGACTTCAAGAGACGAAGAGCAGACAATTAATGAATAATTGTGTGATATCAATTATACATATCATTCAGATGGTAGTGAAATTTTACCATCTGCAGTTACAAGGAGAAAACCATGTATATCAAATGATACTCGATATACAATAAAAAAAGAAGACAAAGGCAGAAATCGATTGTTGAATATTTTCGAGGAAGTAATGAGAATTAATAGGTAGAGCAGGTAAGTATTCCAGCATTTATAGTGAGGTCAACCGTAATGCCAGGAATTACCAGAGTATTTAGATAGGAAAGCGTATGAAACTGACAAAGCTATAAATTCAGGGAGTTGCTATAATGTAAGAATTGGTCATAGAATTATTAATGAAATCCTTACTAAGACAAAGAAGCATATGCCCATCAAAAAGAAAAATGTATCTGTTATATAAACACCAGATGAAGAAAGGCTACGTTGGATGGAATAATTTAGTAAGGTTATGATTAAGAGATATGAGGGGTATAATTTGATTGATATACCAGAAGCTGAGAAAGACGTTGATATACCATGCATGAATTCGGCGTGTTTGAAGTCGAATTTATCATTAAAAAACTCAAAAGATGGAATGCTCCTGGAAACAGTGGAATAACTTTTGACAAGATATTGGCCGAAAATAAAGTGACTTCTAGAATACTTACGAAATCTTTTTTGTAGAATGTGACATGAAGAGGCAAAAACCGGATTAATGGAAGCTAGAAGTGTCGATGAGATTGACCAAAAAAGGAGATATGATTAATTGTAATAATTACAGATATGCCATGAATGAATTGAGTTTGTTTGAAGTCGATGTTATAATTAAAAAAAAAAATCGAATGATGGGAAGCTCCTAGATACGATGTAATAAATTCTGAGATGAAATTAGCCGAAAAGGAAGTGACTACCGGAATACTTACGAGTTCATTTTGTAGAATGTGGCGTGAAGAGACAAAAAACTGATGAATGGAAGCTAGGAGGGTTGGTAAAAGTGACCAAAAAAGGAGATATCACTGATTGCAATAATTAGTCATCATACTTGAATCAGTCCGCATAAAATATTTAGTATGATTATTCTAAAGAGACTTAAAAGAAAGTTTGATGGAAAACTGAGATATGATCAACCAGGATTTAGAAAAGGTAGAAATTGTATTAACCAAATTTTTATTTAATGTATGCAATACTGCAATATTTAGAATATAGAAATCCACTTTTGATGGCATTTGTGGACTATGTAAAAGCCTTTGATAGTATACACCGGCCAATTTTGTGGAGAGTCCTGCATTATTATGCAGTTCCTCTTATATATATGAATTGGATTAAGCCTGTCCATGAACATAGCAAATGAGTTTTCAGTGAACAGTGGATTACTCTAAAGCAGGGTGGTCCAGCCTTTTCCATGCCAAGGGCGTCCTTACACTAAATGCTCGATGGCACGGGCCACAAAAGAAAATTAATATTAGAATTATAATTCCTGGTGCAGTAACTGAAGGTGAGCACCTTTCCTCGAAGAGAGAGGGTCAATTTCTTCATATCCAAGCGATTTTTTACCAAGTATGTAGATCCACTTTAAGAGTTTACACACCGGGTCAAAAGATTTTCCCCAATATTTACTTATATATAAATATTTTTGTGCCGAAACCAGACAAAAAAAAAAAAAAAAAAAAAAAATAAGGTAAAGACTATAAAATAAAATTTTATATAGTTCGGCTTGCATTGTCATTCAAAAAAATAAATAAATAAATAAAGTACATATATGCAAACAGATAAAAAAAAAAAAACTCAGATACAAGTATTTAGTAATACTTCCAAATCATAAGTAAAAAAAAAAAAGAAAAAAAATACAGAACCCTTGCATAGTTCTATTCATGTTTAATTTCAAAACACCGTACAGTAAAAGTAGACCTACAAACACACACAAACGCACACAGATATATATATATATATATATATATATATATATATATATATATATATATATATATATATATATATATATATATATATATATATCACTTGAGTTATTTCAATTCAGTTATACCTTTTAATCATGGACATTATGCATTGTCAAATAACCAAGTAAAAAAGATTAAGTTCAGATAGTTGTGTTTCCACACAGGCTACCAGGGGATTGTTGAGCACAAAGTGTCTGGACCTCATTACTCAAAGTATCTTTATCTTGTCTCAAACTGGCAATATATTCCTTCAAGTTTTCCGAAAAGAGATGAAAAGTCAGTTCCATTATTTTTGTATAATTCATGGCAAGCAGGAAAGTGTGTTGAAGCAATTTTCCTTGTAGGCCCATGTTTAGTACGTTCAGGTGGGCAGTCACTTTTATAGGAATAGATTGGGGGTAAAGAAAAACTTAATTGTATAGCAGAATTTAGCACTATTCTGAATTACTCAAAAGCCTATTTTGTAGAAATAGTAGAATATCTTTCCTTAATGAAACATAACGGAGTGTTTTTTAGCACTCAGCCCGCTACCACTTAAATATAATGGGAGGTAACTTCACTCTGTGATTATTTTTTTCCAGGAATGATATAAATCTTTTAGGCCTAAGGAACTATTCCCGCCACTGATTAAGCTCACAAACTGATATCAGTTGCCATGCCGTCACTCATCTGCAACATTCTGCCTCATAATGAATATTGGTGAATAATGCAATGTAGTATGATGCAATGTACTAGATTTTTCTTTAAAACACTAACTAACCCATGTTACTCCTAGCCTTACATTTTGCCCCATCAGTTACAATGCATGAGCACTTTTAAAACCCTTCATATTCATTGGCCAAGCATTTGAGGGAAACATATATCAGAACCTCTGCTATCATCATTCAATGACTGCATCTTGACATGTTCTCCGTGTACCACAAAATCTTCGTTAATGGTGCCGGAAAATATGAGTAACAGGATTGTGTCACTTACATCAGTGCAGTCATCTCAATCAGGTGATTATTACTTGCAATGTTACATTATATTTACCAGTTTCATGGAAACAGGCTGATCAAGTTCAGTTACACTTTTGCAACTATTTGGTGAGGTGATGACACTGTCAAATTTCTTTGCCGGATACTTTTTCTTCAGCAAACTCTTGTGATATTTTACTGCACATTGCTTTATTAGTTCTCTCGTACTAAATGATTTTCTATTTCTTACAAGCACCAAAGCAACTTCATATGAAGCAATGAGACTAGCTGTTTGGGATTTTATGTATATATTTAGCCCATGCTTTTTTTGTAGGTGTTTGCCCTTCAAGATAGTCAATATATTACTTCATGATTTTCCCACAAATTGAGCATACTTTTCTTGGGTCAATGTCTCATAATGCCCTCGAACGATATATGCCTCAACAACAGAAACTATTTCCTGCCACACAATTTTTTTTCCCACTTCATAGCATATGCTCTGTTCACATCAGAGTCCTTTATTTTTTTAATTTGACATGATATGAAAATACGTTGCAAACAACAGTACCTAAGTGCAAAACAGAGGCAAGCTGAAAATTATATTCAAAACTTCAGTGGGTCTATCTTCGATATTTACACGGGGTTGTTATTAAATCTTCTTACATCTATATTGGTTACTGTTATTATTATTATTATTCTATATATCGTCAAATGTAAAGTAAATATTAGCAATGAACGCATATTTTGGATTGAGAGAGAGAGAGAGAGAGAGAGAGAGAGAGAGAGAGAGAGAGAGAGAGAGAGAGAGAGAGAGAGAGAGAGAGAGAGAGAGGAAATTTATGATTTTAATTATATTTCATTATTTATAATTTTTTATTTTTTTTAGCATTCTGGAGGGATCATTTTAGGTCCAATTAGTTTTCGTCACATTAAATCATACTGCATGGTCAGTCTCTAGGGCATTGTGCTGCTTGGCAGAGCAATGTCACTGTCCATTGCCTCTGCCGTTCATGAGCGGCCTTGAAATCTTTAAACCTTCAAGAGTGATGCCTCAGTAATTATTGCGATAATTCAGATATCCTTATTTTACAATTTTCACTAACACTTCTAGCTCTTATTCATTAGCTTTTGCCTCTTCGCGCCATTTTCTACAAAATCATTTAGTAAGTATTTTGAGTCAGTTCATTTTCGGTCAGTATCATCTCAACAGTTATTCCATCGTATCCAGGGGATTTAAATCTCTTGAGATTTTTATTGAAAGCTTCGACTTCAAAATCAACGGATTAATTCATGGACTCATGGAGTTCATCCTCATTTTCAGGTATATCATTTAAATTATTCTCTTTATAGCTCCTATTTATAACCTTACTAAAGTGTTCCATTTAACGTTGCCTTATTTTCATCTTCTGTTGTTATAACAGATCCATCTCCATTTTTTTTTACCGAGTATATAGCCACTCACTGAATTCATAGCTTTGTCAGCTTCATCCGCGTTTCTCTCTACATATAACCTATACGAAAGGCAGTTTTATGAACTTAGTAGGTAGTAGGCTGGCCAGGGCACCAGCCACCCGTTGAGATACTACTGCTAAAAAGTTATTGGATCCCTTGACTAGCCAGACAGTAATGCATTAGATCCCTCTCTCTAGGTACTGTTCATTTTTCTTTGCCTACACAAACACCGAATAGTCAGGCCTATTCTTTACACATTTTCGGTTTTCCTCATATACCTGACAACACTGAAATTACCAAACACTTCTTCACTCAAGGGGTTAATTACTGTACTATGATAGTTCAGTGGCTATTTTTCTCTCGGTAAGGGTAGAAGAGACTCTTCAGCTATAGTAAGCAGCTCTTCTAGGAGGACACTCCAAAATCAAACCATTGTTCTCTAGTCTTGGGTAGTGCCATAGCATCTGTATCATGGTCTTCCAATGTCTTGGGTTATAGTTTCTTGCTTGAGGGTACACTCTAGCATACTATTCTATCTCATTTTTTTTTTCTTCTTCTTTGTGCTTTTTGAATGGTGTGTTGGGCAGGATTAATAGAAGGGACATGGATGCCTGGTGGTTTATCAAGAGGTTGTCCTTTCCCTATCTGATTCTATTTCTTCTCAAAACCATCCTTACTGTCCTCACTTTAGTTGAAGTGGCTATCCTGGAGAGTATTTAGCCTTGCATGGTTTGTCGGCTCCTCTATGTTGACCAATTTCTCCGATTTTTTTTTTATAGTCAATGGGTTTGATCAATCATTTTATTGATATTTTCTTAAAACAGATTGTTTTCGTTATTATTTTTGTTAATTTAGTTAAGTATGATGTATCTTTGTTATTACCACTAATTCTTATGCTATCTGGAGACATTGATCGAAATCCGGGACCAGTACATCCTAGATTTCGTCAATGTCGTCGGTCCCGGACAATTCGTCCAATGACAATTGGTCCAATGACGATAGGTACAAAATCAATTGGTCCAATGGGATTATTGGCCCAATATTAATTGGTCCGACTGGATTATTGGTCAAATATCAATTGGTCCAACAGAATTATTGTTCAAATATTAATACAATATATATTAAAATATTAATACTGAAAATTGTAATACAGGAATTAAGGAATAAAAATGAAATTAAATAAAATAATTTATTTTATAAGTCAGAAATTAATAACTTAGTAATGCACATATTCAGAACACAAAATCAAAAGTTTCACATTGAAGATATAACCTGTAATAATGAATTAAATACTAAAAATAAAAAGGAATAAAATCTAATTTATTGGATAGGTCAGAATTTAAAACCTCAGGTTATGAGCTATCGCCCGTAAAAAATCTAATGTTTCATAATTATCTTTCTCAAAAAACACCAGCTAGAGTTTTACTGTATTCTTCTGGAATGAACATATCATGTATATCACTTGGTTCTTGAGGTCCTTCCTTGCGTACTCTTCTTATCATTTTGCTGAGAGTTTCTTTTGACCCAACATACGGCACAACAGATGAATCCAGTTGACTGAGGACATCTTGAATAATTTGACAAGGTTTATCACTGCTGACACTAGCTTTTTCCTTAATTGCAATGTGGCATTTCATTACATGTGTACGACTTGACTCAGCAGCTCCACAAGTGTGTTCATTTTCCTTTTTCAGATAATGGCAGTCATCTTCAAAGTGCGTGATTGCGGTTCCTTTACATCCTCTTCTTTCACATCTCCAGTAATATGTAGCTTCTCCAGTAGTTTTCTAAGTTCTTTTTGAATGTATAGTATACAAATATCCATTAACGGAAAGCTTTTCCTTTCCTCTTTCGAAAAGCACTGTGTTACAGGCAGTTGACTCCATAGTAAGGGATCCTAGCACTTACTAAGAGTTAGAAAAAATAACAAAAGCTAGTAAAAGTTAGTAACAATAACCAAGCTATTGTTTACTTTACTTTAGAGAGGTTGTTTCATCATTGGAACAATTTTCCTTTGGACGAGTCGGTATTGGACTAATTATCGTGTTGGACCAATAATCCCTTTGGACCAGTTGATTTTGGACCAATCGGCATTGGCCAAATCGTCATTGGACCAATTGTCATTGGATCAATCGTACCCAACCCAATGTCGTATAGTGTATTGCAATATTCGTGGTCTTAATGCAAATATTTAAGACCTTAGAGTTTCGTCTGAACAATATGATATTCTTTTGTCCTCAAAAACTACGGTTTCTAATATGAGGCACTCATCTTAGCTTCTCATAACTAGTTATAAGAGCAAATTATGTTGAAACACGATGCCATTCCGATGGGCCAGGGGAAGGCCGGTGTATATCAGGAGTGAGTTCCATGTTTCTCATTAGTCCTGCTATGAATGTGGATGTCATGAGATTTAGGTAATAAAATTTTTAGCAGGCATAAAAACTTCTATTTGTTTTCAATCTACCGGAATCCAGACTTGGATGATTCTATCTTTGATTGTCATCATACCATTCTGGCTATGATACAAGAATATGATAGATAGGCCTCTTTTGTCTTTGTTAGTTATTCCAATGCTCATCATAGGGAGGCGTTAAATTCTGTTTCTCCTACCGATCTCTATGGCTTAAGACCTTTAGACTTTGCCTCTGAATCAGGCTGTGAGCAAATCATAATTATAGCTACTTACAGATCTTGTAACTGATTGGACCTCATATACACCGAATCCCTGGCATTATAGCAAGTAAGGCTGGTTTTCCAGTTGGGACATCTGCTCAACCCTTGATTTCATTAGTAGTGAAGACTGAGAAGACTGTCCCAGATGTATCTTTCTCTTGAAAGATATTCATATCTGAAATCTCAAGCACACTGGAATGGGATTGTGCATGATCCTTTTAGGCTTGTATTGATCATAGTAGTATAGCAGGGTTGATCCTGTAATCCCTTTGCATGAGAATCTTTTCAGCGTAATTGATAGCCATATCCCTTCTCGTGCACTAAGGTAGCGAGTGAAGGATAAACCATGGTTGAATGATAAATGTAGAAGTGCTTATTTGGAGAAGCAGAAGGCTATAATCTTTGCAAGGTAACATATCAGATTTGACCTAGATTACTATACTCAGCTTAGAGCTTTTGCTCAGAGAATTTATACTTCAACTAAAAAAAAAAAAATAACCATAAAAAAACTCTTTCTGTTACAATCAAGGAGTGTAAGTAGTGAACTACCCTTAAATCTGCACCCTTTGGTTTAGATGCAACCGTTCATCCTTTACTTAAACCAGATGGCTATATCACTCACTGTCCAAAGAAACAGGCAACCCTTTTGGCAGATGTACTTGAAAGCAACTAGAGTAATTGGAAACTTGAACTTCCTCATTCTTGTTTTCCTTAGGCTGAATTAACTAGCTTAGCTTTTTGATATCGTGAAATTGAAGCTCTCTTGATGGACTTTATTGTTTATGGAGGTGTAAATCCAAATAGTATTTTTTTTCTGCTTTTTTTTATAAAGAATGCAGATTTCCTAGTTCCAAAGTTATCAGTTATTTTGCGCAAGTTAGCAAGAAGAGGAACTTTTAGCACTTGTTGGAGAATCTGTAATGTTATTCCACTATGTAAATGCGTTAGGGGTAGTTCAAGTCCAAATGATCACCACCCAATTTCCGTTACTCCCATATTATCTAAAGTTTTTGAACCTGTTTTGGCAAAACGTTTTTACAGGTTTGCTGAGGTAAATCATCTGTTCCCTAGTTTGCAACATGGTTTTCGTAAAGGCCTTGAAGCATGTGATACCCTTCTTACAATCTTCAATGATGTACAGAAAGCCCTTGATTG
>NC_090731.1:76598235-76605735 GCF_036898095.1 Palaemon carinicauda | reverse complement strand
GTACAGAAGAATTGTCATTGACTTTTATCTTTCTTCGTGGCCAAGTGGTTTAGTCACTGTCTATACAAGCCTGCCGACCAGGGTTAGATTCCCGGCCGGGCACAAGCTCTTGTCTTTGTGTGATTTCGCCTGGGGCTCTAATCCCGAGGTCGTTAAGAGAATCCAGACATTAATGTATCAAAAATTTATATGGCTTATTTGAATATGAAAAACACGTCTAAATGTGCAAAATTTATCATTAATCGAATGATAAGTAACAAACTACCAATTAGCTACGATGGTAAAGATGGGTTGATTTCAATTCTAAGTACAAAACACCTGAATTCGACAGGTATAAGTACAGAAGAATTGTCATTGACTTTTATCTTTCTTCGTGGCCAAGTGGTTTAGTCACTGTCTATACAAGCTTGCCGACCAGGGTTCGATTCCCGGCCGGGCACAAGCTCTTGTCTTTGTGTGATTTTGCCTGGGGCTCTGATCCCTAGGTCGTTAAGAGAATCCAGACATTAATGTATCAAAAATTTGTATGGCTTATTTGAATATGAAAAACACGTCTAAATGTGCAAAATTTATCATATATATATATATATATATATATATATATATATATATATATATATATATATATATATATATATATATATATATATATATATATATATATATATATATATATATATATATATATATATATATATATATATATATATATATATATATATATATATATAATGTAATATCACCTACTTAAGTTTTATCTTGTGGTTCCATGAAAGTAAACATTTGTTCATTATTTGCTCTCAATATCTTATTAGTTCATTTGAGCCTCGAATTCTTGGTTCGACTTTTGTATTGTTGCGCTTCCTCCAATGAATGTTATTTGCTTATTGGTACTCCGCCCATGAAAAGTTCTCTTTACTTGCATGTCTGAGTCCTTTGGTAGTTTCATCTTCTGTCTCCTGCCACGTTGGACGGTTTATGCGGCGATTTATATATTTTTCGTCTGGATGGATGGGGGATTGCTTTCGGCTCTCCTGTAGAGAAGTTCTCGCTCTTTTTTACGGACCGTTGATCAGTGTGGCGATCACCACCTTGCACCATTGGTCTGCTACGTATATTTTGTTGGAAGTCTAGCTTCGAGTGGACTCGTCTGCTGCTGATGCATCAATGTCCTTGGATACATACACCTGACCCCCTTTTGTGGCTGCGGTTGCGTTCTCGTGCTTCCAAGTGTATCGAGACCATCGTCATCGTCTACGTCTTGAGTCCTCTCGACTAGTTTTGGTGACGCCTCTAGAATCATTCTAAAAATGGCCATTGTCTCAAGATCTTCTGAGAATTGTTAGGAGGCCTTTGGATTGTGAAGAAGAGTAAGTTTCCGATTATGTGTGTTCTTTTTATCCACGAATATACTCATTTTCTTGTGGTTGACCAATAGTGTCCTAGGACGACTAAAGCCGGATTGCCTTCGAAACTATCAATCGTTTACTGAACTTCTTCAGTGCTGGGATTGTGTTTTTGTCCGTACCGTGGGAATATGTATATATGTAATTGTACATTTCCGTAAATAATGTGTTCAGTTAGGTTAAGCATTTCTTTCTTTCTCTATTATCTCTCTTATTACTGACTTAGTGCGGAAGTTGTTTTTCTCCCTTCTCCTCGACACTTTCCCTCAAACTATCATTTGAGTGAAGGTTAGCTGTGAGTCTGAATGGTAGTTGTAAGTGTATGTGACTGGGCCCTCAGCCAATAATTCGAGGATGTGCGCAGGTAATTTCTTGTAATAAATTGGAATTTTTATGTTCGTTTTCAATTACCACCCTCAAAGTGTAATTTATTGTCTGTATTGGTGGTAAACTTTACTCTTTAGCCTACAAGCTATCGTATTAAAAGCAATTTTGTTGGAAGGCCCAGTAAACACCTGGACAAATTATTTTTAATCTAAAGTAAAAATAAGTGTTTTTTTTTCTAAATACCTCGTCAGAATAACAGAGTTCCTAACATTTTTGGCGACCTTGCCAGGATCATTTACCAGCAATATAGCAGTTAAGCACTTATGGCGTTATAAGGAGATAAAAATTAGATAATTGCTGATAGGTTTCACCCAAAGTAGGTAACATGGGTTCCCCAAAGGAAAACGTTCAGGGGGCGGCGATTCGTGTCTTAAAAGATGATGATTGGGAGAGAAAGCTGTATGATTTAAAAAGGAATGATTTGTGGTTCTTTGCAGACTTCTTTAGTTTGAGTCTCCATACCAAGATCAGGAAGGGTCCATTGTTATGGGAGGTGGTTAAGGCTGTTAAAGCTTATAAAGAATCTATTTTGGAAGTTAGTCATGGTGAAGAAACTCCTGGTAGTAATGAAAAACAGGACAGTGTTAGTAAGGAACTAAGAGGGATGTCAGGTGACTTAAAGTTAGATATCTTGAGGGAACAGAGCAAAATAAAAGATTTAGAATTTAAATCCTTACAATTGCGAGCAGAAGAGAGAGCTAAGGATAGGCAACACGAAAAGGAGTTATTAGAACTTCAGATAAAGTTGAGTGGTGATAACAGTACTTATAAAAATAGTAATTTCAACTTGATGACTGCAATAAAGTTAATTCCTTGCTTTATCGAAGAGGATGTGCCTGAATTTTTCACGGCTTTCGAACGTGTTGCTATCAAACTCTCGTGGCCTCGAGATATATGGACGACTTTAGTGCAATGTAAATTGAAAGGCAATGCTCAGCGTGTATACAATACACTTAGTGATGAACTTTCCTCAGATTATATTGGTAAATCCATTATATTGAAAGCCTATGATCTCGTCCCAGAAGCATATCGGCAAAAATTCCGTGATTTAAGGAAAGATTTGGACACTACCTTTATTGAATTTGCCAGGAAGAAAGGACAATATTTTGAGGATTGGCTAAGGAGTAAGAAGGTGGATAACTTTGATAAACTAAAGGAACTCATCCCGATTGAGGAATTAAGGAGAATGGTGTCTAAAGACTTTAAAATACATCTCGAAGAGCTCAAAATAGATTCTCTTCAAGAAATCGCAATTGCGGCTGACGATATTCACTAGCTCATCGTCAGGAATCCGTAAAAAGGGAGATAAATTTTGGCAAGGAAGTTTCCCCCACGACAATTTGAGAAAAAGTAATAAGCCAAAAAAAAAAAAAAAACAAGCTTTGTAGGCAAAGATGAAAATAACTTCTCTGGCATAGAGAGTAAGGTCAGTAGTGTAATACCGCATAGTTTTTCCAATAGTAATACATTTAGTAATAGAAGTACTACTGGTAGTAGTGACACTCTGGAGCGCAGGTCAAATGTTGCATGTTTTGGTGTAGTCAAAAGGGTCATACCAAGGCAGAGTGTAGGGCAATGCAAAGATTCCTTGCTAGCCAAAACACGGAAGCAATCAATCTGTTAACAGCTGAGCAACCTTCAGAAGAAGAAACAAAGTGACTAAAATTTCGTAAGTATATCTCGAATGGGTCTATTTTCATAAACAGTGACAAGAGACTAAGCAGAGGTATTAAAATTTTGCGTGACATTGGAGCCACACAGTCATTAATTTTAAGAAAATCTGTGCCTTAGGGTTTTGTGTTTGCCAGTAAAGATTTTGTGGTCTTGGGAGGTTTTCCAAATGCATTATTATCGTGCCCTCATGAAACACTTTATTAAGAAGCTGATTATTTTAAAGGCGATGCAAAATTAGCAATAGTGGATACTTTGCCCATTCCTAGAATTGACTTGAATTTTGCTAATGATTTGGTGATTGAAAATGAACTAAATTTGTCCCCAATTTTATCTTTGATAGAGAAAGACTGTCTTTGTGATGGCTCTTTGCCAGAGTTTGGTGATCTTGTTTATATTGTCACTCGTTCTCGTTCAAAGGGGGTAGACTTAGAAGAAGGGGATTTAGACTTAGAAAGTTAAAATAGACAAGTAACTGACTTTGTGACCAGTGTCAAATTGAGTAGTATAATTTTTGATGATGTCGACTGGGAACCCGAGGCCTTGAAGGAAGCCCAATTAAGGGAATTTAATGATGTGACTACTGAATCTATTGTAAATAATTTCTCCAAACCTTATTTTGTTAAAGAAGAATGTCTACTATATAGGGTCAGTAGAGCAATGGAAGCTCCTGCTGACCAGATAGAAGTGGTTTGTAAGTTATTAGTTCCCGAGAAGTATTGGAAGAAATTGTTATGGTTGTCTCATGAGAACAATCTTGCCGGACATTTCGGTGTCTGGAAGACGTTTCAGAAGTTAGCCGAACATTTCTTCTGGCCTTGAATGCGCACAGATGTAAAAAAACATGTCCACTCTTGTAACACCTACCAAATCGTGGGTAAGCCAAATCAAAAGGTACTTAAAGCTCCTTTAATTCCAATTCTTGCTGTCGGGGAACCCTTTAGGGAAGTCATGGTAGATGTGGTTGGTCCGTTGCCGCAACACGAAGTGGCAATGGGTATATTTTGTCCATAATAGATAGGATGTCACGCTTCCCTGAGGCTATTCCATTACGGAGAATAGGGAGTGAGAAAATCATGGAGGCATTAATTGTATTTTTTACTAGTTTTGTTTTCCCAAGGTTTTGCAAACTAATTGCAGTACAAATTTTACCAGCAGGAACTTTAAAAGGAAAATGGAGGAGTTAGGAGTCAAATATACAACCTCGACTCCCTGTCATCCTGAAAGTCAGGGTCAGGTGGAAAGGTTCCACCAAACTTTGAAGAGTATTTTGAAGAAATTTTGTTTCGAGACTGGTAGCGAGTGGGACAAAGAATTGCCATATGGATTATTTGCTATTAGATCTATCCCAAATGAAACTCTTGGGTTCTCTCCTTTCATTCTAGTCTTTGGTCATAGTGTGAGAGGTCCTCTTGATGTGGTCAGGGAGCACTAGGAAGGGAAACCCCGGAAATCAATGTATTGGACTATATTTCGAATTTGCAAGCTAAACATCAAAATGCTTGGTCTTTTGCTAAAGAAAATTTGGCAAAAGGGCAAGCTGTAATGAAAAGTAATTACAACATAAAATCCAGACGCAGGGAATTTTCACCAGGTGACAGAGTTCTGGTTTTGTTTCCTATGCCTGGGAATCCTCTCAAGACACAATTTTCTGGGCCATGGAGAATTTTGAAGAAAATGAGTGAAGTAAATTACCTAGTGGAGACTCCTGGACGTAGGAACAAGTCTCAACATTGCCATATAAATATGTTAAAACCTTATGTTAGTAGAAGTAGTGAAGAAGTAGAAGTAGAACCAATTTCTTTAGTTGATGTGGTTACCGAAGTTGATGGAAAATTGACGATTGGACCAAATATTTTATCAAAAAATTCTGTTGTCCTTAATAACCTTTCTTCGAAATTTCAGCATTTGGATCCAGATAAAGCTTTTTCCCTTGTTGACTTAATAAATCAAAATAAAGACCTTTTTTCAGGATGCACCGGGATTGACTACTATTTTAGAACATGATGTGGACGTTGGGGACACCCAACCTATGAAACAATGCCCTTACAGCTTAAATCCCGTAAAAAGGGATATAGTTGAGGAAGAGATTAAATACATGTTAGACCATAATTTGATAACTCCTAGCACTAGTCCGTGGAGTTCTCCTGTGGTTCTTGTAAAGAAGGAAGGTGGGCAAAATCGACTGTTTTGATTATCGTAAAATCAACAAGGTTACTATAACAGATTCTTATCCTTTGCCTCGGGTGGAGAACTGTATCAACCGCATAGGATCCGCTAAATTCATCAGCAAGTTCGACCTATTAAAAGGGTACTAGTAGGTCGGTCTTACTCCTCGGGCAAGGGAAATTTCAGCTTTTGTTACGGTTGATGGACTGTATGAGTGTTTGGTTATGCCATTCGGTATGAATAACGCAGCAGCCACCTTCAAGAGGTTGATGAACTTGGTAACCTGTGATTTGGAAGGATGTGTTGTCTACATAGACGATTTGGTGATCTACAGTGACGACTGGCCCACTCATATTAAACGAATTAAGGCACTGTTTGAAAAGCTTAGAAAAGCTGGTCTTGTTATAAGTTTAAGAAGAAGTGACTTTGCTAGAGCCAAGGTTGTTTACCTAGGATATGAAATTGGACTGGGCAAAGTAGCTCCTAAAAAGGCGAATGTAGAAGCCATAACGATTTTTCCTGTCCCAACCAACCGGAGAGGTGTGAGAAGATTCCTCGGTATGGTAGGATATTATAACAGATTGATTAAAAATTTCTTTGACCTGGCCATTTCTTTAACAGATCTATTAAAGAAGAATGTAAAGTTTGTTTGGGATAGTAATAGTCAGACGGCTTTTGAAAAGTTAAAAGGTGCTCTGACAAGCTACTCACTTTTGTGATCCACTAATTTTTCTCTCCCTTTCTCTTTAGCCACAGATGCGAGCGACACCGGATTGGGTATAGTGCTTCTCCAGAGAGACCAATAAGGAATTAGCCATCCAGTAGCTTTCTTCTCAAAAAAATTGTCACCTGCCGAGAGGAAATATTCGACAATAGATAAGGAGGTCCTTGCTTTAATTAAAGTGCTAAATCATTTTAATATTTATTTATCAAATCACTTCTCGCAAATATAAGTTTACTTGGATCATAACCATATGATTTTCATTAACCGTTTTAAGAACAAAAACTTACGAATACTTAGATGGAGTTTAGTACTCCAAGAGTACAACCCTATTATTAAGCATATTGCCAGCAGAAAGAATATTGTGCCTGATGCTTTGTCTATGGTTTATGAGAGAGTGAATAGACATTAGTGTTTACTTTGTGTGTGTGTGTGTATATATATATATATATATATATATATATATATATATATATATATATATATATATATATATATATATATATATATATATATATATATAAATAAATATATATATATATATATATATATATATATATATATATATATATATATATTTATATATATATATATATATATATATATATATATATATATATATATATATATATATATATATATATATATATATATATATATATATATATATTTCATTATTTGGCATTGTGTAATTATTTTTTAATTCAGATTATGTTTAGTCTAATTATGTTCACCTATTTTTTTTCTCTTTTTTTTAATAGTTTAGAAATTGCTTTGGTACTCTATTAATTATCTTTAAGTTTACCATTTCTTTTATTATTATTGTAAGCTCACAATTCAGTTTTTTCTAAAAAAAAAAAAAAAAATTTGGGGGGGGCTGTAATATCAGCTATTTAAGTTCTATCTTGTGGCTCCATTAAAGTAAACATTTATTTATTAATTGATGGCAATATTTTATCAGTTCATTTGAGCCTCAAACTCTTTGTATTGTTGGGCTTCCCCCACCCAATGTTTTTTGCTAACTGGTACTCCGCCCATGAAAAGTTCTTTTTACTTTTATGTGTGAGTGCTTTGGTAGTTTCATCTTCTATCTCCTGCCACGTTGGACTGTTTAAGGGGCGATTTACATATTTTTCGTCTGGATGG
>NC_090731.1:76565735-76583235 GCF_036898095.1 Palaemon carinicauda | reverse complement strand
ATCTTGCATTCATCACCTTCTTTAGCAGACAGCCATATTCCATTCATTCAACATGGCCAAACCACCTCAACACATTCATATCCACTCTAGCTGCTAACTCATTTTTTACACCCGTTCTCTTTACATTCATGCAGCAATCTTCGATTTTTTACTACTCCCTTAACTGCCCCCAACACTTTGCAACCTTCATTTCCTCTCTGACGTACATCTGCTTCCTCTCCACCATTTGCTGCAACAACAGACCCCAAGTACTTAAACTGATCCACCTACTCAAGTAACTCTCCATTCAACATGACATTCAACCTTGCACCACCTTCCCTTCTCGTACATCTCATAACCTTACTCTTACCCACATCAACTCTCAACTTCCTTCTCTCACACACCCTTCCAAATTCTGTCACTAGTCGGTCAAGCTTCTCTTCTGTGTCTGCAACCAGTACAGTATCATTCGCAAACAACAACTGATTTACCTCCTATTCATGGTCATTCTCGTCTACAAGTTTTAATCCTCGTCCATCACTCGAGCATTCACCTCTCTCACCACTCCATCAACAAACAAGTTAAACAACCACGGTGACATCACACATCCCTCTCTTAGCCCCACTCTCACCGGAAACCAATCACTTACTTCATTTCCTATTCTAACACATGCTTTACTTCCTTTTTAGAAACTTTTCACTGCTTGCAACTACCTTCCACTAACTCCATATAACCTCATCACATTCCACATTGCTTCCCTATCAACTCTATCATACGCTTTTTTCCAGATCCATAAACGCAACATACACACGGCGACATCACTCATCCCTGTCTCAGCCCCACTCTCACCGGAAACCAATCACTCACTTCATTTCCTATTCTAACACATGCTTTACTACCTTTTTAGAAACTTTTCATTGCTTGCAATAACCTTCCACTAACTCCATATAACCTCATCACATTCCACATTGCTTCCCTATCAACTCTTATCATACGCTTTTTCCAGATCCATAAACGCAACATACACCTCCTTAACTTTTGCTAAATATTTCTCGCATATCTGCCTAACTGTAAAAATCTGATTCATACAACCCCTACCTCTTCTAAAACCACCCTGTACTTCTAAGATTGCATTCTGTGTTTTATCCTTAATCCTATTAATCATTACTCTACCATACACTTTTCCAACTACACTCAACAAACTAATACCTCTTGAATTACAATACTCATGCACAATTCCCTTACCCTTATATAGTGGTACAATACATGCACAAACCCAATCTACTGGTACCATTGACAACACAAAACACATAATAAACAATCTCACCAACCATTCAAGTACAGTCACACCCCCTTCCTTCAACATCTCAGCTCTCACACCGTCCATACCAGATGCTTTTCCTACTCTCGTTTCATCTAGTGCTCTCCTCACTTCCTCTATTGTAATCTCTCTCTCATTCTCATCTCCCATCACCGGCACCTCAACACCTGCAACAGCAATTATATCTGCCTCCCTATTATCCTCAACATTCAGTAAACTTTCAAAATATTCCGCCCACCTTTTCCTTGCCTCCTCTCCTTTTAACAACCTTCCATTTCCATCCTTCACTGTCTCTTCAATTCTTGAGCCAGCCTTCCTTACTCTCTTCACTTCTTTCCAAAACTTCTTCTTATTCTCTTCATATGACTGACCCAATCCCTGACCCCACCTCAGGTCAGCTGCCCTCTTTGCCTCACGTATTTTGCACTTTACTTCCACATTTTTCTCTCTATATTTTTCATACTTCTCTATACTATTTCTCTGCAGCCATTCTTCAAAAGCCCTTTTTTATAATACTATAATAATATAATACAAATATTTAGATATTTCAAACTTCCGCCAATAAATATTGCTAACATTTTACTCAAGTGTAAGGATGAAATACTACGGACAGCGCTTCTCTCTTTTCATATGCTGACTGTGGATGATGAGAAGCAAGGTCCTTTAATGGGAGAGGTCGGCTCATCAGCAAGCGAAAATACGTTCCCTCTGCGCATGACGTCACACTTTGAGTAGTCTCTCTTGACAGCATTGACTGAGAGGTATACATAGTAATGCGATGCAAGGATATCTTTCCGAAATAAGAATGCTTCTTAATATTTTTTCTTAATTTTCTTAATTGAAGTACAGATTATCCTTATGACAACCATATATCAAAGTTTAATAATAATATGATGCTTTTAACCACAGTCATAGGGTATAGAGGAATTTTTCAAGGGAACAAAAATACCGTAATGTATTGACTGTCAGTTATCCCTAATCAAAGAGTTATAGATTAATGTAGAGAAAGTTGTCCTTGGTACTAAATCCTACACAACGAGTTAAGGATTAACATAGAGAATGTTGTTTTGGTACAATGAATTCTTGTTTTAATCCTACAGATTAACATAACAAAAATGACAGTTTAATAGTGATGGAATTCATATATGCATGATCTTGCTCCTCACCGGTGTGGACCCCGAGGGGAAAAAATAAGTTGTTGTTTTCACGGTTTTTATGATCTTGCTCCTCACCGAGGCAGGTGTGGACCCCGAGGGGAAAAATTAAGTTGTTGTTTTCACGGTTTTTCATACTGTACTCCTGGAAGTCCTTAGTTTCTTTTTACTTATATCGATAATGTTGTTGATGTGCCGCATTCTAAAAAACGCTGATATTTTGGCAAATAATTCCACAACCTCGTCAGTAACACAAGCAAACAGCAGATTTCATTTCAGCAGCCTTTGTTTTGATGCAATCTGTTCCTGGTTTAAGAACATAGCAATGAATTGCTGTAAAAATATCTCTACACATTTTTAGTTAAAAAAAAAATCGTTGGATGGCGCGTAGAGTTTTCCTTCACTTATATATTGGACCCATGTCTCTGACGTCCTGCTATTAACAATATACCCTAAATCTGAATATTAAAACAAAAACTTTTTCACTACATATCTACCGACATATCTTAAGGACTTTTCATCAATAACAGAACCTCTGGCGTCTCTGGATTTCTGACATTTAGCAAATTCTGTTTCCTCAGGGACTATTTCGTCCTTCTTAAGTTCCACATAGAATTCCAGGTCTCTAAAAATGATATTTGTCATACATATTTCTATGGCCAGCTCCCTGTCATTGAATGATTTATCAGGTCCATTTCCATCACGTCTAGATGATATCATTTCATGGGATAACGGGCCAAGGTTTTCATTTTCTTCTTCGCAGTTTGACATATCGCTTACAAGGTCAATATCCCTACCTAGCAAAAAGTTATTCAATCTATATTCGAAATTATCTGCATTGAGGTGATCATGAGAACCCCTAATTTGCCTAATTCATCCCACAAAAAAAAAATCAAGACAGTCTTGATACTATCTCCGTGTCATAATAAAACAAATATCTTGACTCTTTTTTAACATGTTATGTAGCCCAATAATTGAGTGACAGGATAATATCACACCTTTTTGGAATTTATAAAAGCAATTAAAATTTGTTTTCGGTTTTTTACCCTCATTCCCAGCGTAGCTTCAACCATTTTTTGTAGAACACTTTTCTGGCTATGCAAATGTATCCCAAATGAATTGCAGGTTTTTATGGCTCCTAACATCATAAAGGAATTTATGGCATCGAACCATTCATTCACCGTAGCTATAAAATTGAGTTTCCCTCCAATTGTTGCTCTCTAATAAGGCCCTTCCTCCTAAAAAATACAATCCTTTAGCAAATGGCTTTGAAAGTATCTGTGCTGTCTTTGTAAGCTGCTTACATTGATGTGTTTTATTAATTTCATATGCTAAGGCATACTCTGATACGGTTTTCATTAGCATTTCATGTACACAGGCAACAGATATGCTATTTCCATTTTCCATAAGAAAACCCTGATCCAGAAAATGATTCCTAATTACCTTTTCATGGTGGGTGCATAAGCAATTATGAAGACATTCCTGTCAGCACATGGGTTTTTAAAAAAAGATTTTTTACTGGTTTAAGGGGATCAATCCCGAATTCTTTCCAAACCCTCAAATTAGTATGTCCAAGATCATGGACAATTGCCACAACAGCAAATCCAGCTTTTTCAACATTTACAATGATATCAGTCAGTCTTTTATGCACATAAGAGTCATCATATTAGTAGTATTTGGGTTGCTTCCAGCTTGCCGTCAAACCTCTTAACATAACCACTTGAACTTTATCATGAGGTTCATACAAAACGTCCATCCCTTAGTCATAACTTCACTTACTAGCAAATGAAATAACGCAAGTTTTTCAATTTCCGTCATTGTTTCTGATTTTGTCTTCATCAGTGACAGAACCGAAGGCAAAATATTTGGCTCATATTTGAGATTTTGCGCTCGTTTGTTCAGTGTACTTTTTGATGGCAGAGGAAATCCTCTTTTAGTTGAAAAATATGAATAGCATTTGGTGCTCATGCTTCTGAGAGTAAAACCTAACGATATGTCTCCATTGCTCCAATGACTGAAAGACTTATGAGCTATGAGAGCTTTTATTTGGGTTGTACTTAGAACAGGTTGAAATAACTTGTTTATTTCAGTTAATGTGAACTTATGTTGTGTAACTTTTGTTTTCAAACTAACCAGTTTCAGGAGTTGTTGGTTGGTCTTCTCCAATTGTTCTATTATTTTCTATAGCTTTTCAACTTCCTCTACTTGTTTGATTCTATTTTGTTCGGAACTTTCTTCAGGCTGTGGAATAATTTCTTGAACAGAGACTTCAGAAAAAACTTCATTGGTATCAGAATGAGAATTCTTAATTTTACATAACATTTCGTGGTCTGTCCTCTTGCTTCGCTTTATGCTAGTGCACATCTGTTCCTCTTCCTTTTTAGATACACTTTCACGTAAAGATACAGCGTTGCATTTCAGATTTCATGAAATCATAACAAAAATCTATATTTTCGGTGTCAATGACCTTAGATGTCAGGATGCCAGAAAACCTCAAATCAATCAATTATAGAACAAGGATCTGAATATTTTTTATATATTTATTTATCACCTAAAGTCAACAGCAGAAGAGTTTAATTTCGTAGTCTAATGCAATTTACTTTTCGTAATTTAGGTGTCAGAGCCAGTAAAATATTTTAGGAAAATAGAGTCGAAGGGAAGAAATGTATCCTGCAAGTTTTTGGCAAATTGCCCTACTTGTAACTTACCATTAGGTGAAAAAAAAAAAAAAAAAAAAAAAAAAAAAAAAAAAAAAAACAAGGCATGTAACCGCCTCTCCCTTCGGTGCACGTTGATTCCTCGGGGTTTTCAGTTCCCAGAAGTCGATATTTCATGTCTACAGCATAGTCCTCTGCTTTAGAATGGACAGAAAAAAATAGAGCTCGCTTCCAGTTAACATCGTTTGCGTGTTTGCAAGCATGCATCCATTTCTTCTTCGTATTTTCTTCTATTTGAGAAACTAAAATATCGAATGCCCATATTAATGATCTTTTAGCTATTATTATGGCATCCAAATACAGCACAACTGGAAGGTATGGCTGCTGGAAGATAATATACGTGATATTATACCAAATAAGGACCTTTGTGAGAAGTAAACTGTTGCTCCAGAACTGTAATCTTAATCCATATCTCCTACAAAATTTCATGGTTTCTTCCAAGTCATAATATGTATCCATTGTTGAAATCTGGTGAAAATCATATCCACAAATTTGTTTTGAAATAATCTTTAAAATTTTGAAAAATGCAATTCCGTATCTGGAATCTTGATCCTGTCAATCCTTTTTTATGTTATCTTTAAATTGGCGAAAAATGCTAATCCAGACTTAGAGTCAGGATCCAAATCTGGATAATCTCCAAAATTTAAAGGGGTCCTTCATGACCTATATATATCTGTAATTGAAATTTCACAAATCTAGCGAATAGTTTTCGTGTAATCATGTCCACAGATTGAAAGACAGACAAATAGACAGATAAATGAATAAATTGACAAGATTCTATAACCTCCTTGGCGAAGGTAATAATAATAATAATAATAATAATAATAATAATAATAATAATAATAATAATAAAAATAATAATAATAATAATAATAATAACAACAAATAATTATAATAATGACTACAATAACTATAATAATAATAATAATAATAATAATAATAATAATAATAATAATAATAATAATAATAATAAAAATTATAGATAATTATAATAATGTCTTCAACAATAATAATAATAATAATAATAATAATAATAATAATAATAATAATAATAATAATAATAATAATAATAAAAATAATATTGAATAGAAAATTAATTCTAACACGATAGTGGCTAAACAGTCCTTTTCATCCTTTTTCATTAAAGGATTGCATTAAAAATGAGTCTCTACCTGCAGCTTTTCAGAGCTAAATCTATACCAAAATTTAAAGGAATGCAGTCTTCCGAGAAAGGAAAAACATAACCCACTTGGTGGAGTTCATAATTTCGCTACCTCCACTTTTACCACCAAGAAAACTAATGACGTTGTGGGTATTTGATCCCAAAACACTTGATCACAAGATAGGCAATTGAATTATACAAATTCTGGTACTAGCTTTATGTGAATCAGATAAAAAAAATGACCATTATATGGCAAAGATTTTTTATAACCTTTTCGTAACTTTGGCTTTGACTTTTGACCCAATCACTCACAAAGTATAATCAAATTTTCATAGAATCATGGCAAATCATCCCATCAAATTTCATGAGACTCGGTCAAATTATTAATAGGTTATAAGAATCACAAACACACAGACAGACATACAAGAACACAATAGAACTGATGAAGTTGTGGCCATTGGACCCCAAAACGCGTATATCACAAGATAGGCAAATAGATTATGCACATTTTGACACTTGGTTCATGCAATTCAGATATAAATTGGCAACGGTAGGGCAAAAAAGAAGTCTTTGACCTATTTGTGATCTTGGAATTGCCTTCTACCCAATCACTCTCAAATATAATCAAATTGTTTTTGTATCATGACCAATCCTCCTACCAAATTTTATGAGATTCGGTTAATTAGTTTTTGAGTTATGCGAATTACTAACTCAGAGAGACCTACAAACAATTATCACACAAACAAGGTTAATGACATCACTACTATATATCATGTTTTATATCACAAGATGGGTAATTGAATCATACACATTTTAGCACTGGTTCTGTGCAAATCGGATAAAATCTTACCACGTTATAGCAACAAAAAATTTTTCTATCGTCCAATAACCTTGACCTGGACCATTGACCTAATCACTCCTAAAATCTGTTCAAATTGTCCTTGGATCACGATGACCCATTCCGCCAAATTTCCCGATATTCGGTCTAATATCCTTTGAGTTTTGTGATTCGTTTTTGCAAATTTCAGTCACACACACACTGGCATACATACAAAGATACGCCTATAAAAAAGCATATCCTTCGCCGGAACGAAGTTAGCGAAAGTAACAAAAACAATCAGAGATTTCTTACCTCCGCCAAAAGGTGACGTGGATACAAAACGAAACATATTTGATTTCCATATGATCCTGATTCATTATTCGGATGTGGATCCTCCTCAAAAATTTTTGGAGTCCTCCATGGTATATGATCTGTGCGGTGAGAATTTCTTCAAAAGCAGTCAGCTCATTTTTGACACAATATTTAAAATTTTAAAAATTTTAAATCTTGATATAGAGTCCGGATCATCTTCAAAATTAAATGGAATCATCTATGGACTAAGATCTATCTGTGGTGGAAATTTCGTCAAAATCTGTCAGAATTATCTAAAAAAATTAATGAGATTGTCCATGACCTAAGATCTATCAGTGGTGATAATTTCGTCAAAATCTGGCGAGAAGATTTGACGTAATCATGTCCACAGACAGGCAGACAGAGGAAAAAAAAAAAAAAAAAAAAAAAAAAGAAAAAAAAAAAAAAAAAAAATTTATAACTTTCTTGGGGGAGGTATCAATAGGCTATAACATCATAAGTAACATAAATTCTTTGCTCTGCTACGTATTTTTTTTTTTAGAAACAGTTGTTGGCTTGTCAGGAAATAATAATATCTTTAGTTGTAATAATAAATATCCTGAAACACAGGTTTTGTGGACATGATCCTTATGAAAACCAAATAAAGAAATTTCAGTCTTTTTGACAATAGGTTTCACGCACATATCACGTGCAGACTGTAAAATATGACCCTATCGCATTTAGTTCAATTCAACATCATTATAATACTAAAAAGTATTTTATTGTGAGTGTGTGTATGTGTGTTTCTTTGCCTATGTACGTGCGTTTAGGTATGCTTATGTGTTACGTTACACACAAATAAAGACATAACCTCATCTATATTTTGCTTTGTAATGAACACTGAGTATACACAAGACTATAAATTGATAATACTAATTCCCATGTCCAGAAATAATTCAAAGGCATTTACAATTTAATTGAAAACACTGACTGTGAGGCTGCAATGATGTTTATACTCTCTGGATGCTTATTGGGTTGTTAATAATGACCTATTATACCATCAATGTTATTTCAGCTTTTGATATCACTTGAATATCTGTTTATTATGTTTACTTTACAGTCGGGAGAGAACGAATGTGTCTATTGTTTTTGTCAACATACATAATGTTTATTTATCTATTGGAATTTTTTTTCCGGGGGGGGGGGGGGTAGTTTTCCAGAAAAGCAGTCAATATTTATGTCTCATTAATATTGTAAGTTGATAGAGAGCTGTATATCACCTTTTGAATATAATGCCAGACTCATAAAGTGATAACAAAGAATGACGTAAACTATTTCAGATATAAAGATACGTTGATGAGTAGAGATACTTATGGACCATTATAATCCCTAATCCAGTGTGAGAACTATGAACATGAGCAAATATATAGCAAACGAGTAGTTAGCTAAAGAATACATGGTAAGAATTTTCTTTGAAAGGGCTTTTGTTCATGTGGGCTTCTGTACTAAACCGTCATCTACGCATATAAGAAAAAAGATGATGATTATCTTTATGGATGGAGAATGTTTCATAAATGGAAAACCCTTCAAAAAATTTAATTGGAAGTCATACGCAATCATCAGAAAACTGAACATGAGACCCTTTCTTGGGATATTATTACACTATATCTCTTAGGTTTTGTTATAATATAAATCTAAAAGTAATAAAAACGTTAAAATTCTTATTCAATTCTACTTAGTAATATTTGAAGATGCATGCTACAAAGAAAAACGTTTAGATTGACAATTAAGAATATTTAATTTTTTTGAAATATATGTATATATATATATATATATATATATATATATATATATATATATATATATATATATATTTATATATATATATATACATATATATATATATATATTTATATATATATATATATATATATATATATATATATATATATATAAATATATATGTATATATATATATATATATATATATATATATATATATATATATATATATATATATATATATATATATATATATAAATTTATATATATATATATATATATATATATATATATAAATATATATGTATATATATATATATATATATATATATATATATATATATATATATATATATATATATGTACATATATATATAAATATATATATATATATATATATATATATATATATATATATATATATATATATATATATATATATATGTATATATATATATATATATATATATATATATATATATATATATATATATATATATATATACATACATATATATATATATATATATATATATATATATATATATATATATATATATATATATATATATATATATATATATATATATATATATAACAGGAAAATGATGAGTAAGACCATGATTTATTTGAGAAACAGCCAGCTTGTTTTTATCTGCAGAAACTTTGGTCCAGATTTTCATCGGGAAACATGTAAAATTTATCATTAATTTCACTTACTGTTGAAATTATCATAATTGTACTTCAATATTCATAATGGGTATAAGAAGATTATGAAGTAATTTATGTCTTGAGACATTTTACTCTGCAATATGCTAGTCTTGGTTTGACATTTAAACGGAATTCAACATTACATGAATTCATTCTGATGAAGCTTCATAGAGAATTAACATTTTCTTACATGAAAATTAGAATGAATAAATTATGATTATGAAAATTATAAAATCAAATATATAATCCTCTTCAACAGCAAAATCTCAAAATGGTAAGTCATCTTATCAATGAAGGAGGTCTATGTTGGGGAAAAAGTAACCTATGTCTTAATATAAGCTTTGTCTTCATCGTTGCAGTCATGAGGATTGATTTACAATTAATCAATTGACATTATTCAAATAAGGATGCTAAACAAATAATTAAGATATACCAAAAGTTCAATATAAGTGAAACAAAGGTATAAACACGAGCTATGTCTCTGTTGAGAATTGGTTCTAAAAAAAAAATATATATATATATATCAATCATTGAACTTTTATGGATGTCATGTACCAACCGTGTGTCAAACGATCGTACATTGTAACGACATTTTTCTTTTTTTGTATATATTATCCTTTGTATCTTAGCATTCCCCTCGCACTGTCAGCAACTTGCATCAACCTGTCTGCTTTTCTTTTGTTAACTGTTAACAGAACCGGTTACCGGTGGGACAAGAAATAGCCTGTTGTATTTTGTGACCTTCTTGCCAGTAAACTCGATGTTCTGGAAAATAAGTTACTCAGTTACTTTCATCTCGCCTTTTGAGTCAAAACCTACTCTTGGCTCGTTACATTGGTGACCCCCGAAGTTCACTCACTCCTCCCGCTTTTCCCCCCTCCCCTCACTGGTACTATGGTGAACTTCTCGGAAGTTGCCGCCACCCTATTCAAACTTTCATTGCTCGCCAGAGGAGAGGCGTCTGCTTGGTTTCAGCGTGCAGAAGTCCAGTTCTGCATCAGGGGCCTGACTCACTCAACCACCAAAGCAGATTATGTTCTCGCAGCGATACCCGAGGGAACCTTCCCGGAAATCTCTGACTAGCTTTGTGAACAAGGAAACATCCCAGAGTGTATAACATCCTCAAAACATACCTGTTCAGCAGTACTTGACGTCACCAGCCGCCCATATAGGAAAGCTTTTTCAGCTCTCTGAACAACCGTTGGGGGACCAAAGGGCTTTTCTTGCCCTTGGGGAAATGACCAGTATTGCTCGCCTGCAACCTGCAGCAGACAGCTCTCCTCGTGAGATGAACCTAGTTTGTGCCCTTTGTGTACGCCGTTTACCTGAATCTGTACGCGCTGCCATAACGGAAGTTGATAGTTTACCCATAAAGGACTTGATGACCAAAGCTGACAACTCTATGGACAGCCACTTCACGACATTCACGACCTCCATCAACGCCTCCACTCATGACGAAGAGGATACATATTCAACATCAACCGAAGCTGACGTGAATGCCGAAGGACCTACACACCTACCCCATGACATGCCGGAGTGGCGACAAAGCCACCAATCACCTACTACTCGCTCGCGCCCCAACAGACGACTTCTAAAGCCACTTACTGCCGCCCATCGGCTACAGTTTTGCTACTACCACTCCAGATTTGGGGCTGATATGACAAAATGTGCCAAGGGTTGTCAATGGCCAAAAAACGTGTAAGTAGGCCATCGCTCGTGGCAGTGGCCTCCACTGTTTCTAATCTCTTCTTTTTTACATGATGCAGGAACGGGCGTGTGATATTTGGTAGACACGGGTGCTTGTCGTTCTCTTTTGCCAAGGGAACTCTTCAGGACACGACGTAGTCTGTCTAAGTTTACTGACATCCGCCTGGTAGCTGCCAATGGATCTGCGATACCCACATACGGTTACAAGAACCTCACATTATCATTTGGAAACGGTAAATTTAATTAGAAGTTTCTCGTTGCTGATGTCTTTTTGCTAATCCTTGGTGCAGATTTCCACTCTCATTTCTACCTTCTCAATGATGTCGTCCACCGACGATTGGTCAACTCTGATTCGTACTGTTCGACACCTCTTTAACCTGCCCCCTCCAACCTCGCTCTCCACATCAGAGCACCCATGGATGCCTACGCCCACCTCCCCACATTTTACCCAGAAGTTTTCTTTCCAGAACTTTGCCAAACGCCCACAAGTCCTACCAAACACAGCATTTATCACCCTATCAAGATGACGGGGCCCCCATTCTTTGCAAAATTCAGAAGTTTGGCACCGTATCAATTGGCAGCCGCCAAACAGACTTTCGCCAAAATGGAGGAAATAAGCCTTTGCCAAAAGGCCTCCAGCCCATGGTCGTCACCCTTACACATCGTCCTGAGGAAAGACAGCTCCCTCCGTCCGTGTGGGGATTACAGGCGCCTGAACATGCAAACAGGTCTGGATCACTACCCCCTTCCAAACATCACTGACGTGACCTCCCACCTGCAAAAAGCGAAGGTTTTCTCCACGCTCGGCCTCCTGAAGGGGTATCAACAGGTGCGTCTGAACACAGTAGACATCCCCAAGACTGCCCCCACCACTCCCTTCGGTACATATACCTTCAAAAACTCCTGTTTTAGCCTACGTAATGCTGGGGCCACTGAAGGAGTCCATCCCCTCCCTGAGAAGGTAGCAGCTGTTCAGATCTTCCCCATGCCCTCGACTGCCAAAGCACTGCAGGAATTTTTGGGCTTGATCAACTATTATCACCGTTTTCTGCCAGCCATTGCCACCACTCTTGCTCCCCTCTACGCCTCCCTCAAGGGCAAGCCAAAAGACCTGAAGTGGGGTTCCCTTCAAGAGGCCGCCTTCTGCAACGCAAAGATTGCCCTATCAACCGCTGCTGCTCTCAATTTTCTCGTCCCACATGCCCCTCTCCTTCTCTCTACCGATGCCAGTGACGTCACTATTGGTGCAGTGCTCGAACACGTGGTCAACAGCTTGCCCTACCCATTGGCCTTCTTCAGCAGAAAACTGTCCAAGGCAGAATCGGGTTATTCTACCTTCGATCGCAAATTGCTGGCGGTGCACTTTGCTGTCCATCCCTTTCCCCATTTCTTAGAAGGTACCTCCTACGTCATTTGCAGAGACGATATGCCTCTGGTGCACGCCTTCACTCGACAGTCTGACGCCTGGTCCACCCATGAACACCGACATCTTTCCGCCGTGGCTGAATACAATTGCACCCTTCAACACGTCCCTGGGACAATGAATCCCGTTGCTGATGCCCTGTCAAGAAACACGTTGACCACCGTTCAACTAGGTTTGGATTACAATGCCTTGGCTGAAACCCAAAGACATGATCCAGAGTATCAAGCGTGTAGGACATCCTGCACATCCCACTGTTGGGAAGACGTCCCCCTCGACGACTCCAACAACACCCTCCTCTGTGACGTCAGCACTGGTAGACCGCGACCTTTGATGCCTGCTTACATGCGCCAATAGGTGTTTGATACCATTCATGGCCTTTCACATCCCTCGTGCCGTTGTACTGCACAGCTGCTGAAGACGAAGTTAATTTGGCACAGCATTACTAAGGATGCTAAAGATTTGGTTCGTGCCTGTACTTCTTATCATACTTCCAAAGTACGTCTACACATGGATTCAGGAGTGGGTACCTTTCCTCACCCTTAGCATCGTTTCGCCCACATTCACGTCGACGTTGCAGCCCCCCTACCCACATCACAAGGACATTGTTACCTGTTTACCGTAAATGACCGCTCCACTCGTTGGCCTGAAGCCATTTCCATGGAAACGCCAATGTCTGCCTCATGTATATCTGCCTTACTCTCAGGATGGATTGCAAGATTTGGCATCTCTGAGCATATTATTTCTGACAGAGGTACCACTTTCACCTCTCAATTGTGGACATCATTAGTGAATCTTCTGGGCATCACCCTACCTCAAACAACTGCCTACAACCCCGCTGGTAATGGAATGGTTGAACGCTTTCATCGCATCCTCAAAGCAGCTTTGATGTCCCGCTGCAAGCACTCCGAGTGGTTTACTCAGCTTCCCTTGGTCTTCTTGGGACAAAGGACCACTCCTAAAAACGCCCTCGACGTCTCGGCAGCTGAAATGGTGTATTGCGACCCGTTGGTCCTCCCTGCCAAATTTTTTCCTTCTGCAACCTCCTCCAACGATCTCCACCGCATATGTTACGTCGTGGGAAAATATACTCCATGCCGCCAGACTTACAAGCCCCCAGTGAAGCATCACATATTGACAGACTTGCACTCTGCAACATACATCTTACTACGCAACGACACTAGAAAGTAATCGCTAACGTCCCCTTACATGGTCCCTTTCCTTGTGATCCAACAAGCTCCGAAAGCATTCTTACTAAACATTCGTGGCAAAGAAGACTGGGTCTCCATTGATCGTGTAAATCCTGCTTATCTCCTGCCAGATAACCCGCCTACAGTTTGCCTCTCTCGATCAGGGAGCCCTATTTAACCTGTGCAGTATGTACTTTTTATAGGGGGAGAGCCATGTACCAACCGTGTGTCACACGATCTTACATAGTAACGAAATTTCTCTTTTTTGCGTATATTATCCTTTGAATCTTCACTCTCTCCTCGCACTGACAGCAACTTGCATGAACCTGTCTGCTTTTCTTTTGTTAACTGTTAACAGAACCGGTTGCCGTTTGGACAAGAAATAGCCTGTTGTATTTTGTGACCTTCTTACCTGGACCTAATGTGTATATAAACTCGATGTTCTGTAATAAAGTTACTTAGTTGCTTCCATGTCGCCTTTTGAGTCATAACCTACTCGTGGCTCGTCACAGTTGGTAAGGTGCTAGGACCAATGTAGACAACGTCACGAATTGTACCGCCTCGACAAATAAACTGGATATTCATTGATCTCTCTCTCTCTCTCTCTCTCTCTCTCTCTCTCTCTCTCTCTCTCTCTCTCTCTCTCTCTCTCTCTCTCTCTCTCTCTTTACGCATCTAAAAAAAAAACATTCCTAACAAATGTTTACAATGCAAACTTCGTTCTGGTGCAATCTGCATGTTTTTTTTTTTATAATGTTCATTTTTGTTCCTTTGTAAGTTTTATTCATGTAACTTAATTAACAATTAAATACATGAATAAAAGGTTTCTTCTATATTTATTCCTTCGATACCGGCTATGAACCACAAAAGTGATTTGTTTAGGTAAAATACAAAATGTGCAATAATAAATAAAATCCATCTATTATTTTCTCTGTGATATTGAGGTGTCTTTATTTCATGTTCATACAAGAGATTTTTATTCATTACATAACGCTTAGCAGTTTTATTTTTTTATTATATAACAATTTATCCTTCAATTCTACTAGGTTTAGATAAAAGTAGGATTTGTAAGTCTTAAAAAGAATTAGGAAGTTCAAATTTTGTTTCGATAAAATTCTAAAGCCACACTTATTTCATTTCTAACATCATGTGCTGATGTAGACATTTATCTTGGCTTACTTTTTGTTTTTATTCGTTAATTCCAAATAATTTATTCTCTTGCTAGTAGTTCTACTCGATTACTTAAAAGATAATTATTATTGTTGCTGATTATTTGGTTCATCAAGGGAATTGAAAGTTTTTTAGGATTAGATATTCTTTAAAACTTAATAAAGGAAGGATCTAAGTTACTCTATTTTATTGTTCCTAGTTTCGTTATTTTACCATAATTCTTTTATGCTACACAAAACTTTGATAAAATTTCTAGACATGTAAATTTTTCGTGCTCATTTAAATAATTATGAATATATTCACAACTGCAAGACATTAATATATTTTAAAGCATTGATAAGGATAAAGATTTCTTAACTTTATTCCTTAGCGCATAAATATTGTCTGTCTTAAATACTGGTCCTCACAAAAAAGTTAAGAAACCAATATCAACATCGGTGTTTTCAAATACTTACGTAATCGTCGCTCCAAATGCTTTGATAATGAAGTAAATGATAACTATTATTATTGTTACTAGCAAAGCTACAACTCTAGTCGGAGAAGCAAGATGCTCACCTTAAATGTGTGAAATATAATCCATGGTATTCCTAAACTCTACAGGTAGGCTAGTGGTTGGAAAACTTTCCTAATAGCGTAGTAGATTTAAAAAATGGAGCCTCACTAGAGGAACTTTACGTATATTGCTCTGGTAAGAGCAAACATATATTTATTACTAGAAATAGAAGCAAACCTAAAATAAATGATAGTCAATGTTAAAAATATGTGTAGGTAGCAAGTCATAGTGATTTAACATTAACAACTGTACCAAGGAGTTTATTAGAAAAAAAAAAAAAGTTTATAATGCGGTGAGGGTCACTAGAACTAAAAGGTCTTCAATATCTATCATAGGTATTGAACCAAATGCTTTAATTGATGTAACCACTAAATATTTTGTTGAAAGTCTAAATAATCATGTGGATCAATTACAAAATTGGGCAAAACAGAAATGAAACTGGGTTCACACTATAGTGGAAACAAATAATAAAAACGTAGACAACTTTAAGAAAAAAAGAACATATTAATGAAGTCCACATTAATGTAAAGAATATTATGAAATATCTAAAAATGATCACCAAAACAAAATTTGGTATAGAAATCGAGTTACAAGAACACAGGAACAAACTAATCCCATTTTTTTTTTCTTTTTTTTTTTTGTAAATGGTATTCCTAGCCCAGCGATAGTTACACCGAAATTTAAAGTGAATTTTTCCATGATGTACAGTAAATATTAGTTTCAAACTTTTAATTACGGATATCATTATATATTATACTTTATCTACCGTGACAATAATACGTAACCATTAATTAGTTTATTTTTTAAGAGACTACAAAACGTTGAATGATATATGGTGCACCCTCTTCCTTTGAAAAATGAGAATAGAACGGTAGTGTGGAAAAATAAGAAAACTGGGTTTAATCTAGTTATAAATAAAATATTAAACATTCCATTAGAAGAACAGGAAACTTAGAACTGTTTTTTTTTTATAAAGGTTGAGATGTATATTTATGTAAGTTTGTACACTTAAAACAGCCTATTAATAATTTTCCATGTTTAGAAGCCTTATTCTTTAATACCGAGCGTTTGTTATAATTTGGATTTTTTTTAATATTATAACCTGTGTTGATGTTATGCAAATAACTAAGGAAGTTTTTGTTTAAGTAAATCAAATACAATAACCTAAAGTCACATTTTAAGTTGGAGCATTGGAAAGTGTTTGAAACCCATCCTATTCAACCTGCTTCTAACTCTGTAATGTTCCATAAACAGCAAGATGCACCATTTTGACCACATTCAATATAATAATCATAATGATTATTACCATGATAACCTATAAAATTTTAAAGCATTTTGTTGTTAATAAATTGAGCACTACTGCTAGTCACTACTCACGGTTTTTAGTAGATGTATGATAAAATATGTCTACGTTCAAACCATATATTGTTGGGGATAAATAAATTTTCCATATGGAAATTGGTAAGAGACTAAGTGGTGTAATGATTTATGTTTGAAATAATATACTGATTTTATCTACGTAG
>NC_090731.1:76551987-76555235 GCF_036898095.1 Palaemon carinicauda | reverse complement strand
TATATATATATATATATATATATATATACATAAATTTTATTTATATGTATTATATGTATATATATATATATATATATATATATATATATATATATATATATATATATATATATATATATATAAATATATATATATATATATAAATATATATATTCATATATATATATATATATATATATATATATATATATATATATATATATATATATATATATTTGTATTTATATAGATATATATATATATATATATATATATATATATATATAATATATATATATATATATATATATATATATATATATATATATATATATATATATATATATATATAAATATATATATATATATATATATATATATATATATATATAGATACATATATATATATATGTATATATATATACATATATATATATATATATATATAAATTTATATATACTTATATATAAATATATATATATATATATATATATATATATATATATATATATATATATATATATATATACATATATCTTCCCAAATATCAAGATATAAAAAATCAAATATCATATTCTATATATAGTGAAGAAGAAATGATAAGTTAGATTAGATATTCTTTCTGGTGACTGAATATTTTATATTTTCAGGCTCTAAGAAACAAAGTATGAAGAAATGTCTGTCCAGGGATAATACTGATAAGACGTATTTGTGTCTTGGGTATTGATCTCCTAGATCCATTGATATGATGATATTTTCAACAAAAGGTTGTAAGCTTGCTAATGAATGACTAAGGCAAGGGAGCGGACGATTTCGTGGAGACTGACAATAAATTCCTATAATCAGCCTTCAAGCCTCTCTCCACCTAAGTCAGAATCAGTGAGGGCTGTTAGAGATTTAATAAGTACACCTCTATGCTACCTCAAACTTCATAACTATGACCGGATTTAGATTTGGTGAGGCACTAAGTTATTTGAGATAAGGGAATTTCTTTACATGTCCAAACTACATCGACAAATTGTGTTTAATGTATTATATAATTTTTAGGACTTGGTAGATATCAAAACCATTTCCAATTGATAAAACATTTATTTTAATGATAACTAAGTAATGCAAACACTTCCATAAATAAAATTTCTATAAAAAGATACGCAATTTACTACATTGAATTCAATATCTAATAACATGTTATGAGTAATAATTATATGAATGCATATACAAAAAACACATTCCATTGTATAATATAATCAAAATTTGTTTTACACATTGTAAAAACCAAAGACAAACATGATATAAACTAAGATACTTGCTTTCTTGACTTTAACAGAGAAAAATCCCTCATGAAATACAACAGTGAAATGTGTAGTTTGTAACTTTCTATATACATGAGAGTAAGGGAACATGATTTATCCTAAGTCATTGCAGTTCTGTAGTTCTAAGTTAATGTTTTATCCTCTTCAACTTAGAAAAAGATATTTGTCTAGAGCAATTTGAAATTATCAAAGAAAGAAGCATTACTAAAATTGTTTCTACATTCCGGATTGCTGATTGGATAAAATAGTTCTAAATCACTCAATACAATTTAACAAATGACAGATTATAATGTTCATACGAATCATGGATTAGACTCTGTCTAACATATTTTTGAAAATGTTATAATCTTCTAAGAACTAGCCAACTAGCCTAAAATCAAATCAATAAAAAACATAAAACCATATGAAAGACTTATTACTCATATAACTATATAACTATATAAAAGACCCAATAAGTAATATATCTAGTCACCTGTAGGAGACGACAACCACCCACACAGAGCCGCAACCCAAAGACCAGAAAACGGATCAACGAGTCAAGGGCAATTGGACAGGTAAGCCCTCATACAAGCTGCGTTTGTCTTAAAAACGTATTAAGACTCCAATATTCTCAGTGGGGTGACACTACTGTCTGTTAGTGTTTTTGAAAATTTCATTTGAAATAGCACGACCAGATTTAAATGAATGGTTCAAAATAGTCAAGATTGGTTTCTTATTTATGGCATATTGGTTCGTACCGATCTCTCCATGTGCTCAGAAATCCTACACTGAAGCTGTCTAGATGTGCTTCCAGAGTGCACATTGATGTATGTATATGACACCGGAACACAAGTGAGTAGGTTGACTCCCTATATATTTAAAAAGTGAGCCTACTGACAGCTTTTTAACCAAAATTAGTTTTAAATGTATATGTGTATAACACTTCCCCACAACACTTATAACTTATGTTCTTAGTCTCTCCAAAATATAACTAATGTACAGAAAGGAAACATATAACTTTTTCTTACTGACTGTTTGAATTGCTAAATTTTGACTGTAAATTTTACCTAAAAACTTCTTGACTTAATTGCAATAGTTTCAGAGGAAACCCATTGTTAATAGAATATGATTTTAGAAAGTGTTCTTCCTCGTGAAACCTCAGATAAGTTGAACATAAATGGTAACATCTATATAAAAGTGTTTTTTATTGAATTAATTTGGTAGATTTTTGGCTCCAAACTTGATAGGTGAGAGCTTAGTCCTGTGATTTTTTTTTTCTATTTGAAATACTGATGTTTCAAAGGTATTACGTTTCTGAGAGACCACGACATCGAAAAATGGCATAGTATCATCCTGTTCACTCTCTTTTGTAAATTTTATTTTACGATGCTTTGTATTTAAATAATCTAAAACTGGTTTATATGTTCTAAATTTTTGAAAAGGAAAAGTGTATCGTTCACATATCGACGGTACAAGAAAAGCCTAAATTCCACTGGACAATAATAGAAACATATACTTTCCAAGGCTGGTCCAAACGGCGATCCCATTGCTACTCCATCTACCTGCTCATATATCCTGTGTTTAAACATGAATGTAAATGTAGTGGTAGCTAGTTCAACTTTTTTTTTTTTTATTTATTTTTTTTAATTTTTTTTAAACCCTCGAATATGTCCTCTGCGTTACGGAAAAGTTGATCAAGAATTATCTCTGATATTTCTTTTAAAGGAATATTTGTGAATTAACTTTCTAAGTCAAAGCTGCACATAGTCATTTGCATCCTCGGCATAATTTATTCTATTTTACACATTCATATGTATTCTAGAGCATATATAAATATACTGTGAGATTGGAGAGCTTTCATACCGGGTGTTTGAAAAGGACTTAGGAGCAGGTATTATTAGCTGAGAGAATTTGTCTTAGAGGAATGCCTCTTTTGTGAATCTTTGGGGCATCATACATAATATCAGGTTTTGTTT
>NC_090731.1:76534487-76546987 GCF_036898095.1 Palaemon carinicauda | reverse complement strand
TTTCCTTAATTTTAATACATAATAACAAGACAGAAATAACACCTGAACCACAATAATACAATAATAAATGATACACACTCAATCTTAACTCCCTGTAAAAGAAAACAATTACACGATTACAGAAAGATCATCAACACATGCATACTAAATGGAGAGGGGGTCCAGAAAGGAGAAGGCCAACGAAAAGTGAGAACATCCTAACAAATACAAACTAAATTAAGTATCCCTATCAAATTGACGATGGCTGGTGTGATTTGAAAGGCTTTCACAAGCTCCACTAATGACGTCAGCTGACTATCAACGGTCGTGATCACGATACTTAAGCAGGAATAAATATTATTACCTTGGGACAGAGAGGTCCCCTTGGCTTTTACTGAACCAAGGGCAGTGCACAAAATGTTAAGACGATCTGGGTCCTTGCTGCAGAGAAAGGATATCCAAAAAGCTAAATAGCTTCACACTGTAGCTCTGCAATGGCGAGGAGTAAATGTAATCCAGTAGCAAATGTCGTGCCCTTCAATGTTGGAGGCTCAGAAACACACTAAGGAACCATCCTCAAAAAAAGTCCCTCCAAAACTCCGTTCACGCAGGAGCGCAGCCACGTAACCAACACCACTTGAAAATATAAAACAGCCGTTAGTCCATTATAACCACTAACATAACCAACAGTGAAAAGACAACCAATTAAAGCAGGAAAACAATAAGTCTACAGTATATTTAACCTTATACATCTATAAAAACTTAAATAATTTAGAAATATATAGCAATAATATTACACCTCACCCAACCAAAAAAAAAATTCAATTTTTTTTTTTTAAATGATTTGAATTACAACATACAGGTTATCACATAAAGAAATATTAAACCAACACTCAAAAATTTGAAATATTAAACCAACACTCAAAAATGATTATTAAACAAACTGCAAAAACATGACAAACAAAAGGAAAGAGGGGGGCAAGTACCAAGGTCTGCAGCTCACAAGGATAGCAATATATAACCAATACTAAAAAAAAAAATTTTAAGCCTAAATTAATCACAAGTAATCTTTCCAAAACCTGAAAACCAAAACATCACCATTCGATAAATAGGTACCCAACCTAAAAATTTCACATCACTCATATCATTAATAAACTTAATTAAGAGTCATTGCACTAATAACCGGATTCTGTATATATAGTCCAAAAGCTATAACCTTTTCCACACTCAATACACTGTTCCTTTTCAGGGATACACATTACTCACTATCAATAAGTGTTGATCACAAAAACCACTGTCTATTTCAGTGTTATATATCACACTTATCACCATAGTGTCCAATACATACACACACACCGAACGACACAGAGAAGACCACCACAAGACTCCCCTGCGCAAACAAACAAACAAACTCGATGAAGCTTAATTATTAGCCTGAAAATACAGAAAATCCAGAAAACCAGATTAGTGCCTATCTCTTTTCTTAGCTTATTATAAACCTTATCGTACCTGACACCTCTAAACCTTAGTAGATTAACCTTAACTCAGTCTAGGGTACCACTCATACACCAGCCTGTAGCGCCTAAAAAACGGCTGTGTTGTGCTACAGACCCGTGAGCCCATGACCCATCTAATTAATCAATCATTAGAAAGTACCAGTGATCACCCTCACCTTTTAACCTTAAAGATCCCATATAATATACCCAAAACATTATAGTCTTCTGTAAACAAACCATGATTAATAAATCTTAAATATACATTTACTTCTACTCACTACGTGCCCACTTCAACAGCACACACACCATAATTAGAACGATACAGATACTACCTTTAATAACTGCATAGCCCTCTGTCAATCAACTAATATTCAACGCTGCGAGAGAGAAAATCGGCAACAATATTATCTTTTCCTGGGATGTGTGAAAATTCTAAATTCCATTCTTGCAGCATGAGACTCCACCTCATCAATCGTTGATTTTTATTCTTGTATCGGCCGATGAAGGTCAGGGGATTATGATCTGTCAAGACCTTAATAGGTGTATCTGAGGAGGAGAGATAAACCTGAAAATGATTAATAGCGAATATTAACGCAAGAGTCTCTTTCTCCACAGTTGAATACCTACGTTGGGCGGAGGACAATTTTTTTGAAAAGAATGCGACAGGATGAGAAACTCCCTGCTCGTCATTCTGCAACAACACCGCTCCTACACCAACGTCACTTGCATCCGTGGCAAGAGAAAAAGGAAGGTCAAAATCAGGAGCTCTCAAGACAGGGAAATTAATTAAAACTCTTTTTAAATTATCAAAAGCCCTTTGCGTTTCATCCGTCCAGACAAATGCTACCTTCTTTCTCAAGAGATTTGTTAACGGATCGGCTATATCCGAAAAATTCCTAACAAACCTTCGGTAATACCCACTCAAACCAAGGAATCTTCTGACATCCCTCCTACATTTAGGGACTACCATGTTTTCAATACTTTCGATATTGGCCTGCTTAGGAGCAACTTTACCATTACCAACCTCATGACCCAAATATACCACCTTCGCCTTTGCGAAATCGCTTTTCTTTAAATCAATTACCAAATTTGCCTTTTTCAACACCTCGAATAGTGCCCTAATACGTTTTAAATGGGTTTCCCAATCATCGCTATAAATAACAATATCATCAATATACACAACACATCCTTCTAAACCATGGACTAAAGTATTCATTAACCTCTGAAAGGTGGCAGCCGCGTTCTTCATACCAAACGGCATAACTTTACATTGAAACAATCCCTGTGGTGTTACAAAAGCAGACAGGGCCCTTGCCCGCTTTGAAAGAGGAACTTGGCAATAACCTTTCAACAAATCGAATTTGCTAATGTATTTGGCCTTCCCCATTCGATCAATACAATCCTCAATTCGAGGTAATGGATAACAATCAGATTTAGATAACTGATTCAACTTACGGTAATCAAAACATAACCTGAAATCACCGTCGGATTTCTTTACCAATACAACAGGTGATGACCAAGGACTTTGACTAGGTTCAATTAGGTCATGTTTTAGCATATATTCCACTTCCTTTGCTACAACCTCATTTTTGAAGGGATTCAACCTGTAAGGAGATTGTTTCACAGGAGTGGCGCTACCTACCTCTACATCATGTTCAAGGACCGAAGTCCTACCCGGTACATCCAAAAATAATTCTTTATAATTAGATACTAAATTTTTCAAAGACCTTTGTTCTTCCTTACCTAAATGTGAAATTACTCCAGAAAAATTTTCCAAAGACTTTCTGTTATCCGACCGCCATTCACATCCATTAAAACAATTATCATCAATACCCTCCCCCTCTGAAAAAGAAATATGGTTATTGTTCTCAGAATCTACCGTATTCCCAATGGTTGCCACAGGAATGACTTTTTCCCGTTCCATATAAGCCTTCAACATATTTACATGACACAGTTGAAAAGGTTTCCTTCTTTGAGGTGTCTCCACTAAATAGTTAACTTCACTTATTTTTTTCAAAATTTTCCAAGGACCTGAAAAAGAAGCTTTCAATGGATTCCCTGGGAAGGGTAACAAAACCAATACTTTATCGCCTACCGCAAAGTCGCGTGCCTTGGACCTTCTATCAAAGAAAAACTTCATTCTTTTTTGGCTACATAATAAGTTTTCACCAGCAAATTTCCAAGCTTTGGTTAATTTATCGCCTAGATTAGACACATAATCCAATAAATTAACCTCAGGGACGTCTCCCTCCCAAGACTCACGAACCACATCAAGAGGACCTCGAACACAATGGCCAAACACAAGGCTGAAAGGCGAAAAACCTAAAGACTGGCTTGGGACAGAACGAAAAGCGAACAACAAATAAGGTAATTCCTTATCCCATTCAGAACCATTAATCAAACAATATTTCTTTACCATGGATTTCAGGGTCTGATGAAATCTCTCCAGAGCTCCCTGGCTTTCCGGATGATATGGAGAAGAGGTCACATGTTTTATATTTAACTCTGCCATTTTATCTCTGAAATACCTGCTAACAAAATTAGAACCACAATCCGATTGAATAATCTTAGGCATCCCAAACCTGGTAAAAAAGTAAATTAGTACATCTACAATTTTAACACTTTTTATTGTACGTAGTGGTATTGCCTCGGGATATCGAGACATCCTATCCATGATTGTCAAAATATACTCATTACCACTACGCGTCTTCGGTAATGGTCCAACGACATCAATAATGACTTCCTTAAAAGGTTCGGAAACTACAGGAATAGGACATAGAGGCGATTTTGGAATCCGCTGATTGGGTTTACCGACCCTCTGGCACACATCACAACTATTGACAAACTTCTTTACATCTGCCTTCAACTTCGGCCAATAATAATTCCCTAACAATTTGCAAGAAGTTTTATGAATTCCAAAATGGCCGGCCAGACCACTTTCGTGCGCCAATGACATTAACTCCTTCCTGTAACCAAAAGGAACCATTATCTGTTTCACAATTTCATAATCAACATTATCCACCCCCATAGGCCTACTCAACCTATAAAAAATATTATTAATTATCTTAAATTTGGGACCAGTCATATCAGACACCTCCCCTGACTCGATAGGGAGTTCCCGAAACTCCTTTTTCTGGGCTTTGATTAGCTCTTCAGTAGTCCAATTTAACTTGTCCGTTAACATTCCAAGATCTACAGCTAGGCTATCACTACGATCTAAACTACTTAAATCTACATCAATTGTTGACTCTGCAGCGTCAACAATTCTAGCACTAGAACGAGTAACTGCTGCTACTTCACTATCAGGGTTTATCAATATCGGACAATTATTATTCTTCATAGCCACATCATTCCCTAACACAACATCAACCTCCTTAACCGGGAATTTATCAACTATGGCCAATTTCAAATTCCCTGCAAAGGAAGGGCAGATTAAATTAAAATTTTCAATAGCATACGACTTTACGGAATCAGGAAAACCAGCCAATAACACAAATTCCCCACTTTTGGGTACAAAATTACAAGGTAATGCCTCCCTTAGTATCAAAGACTGAGCTGCACCGGTATCACGCAAAATACGCACTCGTCTTTTCTCGGACGAATTGGCGAAGGAGACACTACCGAAGGACAAATATCTGTCAAAACAACCAGGTAGTCATTGATCAGCGGATGTTGTTGGGGTAGGTTCTCTCTCTCTCTCTTCCACGCCCATCACTGGCCTAACATTAGCATTTTGAGATTTTCTAAACGCATAACACATACTCTTTACGTGCCCCTTCTTATTGCAAAAGAAGCATGTCGATGTTTTCAATTTCTCTGGATTGTATATATTTGGCCTATTGCCTCGGTTAGGAGAAAAATTATTATTCGCATTACCCTGATTATTTCTACTAAACACCTTAGCATTATTATTAGGATTAGCATTATTATTCCTACCCATCTTAACCCAACCAGAATTCACCTTTGTCGTTACTCCCCCTAACTCACTCTTATGAGACAAGCAATATTCGTCACTAGCGATGGCTACCTCCTGAACGGTCTCGAGTTTTAACTCTTCGAGGTGGACCTTCAGCTTATCCGGGACACACCTCTTAAACTCCTCCACCAACATTAACTCCTTCAATTTCTCAAAATCTCCCACCTCCTTGGACTTGAACCAATCGCTAGCATACTGTTCCTTCGCCCTGGCAAATTCAACAAAAGTTTGTTCCCTACATTTTTCTAAGTTCCGGAAGCGTTGCCTATAAGCTTCAGGGACTAACTCATAGGCCTTCAAGACAATAGCCTTCACACTCTCATAATCTGCTGATAGATCCTCCTCCAGCGTTACATATACCCTCTGAGCTCTTCCAACCATTTTACTTTGTATAAGAGTGGTCCAATACTCTTGGGGCCACTCCAACCTTGCTGCAATCCTCTCAAATGACACAAAAAACTCTGCTACATTATTTTCTTCAAATTTAGGTACAAATTTGAGAGCCTGCGATAAATTAATAGCAGGAGTTACTAACCTATTTGGGGAATGGGCGGTGGAAAAGGAAACTGGGTTTCTCATAGCAATCTCATGCTGCCTCTCCTTTTCTCTTTCCCCTGCCTTAAACTTTTCCATTTCAAATTCCATTTGTCTCGGGGAAATTTGCCTATCCAAAATTTCTACTGACACTACATTATCAGGTTTCACCTCTTGTTCCCCACTTGTCTTTACAGTTTTAACATAATCATAAATGTGCAATAGCAATACACCCTTTCTAATGGACACATCATATTCCAATTCAAAATGCTCTGCAACAATTTCCAAGTCTTCCCTATTTAACTCTGCCAACCTCTCTTGCCACCCCTCTCCTCTAAGGAGTTCGAATACATTAACAGCCATGATCACTTATTCACACAAAACACTAAATTTACATAAAACAACACCGAGGAGGTGAAAATACACTGCCTGAAAAAAAAATTACCCCAAGAATTAACTTTGCACAAACACAGGTGAATACTCAGGAACAAAAGATCCTGTTACGGTCGCCACTTGTGATGGCTGGCTTTGACCACCACTCAAAACACTACACTTATCAAATAGTATTCACCATCATACAGTACTAAGTCCACTAAAGGTGGAATAGTAACCAAACATCAATACGAGTGCAAAGTCAACTCAAGGGGACAAAGAAAATACCACAAAAATTTCCTTAATTTTAATACATAATAACAAGACAGAAATAACACCTGAACCACAATAATACAATAATAAAAGATACACACTCAATCCTAACTCCCTGTAAAAGAAAACAATTACACGATTACAGAAAGATCATCAACACATGCATACTAACTGGAGAGAGGGTCCAGAAAGGAGAAGGCCAACGAAAAGTGAGAACATCCTAACAAATACAAACTAAATATCCCTATCAAATTGACGATGGCTGGTGTGATTTGAAAGGCTTTCACAAGCTCCACTAATGACGTCAGCTGACTATCAACGGTCGTGATCACGATACTTAAGCAGGTATAAATATTATTACCTTGGGACAGAGAGGTCCCCTTAGCTTTTACTGAACCAAGGGCAGTGCACAAAATTTTAAGACGATCTGGGTCCTTGCTGCAGAGAAAGGATATCCAAAAAGCTAAATAGCTTCACACTGTAGCTCTGCAATGGCGAGGAGTAAATATAATCCAGTAGCAAATGTCGTGCCCTTCAATGTTGGAGGCTCAGAAACACACTAAGGAACCATCCTCAAAAAAAGCCCCTCAAAAACTCCGTTCACGTAGGAGCGCAGCCACGTAACCAACACCACTTGAAAATATAAAACAGCCGTTAGTCCATTATAACCAATAACATAACCAACAGTGAAAAGACAACCAATTAAAGCAGGAAAACAATAAGTCTACAGTATATTTAACCTTATACATCTATAAAAACTTAAATAATTTAGAAATATATAGCAATAATATTTCAATATATATATATATATATATATATATATATATATATATATATATATATATATATATATATATATACATATATATATATATATATATATATATATATATATATATATATATATATATATATATATATATATATATATATATATATATACATATGTATATATATATCGATAATCATCATCATTACCCCTTATAAGTCCGCTGCAGAACAAAGACCTTGGGCTTGTCTTTCCATTCGCGTCCGTTTATGGTCTTTCTATACCAGTCCACACACACAAACTTTCTTACTTCGTCAATCTATCGTCGTCTCTTCCCTCCACTGTTTTTCTTGCAATCTCAAGAGACCCATTCTGTTATTCTTATTGTTCATCTATTGTCTATCATTCTCATTGTATGTCCTGCCTAAGTCCATTTCCTTTTATTACATGTTAGAATACCCTCTGTATAGTTTGCTCTTGTGTCCTTGCCCCTTTTCTGTCTCTTACTGTTATTCTTATCATTATTCTTTCTATAGCTCTTTGAGTTGTACGAGTAACTACCTATTCTAAGGCTCCAATTTACTGATGCATACGTTAATACTGGTAGAACAATATGCTTGAATACTTTTCTTTTTAGAGAAAAAAGGACTTTTAATCTGTTCACTAAATGTTCTTCATCTCATGTTTATCTTTCTTTTAATTTTGGTCTCATGTCCTGTCTTTCCTAAGTATGCATATTCATTAACAATCTCTAGTGGTTCGTCCATAACTCTTATTTATTATCTCTTTGCATTTTCATTTTACATTATCTCAGTTTTACTCATATTTATTTCCAGTCCTTCATTTCTGCCTTCTCTATATAAATTTTCTATCATCTTTTGTTATTCCCCCCATGATTCAACAAACAAGAATAGGTCCTTTGCAAATCTTAGGTAGTTAGGTTATTATACATAATATGTTTACAAATAAAAATTCTGAAAAACTTTTAGGTATGCTGTGGAAAATTTAGCATGTATGGGTTCTTCCTCTCTTACTTGTTCCTCAATTAGAATTTTCTCACTATCTTTATGTAGGTTTAGAATTACTGTAACTCCTATATATATATTCAAGTATTTTAAAATAAGTTTAATCTATGCCTTGTCTTTCACTGATTTTCATTAATACTGAGATTTTCAAAAGATCACAAGACTTCATATTGTCTATAAAGGCGATACAAAGGTGTTTGTAATTCTCTGTTGGATTCAACCATTTATTTTTTTTTTTTCACCATTCATATTACATCTTATTCAATATAAGTCATCATGCTTTTTCTATTGTTAACCAATATGTTTTCAATGTTTTATTGAAGGGAGATGAAGGATATGAACGCGTGATTACACAACGAAAACTTCCGCAAAAAATTAATTTTAGTAATTATTAAAAAAAAGAAAAAAAAAAACATTTTATGGTTTATGCCTTATTACTTGTATAACATTTATCACTTGGTTTTACTATTTGTAACAGAGATATGAATTTCAACTGAAGCATTGTTCTAAAAAAATTATTACATTCTTTTTCAACAGTGCTATGTGATATAAAATCCTAACTGTACTCAACTCACACGTAAATAAGGAAAAGAGATGAAGACTATACTGTAACATGTAATTTCTCATTTCTGCGAAAATAGGAAATATTATTGTAGACTCTGATGCAGAAAAAGATTCCAAGTTTCCTTCAGACAGCATACTATATATATATATATATATATATATATATATATATATATATATATATATATATATATATATATATATGTATATATATATATATATATATATATATATATTATATAAATAACATATATATATATATATATATATATATATATATATGTATATATATATATATATATATATATATATATATATATATATATATATATATTTATATATATATATATATATATATATATATATATATATATATATATATATATATACATATATATATATATATATATATATATATATATATATATATATACACATATATATATATATTTGTATATATATATATATATATATATATATATATATATATATGTATGTATATATATATATCTAAATTTGCACTGCTTCCTCATATATATATATATATATATATATATATATATATATATATATATATATATATATATATATATATATATATATATATATATATATATCTATATATATATATATATATATATATATATATATATATATATATATATATATATATAGATATATATATATATATATATATATATATATATATATATATATATATATATATATATATATATATATATACATATCTATATCTAAATTTGCACTAGACAGACAGAAAATGGTTTACATTTTCATTACAGAATGTGGTAAAACTATATATCAAGGTGGTAAAGCAAATGTGGTTAAATCTCACCTGAGTTATGGAAAGGACCAGACGTCGGCACTTTTCAGACTTTTCCACGACTACTTCATCCACCTGAAGAGTCGACAGGACCTCGCATCTCGCATGGAGCACTGTGGCACAGCGCTGGTGGCTGTGAACGGCAAAGCATACCAGTTACAATCATCTGATGGTGATGTTGGAAGGTATTCTTCTGATGCTCTGGCATCCAGCTCATCAGCTGTTGGAGGCCAAGGAAGTGGTGTTGACTCATGGAACATCCTCTGAACAGCAATGCGCAAGTGCAAGACAACATCCTCAATCTTGTCTCTGGAACCAAGTCTTTATGCATATGTCACTGCTTCCGCAACAGAGATGCTTTTGCTGTACACCAGGTTGAAGGTTATGCATCCCCTGTCCCCAGGAAAAACTTTTGTGAAAGCGATGCTCTCATTAATTTCGTGTCTATTGTACCAACCGTGTGTCACAAAATTGTACATAATTCCTTTGGTATATAATATGCTTGTATCTTCGCTCTTCCCTCGCACTCAAACGAACATGAAAATTCATGTCTGCTGTTTTGCTCTGAACATTGTCTGTCTCTCGAACAGGTCATGTCCTGTTGCCTTGAGGTTTTGTATATAAAGAAGAGTGTTCCTTAATATAAACTCAGTCGTTTCCAATCTGCCTTTGAGTTCACAATTCCTCTCTCGGCCCGTCACATTGGTGACCCCGGAGTGACTCGCTCCTCCCGCCTCCCCATCCCCCCTCCGCCTCTCACCGTTACTATGACGCCGTCAACGCATACCTTCTGCAGGCATACTCGCCGTCGCCAGCCGCCCATATAGCAACGCCTTTTCAGCTCTCACAACAACCGTTGGTTGACCAAAGGGCTTCGCTCACCCTCGGGAAAATGGCCAGTATCACTCGCCTGCAACCTGCCGCAGACAGCTCTCCTCGTGAGGTGAACCTACTTCGTGCCCTTATGGACAGCCACTTCATGACCTTCAAAACCTCCATCGACCCCTCCACTCGTGACGAAGAGGACACCTATTCAACTTCAACCGAAGCTGATGTGAATGCTATAGGACAGACACGCCTATGAATGCCGTAGGACATACACGCCTATGAACGCCGTAGGCCTATGAATGCCGTAGGATATACTCGCCTATGAATGCCGTAGGACACACTCGCCTATGAATGCCGTAGGACATACACGCCTATGAACGCCGTAGGCCTATGAATGCCGTAGGATATACTCGCCTATGAATGCCGTAGGACACACTCGCCTATGAATGCCGTAGGACAGACACGCCTATGAATGCCGTAGGACACACTCGCCTACCCCGTGACGAGCCGGAGCGGCAACACAGCCAACCATCATCCACCACTTGCTCGCACCCCAACCAACGACTCCTACAGCCACTCACTGCTGCTAATCGGCGCAGTTGTTACTACTACCTCTCCAGATTCAGGGCACCTATTTAACATGTTCAGTATGTCATTTTTAGAGGGGGAGCCATGTACCAACCGTGTGTCACACAATTGTACATAATTCCTTTGGTATATAATATGCTTGTATCTTCGCTCTTCCCTCGCACTCAAACGAACATGAAAATTCATGTCTGCTGTTTTGCTCTGAACATTGTCTGTCTCTCGAACAGGTCATGTCCTGTTGCCTTGAGGTTTTGTATATAAAGAAGAGTGTTCCTTAATATAAACTCAGTCGTTTCCAATCTGCCTTAGAGTTCACTCTCCTCTCTCGGCTCGTCACACTATCTATATATATGTGTGTAATGCATATTCCGATAATACCAAGTGAAGATACCAATGGAATTATACATAGACTGTATTTCGGGACTCACTGGAACATATAAGGCCTTTTACCATAACAGAAAGGCAGAGAAAACAAAGATGTGTCGAACTGGAATTTCACATTAATCTCATTTAAAAAAAAATAATTTTTTTCAATATTTTCGTTTTATTTGTGGAAAGGGTTAATAGTGTTACACTCTAGTTAATTAATTTGTTTTAGATTTAAAAACTACCTATTCATGTACACTTTCTTTGAAGCAAAGTAGAATCCAAAATATTTATTCAGTTAGGTGCAGGATGGTTAACAAACTGGATGGGCCCGAATTTTGACTAGTGCCCCTTTAACGTGACCTTTTGTCCCCTGATGACGTCATCAATATCATGACCGAATAAGTGATGGGTTCTTATGATAGTGCTGTTCATATCCTTTCCAATGATACCTAGTTTGTACCTGTAACTAATCTATTTCTTTACGAAAAGGTCCTTTATATTTCCCCTACCCCTAACTTTTACAGCTCAAGAAATCCAAGATGGCGGACAAATAGACGGCTAAACGACCCACATGGGAGAGTTTTTTGAATGGGAACAAAGGGGATTCTGTTTCCAGACACCCCAGGGATTGCAAAAATGCAAGTTAAAAAAATGTATCATGGGGGTGCATGGGAACCCTATCTTCCTACTAGACTATATCCTGAGGATTCAAATCAATATTTCTCCCTTCTTCATTTCCTACTTCGCACTTCATAGTCGTCAGCCGTGTAGGTCTGGGTCTTACAGGTCGTTTAGTGCCTTGAGGACCCCATTTGAAAATCTGGTGAACTAATGTCTCTCAGGAAATGTGAAGAACATGCCTACACCATCTCCATGTACCCCT
>NC_090731.1:76524487-76529487 GCF_036898095.1 Palaemon carinicauda | reverse complement strand
CATCACTGAAAGTTAGTGTTTCTCTTTAAAAGTTATATATTTAAATGATTTGTGAATTATTCGAATTGTAAATTTCACAGTTTTTTCTTCTCTCTCTCTCTCTCTCTCTCACACTCTCTCTCTCTCTCTCTCCTCTCTCTCTCTCCTCTCTCTCTCTCTCTCTCTAAGTAGCTTATATATTGGTATATATAATTGCATTGTAATCTGTTAATTAGAAAAAAAATTACGGGAACATGTGAGATAAGATTGCAAAAATATTCGTTAAATATTCTTAAAATTTTAGTAAAGAGGATTTTTCCATTTTTTACATAAAGTATCTATCCTACACCTTTCGCAACGCAGTCTTGACCATTAAATATCTATAATAAAATAATGATAAGAATATTAGCAATAAAAATATTCGTATCGAATTGCAGTGTACCCAATGATATCTTAATGTATTTCTATTCACGGGAGATTTCAAAATCAACATAATCCATGTTCAGCGACATTTAACCTTTTATTTATTTAGCAAGATTCATATCTATCAGTATTTATTCTTATTACTGTGTCTGGAACATAATCACAAATTTAAATTGATATTATATTTTTTATTACACTACTACTACTACTACTACTACTACTACTACTACTACTACTACTACTGATGATGATGATGATAAAATTGGTATTATGTACATAATACATGCATCATGCATGCCTAACTAACCAACATAGCACATTTGCATATAACCTGAAAGAAATGCCGAAGCTGAGTGTTAAACAATGATTTATATTCATATCTGAAAATAAAGTGAACACAAGCGATGACAATGACAAATAAAAAGAATTACTATTCTTCTTCTTCTTCTTCTTCTTCTTCTTCTTCTTCTTCTTTCCCGTCGTCATACTTACTATAAGGAGTCGGTTTCCGCATTGTTTATAATTTGGTTGATTGTTTTTACGATCGCACGCCCTTGCAATAATCAACCACAGTTATTGGTGGTGGGCCTAGCCTTAGCGTGAATAGTCTTACTAAAAGGTAGCACCTGAACTATTACTCGCTTTGTACGGCGCGGAGGACGTACGTTGGTAGTATTCTTATGCCCTTACCACATGACTTAATTGAGTGAATTACTAGGGAACTTAAAACAAGAAATGTTTACCCATTATAACAATTATGCATCATACTTATGAATGTCTTTTGCATACTGCAATAACAATCACCAACGATTTTCAATTGAATATTCAAAACTAAAGGAATTTCTACCTAAGTAAGAATTAATCATCAGAAGACAATGCTGCGTTATATATATATGTGTTCTGAGAGAAATTGTTATGAATTGTGGTAGCCAATTAGAGACGTCCATTCTTAGTGACTTGGTAGACTGGGGTTCGAGACAAATTGAAGCTCAATAGTTTCTGGTAGTGTATGCAACCTTACCACCGTTGTGAGCTAAGGATGAAGGCTTGATAGAGTGTATAAGTCTAACTGCAGCAGTTACCTGGCTCTCCCTGTTTCTAGCTTGGGTGAAGAGGTGACTTGGGTGCTGATAATATAAATATGTGGTAAGTCTCTAGGAAATTTACTTGCCCAGGGTATTGTCACTGTCCCTACCTCTGCCATTCATGAGTGACCTTTGAACCTTTACATATAGATGGTTCTAACTAGTCGAGCTTTGATGATCATTGAGATGGACAAACACTTTCACCAGTGTGTGCGTGTGCGTATGCGTGTCTATACGTAATACTCACAGGCATGCATGCTGTTTAGATGCAATATACCACAAGGAAGAAATAAAAATATTTGAGTTGTCGTAAGATAAAACCGGTAGGATATACCCAGTATTACTTTTGTTCAATGTGGTCTATTTCCCTCACTTGCATGTGAAGAATATTATATTTTTCATTATTATTGTTCAGTGAGCACTTGCTGGTCAGGGAATGTGTCCCTACAACATACAACAAGAATCAGCAGTGGATGATAGGGGCACAAACGCTCAAAGATATACCATGCTGGCAATAACTTTGGTGATGCACAATGTGAAAATAAGGATATTTTCCTTCGAAGCACTGAGAATGAATGCCGAGTACTCTCGCTCACTCACATATACCCTTAAGTTATTTAAATAAACTCACTTTGTTCAATGTATAATGTATGATTATCCTTAACCAAATTATAATAAAACAAAAAATCAATCAAATAACGGGATTAGAAATGCAGACAAGGATAACCCAATCTAAGTATGTTAATGCAAAATTTACAATCTTAACATTACATATCTACATTAGCCAAAAAGGTTGAAACAAACCAATTTAAACGAAATAAAAAAATGCAGCTCTTGGTAAAAACAGAAGGTAATCAAAAGTATTCGTAACTGGATGGGTTTTGCAATGGTAAAAGATTAGAATGGGGTCGGACACATGGTCCTGTGACCCTGAGGCTAGACTAGACTCTAGAAGTGAAAATTTATACAGATAGAAAATACAAAAAATCCAATGCACTCAAACTGATTAGTATAGAAAGTAAGTTGAAAGTAAATAACTTAAAAGGAAAAGCTAACCTAAAAATGGGGAATATTAGTGATCCTTTTGTTAATTATCTGCACTACTCACTTCAGTATTTGGGGATAGCCATTGCCCGAAAGTGGCTGTTAAATGGATTTTTTGCACCCTTCGCTGACTGGCCCACCCCTCTGTTCCTTTCTTCTTGGTAGATCAGGATCGCTCGCAAGCTTACAGGTTCGTCATCCTTCTCTACAGGCATCAGAACACCATGTCTTCTCATACCTCCTCTCCTTGGTGGGGGAGGAACTTTTCCTGTGGAAGTTGGGGTTGGCCAGATTTGACCGACAGAAACAGGTTGACCCATGTGGTTACAGCGACATCTTACTAGAAAATGGAGCGAGTCTAAGTTCAAAGAGGTTCCCATGGGGTCAGCTTCCTACAGAATAGTCTTGTTGTGCTTAAAATAACACTGTTGAAGAAAATTTAAAGTATGAGAGTAAAACTGTCAAGGATAAGTACTATATCAGTGGGAGCGAGACCAAAATACAAAAGATATGTGATGAAAATTTTTCACACTGAGGATAAAGGGAGGAAGAAAGGAGAGAGAGAGAGATTAGTTCTGGAAAATATAATAAAGGCTACCTGTTGGTATATGCGAGACAAATCTATTGGATGAATAAGTGAAGTCGTTTCTTCATATAAACGTTGTTTGAAAGTTAATATAATGGTATGAGCATTATTTAATACTAATCAAGTGAAATTCATATATGAATGTAAATACGGGGAAACCTAAAACAGGATGCAATGGTTCACAGAAGCGAAAGTTAACGGCAAATGAGCACCGTTAACTTTAAACATACAGGATAAGTCTAATCAAATTATTAAAATTAATGTAAATAAAATTCTTCCCAACCAAGGGGTGCGGATAGAGCTACCAAAATGAGAGTCAATTTACCGTCAAGTTCAGCAACTAGTCTGACCTGCGACAACCTTAAAATTAGGTGGGTGAATCTCAATGTCGGTCTTACATTGAAGAAAGCTACTAGCGTGAAAATCTTGAATTGGTACAGCAACAAAAGTAGGAAAGCTACTTTCTTTTCAGCATCAAAGTAGCAACAATTTATTGGCACTAGTTCTAGGGACAAATTAAGCAAAATAGGTCTACGGTTACATTACAATTCTGAACGCGAGAGTCATTGATGCTGTTTTAAAGGAAATCCTCTGAATAAGGGGCATTGGCAATACACTTAATTAGAAGCATAATCTACCTCAGGACGAGCGGAAAAATGTCAGGGCATTTGTTGTATTCACATAGCGACCTTTCAATGCAAAAATTAGAAATATACTTTAAAACTGAACCAAAAAACTGCCTGCTGGACAAAATGATGCTGAACAGCTATACAAAGTATATAAAAACTCAAAGTGGTACCATATAAAACTACATGAAAATAGGGCCATGGGAATGGTGGTGTATATTAGGACTGAGTATCCTGCTCCTCATAAGTCCTGCTAGGAATGTGGATGTCATGAGATTCAGGTAACAAAAGTTTGTGGTAGGCATAACAACTTTTATTTGTGTTCAATCTACCCGAATCCAGACATGGATGATTCTATCTTAGATTGTCTTCTTATCATCATGGCTAAGAAAAAAATAATGACAGAAAGGCCTCTTTTGTCTTTGTTACTAATTTCAATGCTCACCATAGGAAGTGGTTGGGTTTTGTTTCTCCTACCAATCACCATGACTTAAGAGCCTTAGACTTGTCCTTTGAATCAGGCTGTGAGCAAATCCTATGTGAAAGTACTCACAGGTATGGAAACTGCTTGGACCTCATATACACAGACTGCCCTTGTGTTATAACAAGGAAGGGTGGTTCTCCAGTCGTAACATATGATTTTCCCTTGATCTCATTAGTAGTGAAGACTGAGCAGCCGGTCCCTGATGCATCATACTCTTGTAAGGTTTATATGAAATCTCCAGCTGACTGAAATGGGATTTTGCATGATCATTTGGACTTGAATTGGTCACAATTGTATAGTAGTGTTAATCCTGTTTTCCTTTTGAATGAGAATCTTGTCAACATAATTGATAGGTGTATCCCTTTTCATGTGCTAAGATACCTAGTGAAGGACAAACCCTGGTTCAATGATGATTTTCGACGTGCTTATCTGGAAAAGTAGGAGGCCTATCATCTTTGAAAGGGTAACAGATCAGATTTATCCTGGTATAACTTTACTCAGCTTAGAGCATCTGCTCCGATAGTTTATGCATCAATTGAAAACAATACAACTTAATCATACAAGAAACCCTTTATGGTACAACCCAGGAACGTAAGTGGTGGACTATCTTTTAATCTGTACTCTTTGGTGTTCAAAGGAAAAGGAAACCCTTTTGGCTGCTGTATTTGATAGTAAGCAGAGTAAGAAGAAACTCGAACTTCCTCATTCTTGTCTTCCTGAGACTAAACTAACAAGTTGATCATGTGAAATTAAAGCCCTGTTGATAGATGCGA
>NC_090731.1:76506987-76514487 GCF_036898095.1 Palaemon carinicauda | reverse complement strand
TTCTCTTCCACTTTTACCTTCACTCCTTCATTCCACCATTCACTGCCCTTCCTCATGCTGCCTCCAACAACCTTCTTGCCACATACATCACTTGCAATCCCAACAAAATTTTCTTTTACTAACTTCCACTCCTCCTCTAAAATACCAGTTTCTCTTACTCTCACTTCGCCGTATGCCATTTTCAACCTTTCCTGATATTTACTTTTTACCCCTGGTTATATTAGCTCTTCAACCCTCACTAGCTCCCTTTTACATCCACCTACTCTATTCCCCCACTGTTCTGCCCCAACTAATTTTCCTTCAACCAAAAAATTATCAGACATACCGTTAGCCATACCCCTAAACACGTGCACGTCTTTCAATCTTCCAAACATTCTTTTAGTTATCAACACATAATCCATTAATGCCCTTTCTACTACTCTTCCATTTGCCACTCTTACCCATGTATACTTATTTTTATCTTTCTTTTTAAAAAAGCTAGCACTTATTACCATCTCCTGTTCAACACACATATCTACCAGTCTCTCACCACTCTCATTTTCACCTGGTACGCCATACTTCCCCATGACACCTTCTACCTCTCCAGCGCCCACTCTAGCATTTAAGTCACCCATGGCAACTACATAATTCCTTCTACCCAGTCCTTCTACACACCTAGTTAATTCATTCCAGAACTCATTCCGCTCTTCTTCACTTTTCTCACTACCTGGCCCATACGCACTGACAAACGCCCAACATCCCCTACCCAACCAAACCCTTACCCACATTAACCTAGATGATATCTCCTTCCATTCCACTACTTTACCTGTCATCCATTCACTCAGCAATAACGCCAGACCCTCTCTCGATCTTCCCCTTTCAATCCCAGACATTTCACCAAACATCACTTCACCCTTTCCTTTCATCTTTGTCTCACACAAGGCCAATACATCCATCCTTCTACTTCTAAACATACTTCCAATCTCACATCTTTTACTCTCTATCGTACTACATCCACGCACTTTCAAACACCCTAAAACTATATATATATATATATATATATATATATATATATATATATATATATATATATATATATATATATATATATACATATATATATATATATATATATATATATATATATATATATATATATATATATGTATATATATATATATATATATATATATATATATATATATATATATATATATATATATTTATATATATATACATATATATATATATATATATATATATATATATATATATATATATATATATATATATGTATATATATATATATATATATATATATATATATATATATATATATATATAAATATATGTATATATATACATAAATGAATAGATATATATATATATATATATATATATATATACATATATATATACATACATAAATATATATATATATATATATATATATATATATATATATATATATATATATATATATTATATATATATTGTAACATTATTGCTATATATTTCTAAATTATTTAAGTTTTTATAGATGTATAAGGTTAAATATACTGTAGACTTATTGTTTTCCTTCTTTAATAGTTTGTCTTTTCACTGGTGGTTATGTTAGTGTTTATAATAGACTAACGGCTGTTTTATATTTTCAAGTGGTGTGGGTTACGTGGCTGCGCTCCTGCGTGAACGGAGTATTGGAGGGGCTTTTTTTGAGGATGGTTCCTTAGTGTGTTTCTGAGCCTCCAACTTTGAAGGGCGCGACAATTGTTGTGGGAACTATATTTACTCCTCACCATTGCAGAGCTACATTGTGAAGCTATTTAGCTTTTTGGATATCCCTTCTCTGCAGCAAGGACTCATATCGTCTTGCATTTCGTGTACTGCCCTTGGTTCAGTAAAAGCCAAGGGGACCTCTCTGTCCCAAGGTAATAATAATTATACCTGTTTAATTATCGTGATCACGACCTGTGATAATCAGCTGACGTCATTAGTGGAGCTTGTGAAAGCCTTTCCATCAAACCAGCCATCGTCAATTTGATAGGGATATTTAGTTTGTATTTGTTAGGATGATCTTTCTTTTCGTTGGCCATCTCCTTTCTGGACCCTCTCTCCATTTAGTATGCGTGTGTTGATGACCTTTCTTTAATTGTGTAATTGTTTTCTTTTGCAGGGAGTTAAGATTCAGTGTGTATCATTTATTATTGTATTATTATGGTTCAGGTGTTATTTCTGTCTAAAATTTATGTATTAAAAATTAAGGAGATTTTTTTGTGGTATTTTCTTTGTCCCCTTGAGTTGACTTTGCACTCGTATTGATGTTTGGGTATTATTCCACCTTTAGTGGACTTGGTACTGTATGATAGTGAATACTATTTGATAAGTGTAGTGTTTTGAGTGGTGGTCAAAGCCAGCCATCAGGTTATATATATATATATATATATATATATATATATATATATATATATATATATATATATATATGTATATATATATATATATATATATATATATATATATATATATATATATATATATATATATATATGTATATATATATATATATATATATATATATATATATATATACATATATATATATATATATATATATATATATATATATGTATATATATAAATGTATATATATATATATATATATATATATATATATATATATATATATATATATATATGTATATGTATATATATATGTATATATATATATTCATATATATATATATATATATATATATATGTATATATATATGTACAGTATATATATATATATATATGTATATATATATATATATATATATATATATATATATATATATATATATATATATATATGTATGTATGTATGTATATATACGTATATATATATACATAAATATATATATATATATATATATATATATATATATATTTATATATATATATATATTGATATGTATATACATAAGTATATATATGTGTATATAAATATGTATATATATATATGTGTATATAAATATGTATATATATATATATATATATATATATATATATATATATTTATATATATGTATATATATATATATATATATATATGTGTGTGTGTGTGTATATGTATATATATATATATATATATATATATATATATATATATATATATATATATATATACCCATATTTATATATACATATATATATGTGTGTATATGTATATATATATATATATATATATATATATATATATATATATATATATATATACACCCATATTTATATATACATATATATACACACACACATATATATATATATATATATATATATATATATATATATATATATATATATATATACTGTATATATACATATGTATATATACATATATATATTTCATATATATATATATATATATATATATATATATTTATATATATACATATATATATATATATATATATATATATATATATATATATATATATATATATATATATGTATATATATCTATATATATATATATATATATATATATATATATATATATATATATATATATATACTGTATATATGAAGTTCTAGTTGAATATATAAGATATATCAAGTCTGTTCATTAGTATGGCATGTGTAAAGTTAATGTAAGAGGAGTCCGATCAAATGAGTTTCCAGATGACATTGGAGTCCTCCAAGGAATTGTGCTGTCATATATGTTGTTTAGCATGTTAATGGATTTTATAATTATTAGAAAGTTGTAGTTGGTGATGAGAAATTTGACTAGATTGGTAATAGGAAATTACCTGATCCATGTTATGCTGATAATGCTGCACGATTAGAAAAGGATTTTAAATTTTTGCTTGCCAGTTTACATAAAGTTTTGCAAAAGATAAATAGAAAAAAAGACAGAGATGATGAGAATGAAATTAGGTGTGCACAGTAATATAACATATGAAGGAGATATTATTATTATTATTATTATTATTATTATTATTATTATTATTATTATTATTATTATTATTATTATTATTACCAGCTAAGCTACAACCCTAGTTCGAAAAGCAAGATGATATAAGCTCAAGGGCTCCAACAAGGAAACGTATCCCTGTGTGAAAAGGAAATAAGTCATATAAAAAGTAATGCAAATTGAAATAAAATATTTAAAAAAAATTAACAATATCAAATCAGATATTTGATTTATAAACTATAAAAGAAGTTATGCAAGACTGTTCTACATGAAAACATTTTCTGCAAGTTTAAACTTTTGAAGTTCTACTGATTCAACTACCCGTTCGGGAGGATCATTCCACAACTTTATCACAGCTGGAATAAAACTTCAAGAGTACAATAAAGTATTGAGGCTCATTGTGGAGAAGTCCGGACTATTAGAATTAACTGCATAACTAGTATTACGAACAAGATCAAACTTGCCGTTAAGATCTTAATGCAAGGGATGGTCAGAATTATAAAAAGTCTTATGTAACATGCATAAGGAACGAATTGAACAACTAAATAAAAAAAAAATTAATATTCCGTAAGTTCCTGTATAACAAATAAGATGAGAATCAGCAGCTGAAGACCAAACAATAGAACAATACTCGAAACAAGGTAAAATATATTGAGAAACTATTTCAATGAGACTTTTTTTGGCAATTGAAGAAGACACGGACCTAATGTGTTTCTCAAAAGTATATTTCCAGTCGAGAAACACAACTAAAATTTTAAGAGTTATGCAAAGTTAAAAAAAAACATTAATGCTGAGTTCTAGATGTTGAGGAGCCACTGTCCTTGACCTACTTACAGTTATATTGAGTTTTGTTAGGATTCACCTTCATACTCCATAATTTGCACCATACACTAATTTTAGCTCGATCTCTATTAAGGGATTCAGCAACCTCAGAACTACATTCAGGAGATGGAATTGATGGAAAGAGAGTAGCATCATCTGTATATGTAACAAGCTTGTTTTCTACCCCAAACCACATGTCATATGTATACAGTATGAAAAGTGATGGGCCAAGAACACTCCCCTTTTCAACACCTGCTATTACATTCCTATACTCACTATGGTGCCCATCATCAACAACTCTTTGCGATCTATTACTTGAAAATTCAATAATGATGCTAAGAAACAACCTACTGCTTGAGTTTGAAAACAGGGGTCTTATGATTAACACGGTCAATAGGTACACTTAAATCAAGGCCAATTATATGAAAATCCTGACCACAGACAAGGGCTTTCTGTACAACAATGGATATTGAAAGAAGAACATCTCATGCTCCAAGGCTTTCACGAAAACTAAATTGCAAACTCGGGAACAGATGATTACCTTCAGCAGGCCTATTGAAACGTTTTGCCAAAAGACGTTCAAAAACTTAAGATAATATAGGAGTTATGGAAATTTGGCGTTAATCAGTGGGACTTCAGCTACCACACACATTTACATTGTGGAGTAACATTAACAATTCTCTAACAAGTGCTAGAAGGTCCTCTTCTTGCTAACTCGCTCTAAATAACAGATAACTTTGGAGCTAAGAGATCTGCAGTAACTATAAAAAAACGAAGGAAAAATTCCATTTGAATATACACCTCCAAAAGCACCAAGTTCCATAATGAGAGTTTTAATTTCACGAGATCGAAAAGCTAATAGTTTAGCCTCAAGAGAACAGGAATGACGATGCTTGAGTTTCTCATTACTCTACTTACTGTCAAACACATCAGCCAAAAGTGTTGCCTTTTCCTTTGGACAGTGAGAGCCATTTGGTTTAAGTAAAGGAGAAACGGTTGCATGTATATAAAACAAATCCAGATTTAAGGGCGGTTCACCACTTATGCTCCTGTGTTGTACCAGAAAGGGTTTCATTTATGGTTAAATTCTATTCATTTTCATTTGAAGCATTAACTCTCTAAGCAAAAGCTCTAAGCTGAGTATAGCTATTCCAGGTCGAATCTGATCTGTTACCCTTCCAAAGATGATAGGCCTCCTGCTTCTCCTAATAAGCACATCTACAGTTATCATTGAACCATGGTTTGTCCCTCACTTGGTACCTTAGTACACAAGAAGGGATACGCCTATCAATTATGCTGACTAGAATCTCATTCAAAGGAACTACAAGATCAACAATACCATACAATTGTGACCAGTTCATGCCCAAAAGATCATGCAAAATCCCATTACAGTCTGCTTGAGATTTCATATAAATTTTACATGAGTAAGATACATCACGGACAGTCTGCTCAGTCTTCACTACTAATGAAATCAAGGCATGATTAGATGTCCCATAAGGAAAACCATCCTTAATCGTTATAATTCCGGGGGGAGTCAGTGTATACAAGGTAAAAGCAGTTACCAGACCTGTGAGTAGCTTCACTTATGATTTGGTCACAGCCTGATTCAGAGCCAAAGCCTAAAGCTCTTAAGCCGTGGCGATCGGTAGGAGAAACCGAATTTAACCACTCCCTATGGTGAGGATTGAAATCACCAACAAAGATAAAAGACACCTTTCTATCATCTTCTTGTATCTTAGCCCTAATGGTAAGTAGACAATCGAAGATAGAATCGTCCTTGTTAGGATTCCGGTAGATCGAACACAAATATAAGTTTTTATTCTAGCCACGAACTTTTATTACCTAAATCGCATGACATCCACAATTATAGTAGGACATATGAGAAGCAGCATACTCGGTCATAATACACACCTCTATTCCCCTGGCCCCAGGGATAGCATTGTTTTTCAACATAATTGGCTTTTTAAACCAGTTATAAAGACCTCAGGTGAGTGCCTCATATTAGGAACAAAAGTTTCTGAGCACAAAGAAATATCATACTGGCTGGATGCAACTGTAACGTTCCGAATATTTGCATAAAGACCACGAATATTGCCATACAGTAGACGACATTGACGAAATCTAGGACAAACTGGTCCCATATTTTCTTCAATATCTCCAGAAAGCATAAGAATTACTGATGATAAAAGAGATACAGCATACTTACAAAGCAAATGAACAAGAATGATAACAAGAGCAATATGTACAGAAATAGAGATACAATGATTGATAAAACCCAGAGACTATAAAAAAAAAAGTTGGAAAAACTGGTAAACATGTAGAAGCCAGTACACCGTGCAAGGCTAAACACCCTTCAGGATAGCCACTTCAACTGAAGGGAGGACAGAAAGGGAAGTTTTGAAAAGCGAAAGAATCAGATAAGGAAAAGAGAGCCTCATGATAAACCACCAGGCATCCAATGCCTTTCCATTAAGCCTGCCCAACACACCATCTAAAAAACCAAGGTGAAAAAAAATAAACTAATCAAGGTAAAGCAGTGTACCCAAGTGTACCCTCAAGCAAAAGAACTCTAAGCAAAACCAGTGGAAGATCATGGTAGAGAGGCTATGGCACTACCCAGGATTAGAGAACAAGGGTTTGATTTTCGAGTGTCCTTCTCCTAGAAAAGCAGCTTACTATAGCTAGAGAGTCTCCTCTACTCTTACTAAGAGGAAAGTAGCCACTGGACAATTACAGTACAGCAA
>NC_090731.1:76501987-76504487 GCF_036898095.1 Palaemon carinicauda | reverse complement strand
CCACACAGACACCGAATAATCTGGCATATTCTTTACAGATTTTCCTCTGTCCTCATACACCTGACAACACTGAGATTGCCAAACAATTCTTCTTCACCAAAGGCGTTAACCACTGTACTGTAACTGTACAGTGGCTACTTTCCTCTTGGTAAGGGTAGAAGAGACTTTATCGATGGTAAGCAGCTCTTCTAGGAGAAGGACACTCCAAAATCAAACCATTGTTCTCTATTCTTGGGGAGTGCCATAGCCTCTGTACTATGGTCTTACACTGCTTTGGGGTAGAGTTCTCTTGCTTGAGGGTTCACTCGGGCACAATTTTCTATCTAGTTTCTCTTCCTCTTGATTTGTTGAAGGTTTTATAGTTTTAATAGGAAATATTTATTTTGATATTGTTACTACTCTTAAAATATTTTATTTTTCCTTATTTCCTTTCCTCACTAGGCTATTTTCCCTGTTGGGGCCCCTTGGCTTATAGCAACCTGCTTTTCCAACTAGGGTTGTAGCTTAGCATATAATAATAATAATAATAATAATAATAATAATAATAATAATAATATTAATAATAATAATAATAATAATTAGGTCCTTTAGTTCACATGAGGTTACTGAACAGTTAAGGAAAATAAATTCACTTCACTATTTAACCTATATCTCACAGGGCCAGTTACAAAAATTTATGTTAAACTACATTTAAAATAACACACCATACTTGAATTAACTTTCAAAGTTTCATCAACATTTGAACACACTTTACACGATATATGATGTGTAAAAAACTTATTCATGTTTGAGGGGTCAAACACTTTATAGGAGAGAGAGCCTGAGAACTTTGTCCCTTTTAGAGGGATACACTGCGTCTCTTCTGCTGCTTATACATTCCTGGGGGCTTAGATATAGATTGACTTAATTTTTCTAGATCCTTTTAGGACATGGTCTGGAAGCTTAGGGTCAGGCTTACGGCAGCAAAGTTGCCAGCTAGTCAAGTAGCAGCCGAGTTCAAACGTACATAGCGATGCAACTCTTTCTCTCTCAGTTTTCATGCAACCTCTAACCACTTGGAAACATAAAAATTACGTAATCCCCAGAATTCATACTTCGTATGGGTCATACAGCATACCTAAATGAGAGAACATAAAACTTTGTAACAAAATACGTGAAATAAAAATGTAATTGTTAAAAATAACGTAAATTTACATATACTAATTTATATGAAAAATAGAATTAAATGGATAATGAGAGACTTATGTAATCTACATACATTACCTAAAATACATGAGTGGAACTCACCTTGCAAGTGTGCTATACATCTCTTAAATACACCAATAAAATAAATGATTAAAATATTTACTCTTATAAAGAATATATATATATATATATATATATATATATATATATATGTATATGTATATATATATATATATATATATATATATATATATATATATATATATATATATATATACATATATATATATATATATATATATATATATATATATGTATATTTATATATATATATATATATATATATATATATATATATACACATATATATATATATATATATATATATATATATATATATATATATATATATATATATATATATATATATATATATATATATATATATATATATATATATATATATATATATATATATATATATATATGTATTATTATATATATATATATATATATATATATATATATATATATATATATATATGTATATATATATATATATATACATACATATATATATATATATATATATATATATATATATATATATATATATATATATATATATATATATATATATATATATATATATATATATATATATATATATATATATATATATATATATATATATATATATATATATATATATATATATATATATATATATATATATATATATATATATATATATATATATATATATATATATATATATATATATATATATATATGTATATATATATGATTATACAATTACATACATATACACATACATATTTATTTTAAAAGGATACAATTAAAGTTCTCTTTATGAATAAACAGTAGTATCCCTATGATAATTATGAAAATAAATGATATAAATGTTTTGAAAATAATTTGGTATGATGATTAGGAATCGTATCTTTGCTGTTAATTGCTAACAATATCGAGATCAATGTTAATTCTATTGAAAGAAAAAGAAAAGATCCAGCTGAATAAATAATTTCCGTATTAAATTCTCCTTTTCCCTTTTAATAAAACAGTATATATAAAAAAGGATAACCAGTAGAAGAGCGAATGGACTTCGCTTAGGATTGTAGAGAAAAAAAAAATCTTACTAGAGTGAGGGACACAGGAAGCAGAAATAGGTTTTACCCCTTTATTGTGTTCATTGAGGAACCGTTTTTAGCTTTGGGATGCGATTATCCCCAAGGAGCACCTACAGTAAAAATGCTTATTGTGGCTTATCTTTGAATACAACACCAGGTTTTAC
>NC_090731.1:76486987-76489487 GCF_036898095.1 Palaemon carinicauda | reverse complement strand
TGTAGATCATACCTGGAGAATTAACACTCACGTGCATTCTAAGACTAATAAAACTCCTCATAACAAAGTATTGTCATGGAATGCCACAGGATCAACACCTAAAAGATCAACAGGCAACATATCATAACTACCCAATAATATTTAGGGATGGAAGATCTTTTATCAATATGTCCAATAAGAACGCAGTAGTGTCTCAGTGGGCACGGGAGAGAATTAATTCTTCCAATTACTCCAAATCACCTATATTCAAGGATTTATTGTAAGTCCTTAATGAAGCATTGCTTTGCTACAAGTTAATGACAAATGATAGAACATCATTGAATAATATCAATCAGATATTAATAACTCTTTACATAAATGTCTGAAAAAATTAAAACTATATACATTTCACACTTCGTTAACAGAGCAGATGATACTTCAAAGTAAGGGTACTTGAATTTATGCGTTCCATGATTCATTACAATAACTATTAATGCTTTTTATATAAAAAGTCAGTTTTCTTAAAAAGTTCAACTAATGACGCAATCATATTTAGATTATATATACTCATGATTATTTTCTATAGGAAAGAGATAACCGAATATTTTTTTGGCAAAGTGAAAGCGACACTTTCGTTTATTATTAAGTATCGAGAATATTTATTATAATATGCCTAAAACACCAACATTTCCTCCATTTTCTCCATATCATTCTATAAACATAATAATTCATTTCACGTTCACTAAATTCAATCATTAACATAAACCTTATATATTTCTATGATACTCAATGAGCTATTTTCAAACAGGTTTCATATTTGAAAAAATTTATTCCTTCACAAGAGTTTATGTGTTCAGTATATAACTGTCAATTTAGTCGGCCATAAACTAAATACTTATTTGAAAAAAAGTTTGAATATTTCGTAAAAAGAAAACTATATCTGATATATTGCACAAATTTATGTCAAAAATTTCATACAGTAAGTTATCACTAATAGCGTTAATTTAGTTGGTTGAAATCCTATTTTATATAGCATTGTAATTTAATACTAGAATGCAAGAAAGCAATGCCATCCGGAACCTACAATAAACTGGAACATATACTACTCTTTCAGTAAAACGAAAAAAAATATCTACCCCGGGATTTCTTATAGAATCTTTTAAACAGAAATACATCCATGGTTTGAAAAGGACGGAGCTTTTGAATAAATATTATTATATAAATATTAAAAAATTAGAATATGTTAAATGATTTAAGTTAAAACAAAGGAATACCTAGAATCGATCTCCTTTGCTAAAATGAAACACCATCAAAAGTGTAACATAAACAAATATCTGTGAAGGTTATCAAAAATGTTTAGATAATTGTTGCAACGAGTCAAACTTAATTACAAGCAAATTAAGTGTTTCTCATTGGGTCCTAAACTATTTCACATTTCCTTTTACTCAATGTGTCCATATAATCTCTTTTTTAGATGGATATTAACATGATAATAAAATCAACTGTCATGAGGAATATTCGGTGGAAAACCATTATAAAGCAATGTCATGTTAACACTTGATTAATATAGTTAGATTAAAACCTCACATTTAAGCAAATGATAGACAAAACATAAATGACGCTGGAGAAAACTGTGATTGGTCAACATTCTAAACGAAATACATTGCACAAACATACAGTATATATACATATATATATATATATATATATATATATATATATATATATATATATATATATATATATATATATATATATATATATATGTATGTATGTATGTATATGCATATATATATATATATATATATATATATATATATATATATATATGTATATATATATATATATATATATATATATATATATATATATATATTTATATATACATATATATATATATATATATATATTATATAGATATATATATATATATATATATATATATATATATATATATATATATATATATATATATATATGTATATGTATGTATGTATATATATATATATATATATATATATATATATATATATGTATATATATATATATATGTATATATATATATATGTATATATATATATATATATATATATATATATATATATATATATATATATATATATATATATAAATGTCTGGTTAGTGTCCAAAATCGAATAGTTTCTCTCTTGACAGACTGTCCTGCAGGCAGATAATTTTCAGGATATTAGCACCAATATATTTAGTTTTGTCCATTTATCATTAGTTTTCGACATGCATTTTAGGTCACTTCATGAACCTTCTTCAGGACTATGTGTCGACAACAAGTAGTAAATAGAGAAAAGTATAAAAAAGTATTGGATTTGTTATCCTGAAAACTATCTGCACGACAGTCTGTTATGGATAACCTGGATGGAAGCGCAGATGATGCTTCACAAAGGAGAGATTGTTGTGGCCAAGAGACTTCAGGCTGTTGTGGAGAGTGATGCGGTTCCAGATTAACTTCAGGGAACAACATACCCTTCTAAAATGTAACTTTTGA
>NC_090731.1:76464487-76469487 GCF_036898095.1 Palaemon carinicauda | reverse complement strand
TTGAAGACTACAACATCATAAAACCATCAAACATCAATAAATAAAAAGCAAATCAATTATAAAGAAAAGCTGTTCTGAAAATATCGAGTGAAATGTGATAAAACATTGACCAAAGGCTGTCCGACCACGGGATAATCACAGTAATCAGCGGCTTTTGAAGAGAAAGCTGTTGACGAAATTTCCTGCATGTAAAAATAAAAGGGACCTGAAGAAATCTCTTGGTAGGTGACTGTGAAAGTAGCGTTTCAGTTGCTAAGATAAGAAAGAGAAACGAGAAAATAGTAATGGAAGAATTTAAATATATATTTTAATAAAGATATACATTTCCTTCTGTTGAAAGAATTGATATATGTACAAAAAGGTGTGTAAAATGCATTTGTATATTTCAGTACAAATTTAATACTATTGCATGTAGAAGTATATACGAAGATTAAAGAAGTGGGCGTAAAATGCCTTTTAATTTTATTGCGAAGGAATTAATCAATACGAATATTACAGGTGAACTAAGAGAAGGACCATAGAAGTGAAGTGGAATTTTGTGAAAAATGTTAGGAATATGTTCCCTAATCCGAAGACATCTTTTCATGACAATGCTAACTAGTTTGTTGATCTAAAAGAAATGATTACTTATATGACGTACGGAACAATAATTAATGCAATTGTAGATTTAGAATGGAGGGACATCAATAAGATGGCTTTAGCATCACTGAAAGAAAAAACAAAAACAATAAATTAAGTGACACTGGAAACGCAAAAGAGCTTAACAAAGGCTCAAGCTATTATTTTTATAATAATTATTAGTATCATTAGGGGTTTCAAAAACTCTGGGGAAGGAAAAGGATGAGATTACACTGAAATTGGATTACATCAAAACACAAATATGAAAAAAAATGAAAAACAAGTGGCTTCTATAAACCTCATTTAGAGGCACCAAAATATGAAATTTAGTGCATCTTATAGGAATAAGGTGACAATAATGGATTTAATCAAAGACAGGTAACTGTACTATGACAGGAACAATACAATACCTCAATCATGGCACTAGGCCTAGGATAGGATGTTCAGATTGCAATTATATCAAGCATATATATATATATATATATATATATATATATATATATATATATATATATATATATATATATATATATATATATATATATATATATATATATATATATATATATATATATATATACAGTATATATATATATATATATATATATATATATATATATACATATGTTTATATATACACACACATATATATATATATATATATATATATATATATATATATATATATATATATATATATATATAAACATATGTATATGTATATATATATATATATATATATATATATATATATATATATATATATATGTGTGTGTGTGTATATATATATATATATATATATATATATATATATATATATATATATATATATATATATATATATATATATATATATATATATATATATAAAATCCCAGAAATTTTATTAATTTTGACGTTTAGCGGAAGAAATCTTGAAAAAAAGATAATGAATGTGGTAGTTTTCAGCTAACGAGTTTTCAGCAAATAACGTATCTCAAATACCACACACTGGAGGGAATAATGCCGCACAGACAACACAGTATACTGGTAATGCAACTCCCCAAATACCACAGTTCCAAGGGAATACCTTATCAGAACCAACAAGGAATAGAATATATACATTGATAATCACAAACTATTCTCAATTAGGGACTGCAAGATGGAGGTTCATCCACATTACTAATATGAAAATATGTTTTTTTTTTTCTTTTTACGATTCTAATTGTAGATTGAATTCATCCATAATGGAATTATCGATAAAAGGGAAGAGCTGTTCCATCTTATCACATTCAGGAAGTATAGTAAATCTAAGAAAAAGAACATTTACATGATATTTTGCCTTACCCTTATCCAATATGCAAGGATAAAGTAAAACTTTATTGGGTATAATAAGAAATAAGGTCACTAATTTGGTAAAAAAATAAATCAGAAATTAATGTTCCGCCTCAGAAATGCTAGGAGACACACAATAAAGAACGTTCTTTTGATGTTCAAGGACAAAGTACTCAAATCATTGCACTCATCACAAATCCTGAAGGTAAAAGAAATATAAAAGAGAGAGTATCTATGTGTAAAAATATTATAAAAAATACATACAGTGAAGTATTAATCCTTCATAAAGAGAAAAAAAAAGTATTCATGTTAAATAAATTATGTGCAAGGATTAGGAGAAGGGAATTATTTTTGTTTAACCGATCTTACGAAAGAAAAATAATATATATACTAAAGACTGCAGATGATTAAAAAATAAAGTTTACGTAAATTAGGGGAAAAATAACAATAGCTAATTCTTTGCAAAAAGTTTTACCTGAAAACTCCTTATGATATTATTATATCGGAACTTATTCTAATCAGCCATCAACTGCGAAAACTTGTCAGAATGAATAACTTATTTCGCAGGAATGGGTATAATTTTAAAATTCATGTACATAACTAATATGACAAGAGACCTAATTCATTACCAGGTAAAAAAAATTCTGTAGATGAATATTTCAACACTAACCCACTAATCCCAATAGCAGAGCATGCATTTTTCTTAACATACATCTCAGAAATAATGTAGATAATGAAACAAGAAGTACTGATTTTTCTGAACATGAGGATGCATTATAAAGAGTTTTAAATAGGTATAGGCCGGGAATTTCGATTTAAGGAGACAGGCTAGGGTAAGTATATAAAATTTAACACAGCATATTATTCGAAGGTGCTAGGCTTTTTTTATATTCCAAATTTCACGTTGCCAATAAATCAACGTCCAATAATAGATAATTCTATAGAATAAATGAAGTTGAACGTTCAAATTACTAGAAAGACGACACTTCCCTTATGGTAATTGATTACAAAAAGGTGAACTCTTGAATAAATATCTCGCTCAATTAGGAAGAGCAAAGTTATTTTCTTCCTCAGATTTACTAAATGGTTATTGGCTGGTACCTTTAATAGAGGAATATTCTTTCCCACCGGTATCCCTACATTAACGGATTGGTTGCTTGATACGCCCTCCACAATGCCTTTTATCAAAAGCATCCTTTTTTTTTTTTTTTCCCAAATCTCTTCTCGCAGTATCATCCTTCATCTCATCTCACCATCCAAATTGGTGCCTCCCTTTTGATCTTTTCATCCTAACCAGTTCTTCCCAAACTCTCCTCACTCACTCCTCATCAACTATCGTCAACACGTGAGTTCTGAAAACCAAAATGCGAATAGAAATAAAAATCTGACTTAGGACTTATCAAAACAATGAGACCATGCACTATGTTGGAAAGGAAAGTGTGATACATTAGGGAAGCAGCATCAGCAGGAAAAACCAGCAAACAACTGGACTGCCACTCCAAAAGAATACACTGAATCAAGAACCATGTAAGTTTAATTATTTGACAATTTAAGCATGGTGAAAAAGCCTTCGGGAATGAACTATTGGTATGCATCCAATAAAGAGATTATGGGTATTCTTGTTGCTTTATGACACATTCGGGGAAAATTGTTTTCATCTTCAATAAGATATAAAAAAAAAATATATTTTCTTTAGTTCTAATTATGTGAATGTCATCACAAATGTTAGAAATTTCAATGCAATTCATTTTTTTCAAATCCTTTTTATTAAAGTGCATTTCCATTTTTTACTTTAGCTCTGATAAATGCCAAAGTGAATCGCTGAATCTTTAGTCGGAAGACTAAATGTAAATGAACAACATAGAATATATTTTCGTTTTGCCACTACAAAAATCAAGAGCTATTTTCCATGTTCTCTCATATATATTGATAGTAACATACGTCAAATATCATTCGTAAGACCAATTTTGGAAAGTGGAAGAGCACGAACATCATTGTTTTCAATATGAGTAAAGCTCCTGATGAAGAGTAGTGTGGCCCCAAAGGAATTCATGAACTGGAGGTGCATTGTAGTTTACCAGTATAAACAGGCTGAAAAACCTTCTAATTCTTAGCAACTTTGTGGATCCGAATTCGAACACTTGATGGCTAAAGGGTCAACGTTGTCATTTGAATTTGAATGTCCTGCCATTTCACGTTCGATAAAATGAAAATAACAAATAGCAGAAAATACATTTCTAGTCGCTAGTTGAATGGTTCCTTATTCGTCTTATTATATGGTGAAAATTATATTTTAGAGAGAGAGAGAGAGAGAGAGAGAGAGAGAGAGAGAGAGAGAGGAGAGAGAGAGAGAGAGAGAGAGATTAATGATATGGTATAAAAAAATATCATGATATCACCATTAAAAGAGTAGCTATATTGCTTTTTAAAATCTTACGATTCAAATACTCTGACTCTAAGGTAACAAATCGTTTAATAATTCGAGAAAAAGACGTTGTAAACATTGTTCAATGAACATAATCAACTCATCCATATAAGTAACTACCCATTATAAATGGTTTATCGAACATGATGAACGGTCTGTACTTAATAACATTAATATTTTAACAGTGGCACCAATTTTAGAGTAATTACACTAATACGCTTTCCATTAAATTGATTAATGAATGCATAAGATTAACAACGTAATTAGTATGAGGGAGCAATGAATGATCGAAAACTAAATCATAGGCTATACTGAGAAATATGGAATGCGCAATACCTTTAAAAGAGGAGGACTATTGTTTCATCATTCGCTCAAACATGAATGAATTGTATATATTCGCAAAATGTCTGATTGAGCAAAATCCCTAAATACCAAGTTAACATTTACTTATTTTAGTACAGAGCATATAAATTGTGGTCGTTAAAGCAGTTGAAATTTGTATAACGCAAAAAATATCACCAAAAGAGTTGATACAATATCATTTATTTATGAAAATACATGCGAATATATGTGCATTTAGTTTATATATATATATATATATATATATATATATATATATATATATATATATATATATATATAT
>NC_090731.1:76447876-76452876 GCF_036898095.1 Palaemon carinicauda | reverse complement strand
TATATATATATATATATATATATATATATATATATATATATATGTGTGTGTGTGTGTGTGTGTGTGCGTGTGTGCGTGTGTATGTATGTATGTATGTTTTCAAAGTAAAGAAATAACAGATGATAACCTTCATCACACTGAATCTATAATAGGATAATTTAAGAGGTGCTTTTCTTGTTTTGCAATCCCACGCAACTAAGGACAGTAGAAATAGAAATAGATGTAAAACTTGTTATCCCTCTTTCTCCTCCTGCTAATTTGTTTATTGATTTCCTAGAGTACCAAAGGAAGTACTAAGTGAATATTCTCTCTCTCAATATGAACTGAACCATTGGAAGTGTTAGTTGGGGGAGAAATATAAAAAGACCGTCACTTAAACTAAGATTTTTCTTTTTTGCGGTTTTATGATGATTTCTCAGTTAAAGAAACGATTGTTACCTTTTCAGAAAACGATTTGATGCGATAAAATTAGGTCCGTGGAGGCAATTAGAAGGGTTTCATTTCCTTCTAAATATTCAATAATCACCCGAGTTTCTAATCTTATGAGATTTTTATAATATCAGTATCAGAATCAACACATCGTCTCAACATTCGTTTTCACCAATACAGTTATCAGGGTATTCATGTATAATGAAAATTTTTCAAAATAGTTTAATGGAAGAAATATATATATTTATAACCAAAGCTAAACCCTCCACCCCCTTCATAAATGCTTTATGAATAGGTTAAAAGAAAAAAAAAATACTCTCACTCGCGTTCTTGGTATTTACATTATTTTGAGGTCGATATAATAATCCATATGTATTTGCGTCTGGGGCTCCATATATTTGTTCGTTATGGTATGTCACTGCTTTGCCTATTTTTCACTAACATATAAATTCATACATGGTCCGAGATACTATATATTGCGTGAGACGTTAATTTCAAAACTCTATAAGTGTAACTGTAGGTTCCTCCACCTATTTCTTCTTAAGCATATATCAACCCAATTTACAGAGAACGTCCAGCATATCGACCTGTGAACTGCAAATTTTGAGACAAATTTCTAAACGAATTATACTAGCTACCTTTGGAAAAGAATTATCTGCCTCTCTATGATGTATCTACATGCATGTGCACAGATTATATCACCGGATCTGTTGTCTTGAAAGGGCATAATGCTGAATTTTTAAATGCTGAGACTTATTCCTCAACTATCTCGTCCTCCAAAAATACTGAAGGATGGATCATAATACAAATAATGTAAATTTTCAGCATGTGGAATTATTCCATTTAATTGCCGTGAACTAACATTAACTCCATAGAGATATGCATAGATGAACTCACTCCGTATCTCAACTCATTTCGTTTCAATGTTCTTCCTTATTTCACCGAAAAGACTGCGTCCAGGAAATTGATAACTTCAGCATGGTGCAACAGAATAAAAACATTTAGATGAAAGAGAATTTTTGAAAGAATTTTGATTTTCTCTCAGAGAAGTGTAAGATACGAAAAAAAAGTTATAAATGAGAATACAAAACTAAAATTTGAATTGCAGTTTCCTTTTACGCTAAGTACTTCAAATCTGAATTGGTTGTGTGAAAAAGTAATGTAATTCCCGGACTGTAATACGGTGATGAACAGTGAAGCAAGGTATTTCTCAAACGTCTATTTGTTTCTCAATATAATATATAGTAACTTCCATATTTTATGACAATTTTTTTTTTTCATTTATTTATCTAATAACAAAATGTAACTTACACATCCCTAAATTGCTTTCTGATTTCCACTGCCTGCATACACAGCGAATGAAAACATCCGAAAAAAATTCATATGTGAAATTAGCGACTATATTGATTGGTCATTGCGCAGTGTCTTAGAGGGTAAGCCCTTTTTATAGCGACTCAAATTGGTCGCTTTCAGAGGTGGAGTTAGTTTCGTGGCAGAGGAACAAGATAGCGACAATAACAAATTTACAGCTCACTATTGCATTCGTAATTGGTTATCACAATGTATTATTGATGGAATATATGATATCTTTAATTTTTTTTTATTTATACCTATTCGCTTGTAGCTAACAAAATTTAATATTGAATTGTATATAGAATTAATAATTGTTATTATATCTTTTATAATGATAGTATAATAATAAAAACAACAACAACAACAACAATAATAATAATAATAATAATAATAATAATAATAATAATAGTAATAATATTAATAATAATAATAATAATAATAATAATAATAGTATTTATTATTATTATTATTATTATTATTATTATTATTATTATTATTATTATTATTATTATCATTATTTTTATTATTATTATTATGATATACTATCCCAGTAAAAATAATGTTTCGTATATGCCTGTTTATTTGTTGCTAAAGGCATTGAAAGAATTAGTGTGGAATTATGTTTCAATATTTTCCAAAAAGGTATATATTTATTATTATTATTATTATTATTATTATTATCATTGTTATAATTGTTATTATTTTTAGGGTATAAGAATTCAGTGAACAAGCTGTGCGTTTCGGGAGTGTTGTCTTCCTTCCTCAGGGTTGAGTGATGGAAACGATGAGATCTACGTCCTTATATATGGGATATATGTCTTAGGCAGAGAGGCAGTGCTCCCATCAATCAGTGCCCAGCTCCCAGATGACAAGATAGCGACATATCATACATGAGTAAGTGGGAAGGCAGTGTGACTGATCTACAGCCGCTCTCGGGGAGCGGCTTAGCCAATGAGGATCAGCCATACTATTCCCTCTGCCCACGCGGCGAGCGGCTTAGCCAATGATGATCAGCCATACTATTCCCTCCACCCACGCGGCGAGCGGCTTAGCCAATGAGGATCAGCCATACTATTCCCTCCGCCCACGACGGCCGAGGCAGCCAATGTAAACCCGCTGCCCCTCTGCTTAAAACAGGTTTGCCATATATAAGGATGTAGCTCTCGTCCGTGCCAACAAGAAGTGTTGGCTTTATTACACTACAAATGAACGTCATCGTTTCTACCTACGGGCTACCAACGCAAGAGCCCGTGTCCACCACAAGGCTGGGCAATTTATCAAGCAAGCAAGCAAGCATCGTTTCCAACACTCGAGTCTGAGGAAGGGAGATAGCACTCTCAAAACGCATAGCTTGTTCACTGCATTATTTTACCCGAATTGTAAATTTTACCTAATTTGTAAATTTCACATTAAAACATTGATTCGCCAATTATTCCTGAATTTGACCACTCAGCATGAAGGAGGATTTTTGCCTTGTTATTGGCTGTATGAAGTAATCCTGAAAAAAAAAGAAAAAAAAGATAATAAGAGACATTGAGAAGGAGTAAAAGATCAATGCAACTGAGGCAGCCATTATTTTTAACAAAATATTATATTATTATTATTATTATTATTATTATTATTATTATTATTATTATTATTATTATTATTGTTGTTGTTTTTATTATTATTACTTCCTGCTGTATGGCATACTTCACAAAGTAACAAATAGACCAATAACCATAAACTACTTAATCAAAGTTTTTTTTTCTTTTTTTTTTTAAATTATCGTACCCATATTTTGACGTTTCCTGTAATTTAGGAAACCTATTGTAAAATTTTTCTACTCAGTATGATTTTGTAACAGTTTACTTTCACGGAGAGAATATTTTCAAAAGTGAGGCTGCGTAAAAATAATCCAAATCCAGTTATATTGTATATACTTAGGAATACAAAAAGTTTGTAAATCTTGGCTTACGTATATTCTTCTAAGTAGTGGACCTTGTGCCTCCTTTCCTATTTATTATTTTGAATATTACTTCTTTGTCCATCCAAAATCATTCTTATATCCCATATTATAAGGATCTCTCTCTCTCTCTCTCTCTCTCTCTCTCTCTCTCTCTCTCTCTCTCTCTCTCTCTCTCTCTCTCTCTCTCTTGTATTCATTACAATGATTCCTAGTTCATGTAGCTTTACTAATGTCATAATTTTGTCTATAAAACTCAGTTTTATGATGTACCAACTCCTCATCATTAGCAGCCCTCCATCATTCGATAATATATCCATAACGATTGTCTTATATCCAAATCATTCACTCATCTTTCTAATTTCTGTTTTTTGTTAGCATTTTTATCATTATAATCATCGCAAATCAATAGGTTATTTGTACAAATTTCTTCAATTGTCATCTATGCATAATATTATCTACATCAGTATTGTTAGATGGTGTACCATGTTTGAAATAATGAATTGGTTGATTTTTCCCCAAACAACCTGCTTTCCAGTTCTTTTCTAGTATGGGTTAGTTATCACTTTTCTCCCCAATATTCTGTAATATAAACTATTTTTCCATTGGCACAATCTTTTGAATAATACAGCTACGGGAAAACCTATTAAATCACGCTGCACTTTATCTTTTCTCATATCCTAAAGCTTTGTAGGGTTTGGCTTTGAAGTCTTTTCAATTTATAAAGCTTTAGTTGGTTCACAATTTATTTATTTTTTATTTCACTGATCATCTGAAGCCGTACTCATCACCATTCTAATATGGATTTCTCTCTCTCTCTCTCTCTCTCTCTCTCTCTCTCTCTCTCTCTCTCTCTCTCTCTCTCTCTCTCTCTTAATTAGAGAATGCATTGACGTAGTCACTCGACTTCAACATGGAGCATAGGTTCCTTGTTTATGCCACGGGCAAGAGGGCTTTCAAACTTAGGAATAACCTTTCCTCAGTTTGACTAAATATCTTTTCTATGTTATGTATACACCACAACAATACCCCTACATTCTAATATTAACAACTTTTATAGATATACACACACAAACACACACACATATATATATGTATATATATATATATATATATATATATATATATATATATATATATATATATATATATATATATATATATATATATATATATATATATATATATATATATATATATATATATATATATATATATATATATATATATATATATATATATATATAATATATATATATATATATATATATAT
>NC_090731.1:76432876-76437876 GCF_036898095.1 Palaemon carinicauda | reverse complement strand
ATATATATATATATATATATATATATATATATATAAATGTGTGTGTGTGTGTGTGTGTGTGTGAGTTTGCATATCCATATTTTTGGGCTCAAGCCATGTCGTCCTGATGGAAGTTCCTATAGGGTAGCTTCCTAGGGTATATTACAACTACGGCGATATTCCCAGAGAATTTACCTTAAGGTACCAGAATTCTAACTCCTGGAGCGAATATCCCTCCTGAAAGGGATATCGCGACATATCAGAGGACGTATTCTTGACACGCCACATGGCAATCTGCATCCTGGACAGAGATTTCGTCTCGTAGGAGGCGATTGGCAAGAAACGAATTCGGGAAAGAAAAAGGGGGAGCCGCTCCCAAGGCTCCCCAACATCCGATTCGTATGCGTGCCTGGCGCCAATCCTGGCGCCATCTGTATTCCTTTTTGCGTAGCTTAACAACTCGGTGTTTTTTCCTGTGTTTCTCGCAAATCTTGGATTTATTCTACTTTTTATGGCTTCCCCGTCTTCGTCGGCCTCTGATAAGTTGAGTACCATGTCTTTTATGTATAAATGTAGGCTATTGGTAAATTTTTGAGTGATTAATAGGATTAATCTTTGTCACAAGAGCCGTAGCCCACCGGAGGCGTCATGGACGCTGTCGCTCGCTAGGTATAAGCTTAGTTAGTCAGAGCGACATTCCCGGTTGTTTTGCTTTAATAAATTTTAGCTATTTAGCATTACATAGGATTTCCTTTCGTGCTTAGTATTATTTTGGCGAAGTATTCGCCATTCTGGCCTACGCTAGGCCATGTAGCCTAGTCGTTTGGTCCTAGTACTTCATGCATGATTTTGGTTTTTCCGAGTGTAATAAAATTTTATTGAAGCTTTAGGCTATGTTTTATACATTTAAGATTGTGTTGAATATTTCCAAGATAGTATACGACTGAGTTTCGGTGATTTAGGTAATCGATTCTCTTGGTGCCTAGGCTAAGTTGCTTATGGAGCCTTAGTATACTTTCTCATACTCCCCGGTTGCTTTCTTTTCTTCGGAAAAGGTATGCAATCCCTTTCCCTCTGTTTAAGCCTTGGGCTAATCCCTAAGTGGTTTTTTCCGAATTAATTTTCGATAAAACTATACTGGGGTGTTACTGTACCTTCCTGTTCCAGTAAGTCTGGTTGAAAGAGGGACAGAACAACAGAGTTTTTAATCTGAGTCTGTGCTTGTCTGGCTTGGGGTAGAGTCTCCCTCGCTGTCCTGACACAGACAAAGGTGGCTTAGCCTCCTTAGGTCACTACCGAAGGTTTCTGTGGATATGATTCCTTCTTTTGTGATCTACCAGACTAGTCCTTGTTGCTGTTCTCGGGGGAGGATAAGTTTCTTTCCCTGGGAGTGGCAACACCTTCCTTGCTTTGGTGCTCTGGGAGCTGGCAAGTATTGCTGGCCTCCCCCCTTGGATCTCCCTTAGGCTAAGATAAGTTTCTTGGCTGCGGGTGATCCGTCACTAAAGCAAGGTTGGTAGGACCCTCTTTGTCCCTTCCCCCTCTATCTCCGTAATGGCCTAGCCATTACAGTACTGTACATCGTTCTACATCTGGACCTAGTATAGGTTAGGATGTGGAATTGACTCAGCCCCTTGCCGGCCGGCAGAGCTGTCGGCCGGCAAGGGTCTTATATTTTGAGTGCTGCCCAGACCTCCCTTGGTCCCTCATCCATGCCTGCCTGTAGAGCCAGACGGCATTGGTCAGGAAGCCTGAATTAGATTCTCCCCTTCCTTATATGCACTCTTTCGGATTGCCGGGCTTGGAGGTAGTGTACACTCTTATCCCGGCATCCATTCTATTTTTCTTCTAGTGCTGTACCCGACCCGGCTGCCGGCCTATGAGGCCGGTAGCCGGGCAGGTGTAGTCCTCTGGTTCTTTTGCTGCCGGCTGGCATCGGTCCTGTACCTTTGCCGGCCGGCTAATGTCAGCCCTTGTCTGCCGGTCACCAAGAGTGTGGCCGGCAGCTGGGTACTACCTTGTGTAGTTGCTGTCCGGCAGCCATTGCCGGCCGACATTGGCTGTTGCCGGCCGGCACATGCATTTGAACCAGAGTTCTGCCGCCTTATAGCTGTTAAGTAGTATACTTTAAAGCTAGTTATGGTGCACCTGCCGGCACGTATCCTCCTATACTGTACTAGTATTCTTCATTATAACATATAGAGTAAGAAGAAAACTAGAGTATGGGTTTTGGTATAGCACTGTGTGTTCTAACACTTTTGTGTTTCCTTGCACAGTCCTTTGCTGTTGCCCTACAGATAGGAAAGTGAGTTCTTTCCTGTCTATTATCCAGGATTTTAAAATCATTGATTAGGTGTGAGCTCCACCTGTTTCCTCTGGAAACTTTGCATTGGTTACTCTAGAAGAGATTAACCATTTGATTTTATTATCTGGAAGGCTGCAGCATTGGGTTGTGAGGGAAACACAAGTGTGTGTCTTTCCTTTCTGAATTGTTATGCTATACAATGCATATCCAGTGATACATAGTTCACTTGATACTCATGGAAATTTCTTCTCTTTACAGAAGGACCCTCCGAAGTGCGGAAGTCCTTTCTGCAACGTCCGCAGCAAGAACCTCTGCGGACATGAGTTTTGTAGGAGACACGCAGCATGCGCTGTCTCCAAGGATGATCTACGGTATTGGGACCCTCAGGTATGTACTGTGTGCACTAACCTGATTACTGAGGCCTTTGATTCCCCTAGGACGGCGGAATCAAGGGATATAGCAAGGGGAAAGCTTCGTACCTGGGTAAGGGGCTTCCAAAAGAACACCTCTGGCCCTTATCTTCCAAGTGAGAAGATGAGGGCGTATCTTTTCCCTAAGGCATCAGCTGATGCAGTGATTCCCCAGCCTCAAGAGGAGATCCCCCAAGTTCAGATCCAGGTGGATGCTGAAGTTGCAGTCACGATGCAAGGCATCCAGTTACATGACAGGATGTCTGATGTGGACGAGCGTCTGGAGGAAGGCCAGGATGAAGTTCAAGCCCCAGACGTTGTAGAGGAAGAGGTCGACGAGGTGTCGGCTACTCCGGTTCAGATTCCGGAGCCTATTCCCTCAACATCGGCCGGTCTCCCAGTAGAGCTGGGACAGGCCCTCTCTTCTATTGTTGGAATGATCCAACAAATGCAGAAGGAGAATCAGGAGAAGGCGGCTGCAATGGAACTGCGGATGCAGTGCCTTGCAGAATCACATGGGCCCCAGAAAAAGCTCAATGTGAAAGACCTTCCCTTGTGCTCAGATGCTAACCCATGGAGGTATGCTGAGCACATGCCGATGACGACTGGAAAGATCGTCATCTCGGATAAGCTGGGCTCAGTTCCCCTGGAGGAGGTGGAATTCTGGCCCAGCAAGGCATCATATCCGGACTGTTATGTTCGGCTGATGAAGGAACCAGCTTCAAAGGAGGAGAGAGAGCCGAAGGAGGTCATAGTGATGGACCACGCTAAGGCTCAAGCTCTACTTTCATCCTCGATGAAAGAGAGGGGCTTCTTTAACTCAAAGGTAGCTGCATTGAGCAAGAAGCTCCATTCCCTTGTGTCCTCGCCAGCTAGAGCCTTTCCCTTTTTACAGAAAGGGTTTGCGGCTGTACTAAAAGCAATCGAGGCCGGCAAGTCTTGCCCCTCCCTGGAGGAGTGTAAACCCTTGTCGCTGGCCCTGCCTAAGGACTACAAAGACTGGAAGGACGTCCATCTTACGTTCTCAGTTGGGAAGTTGGAGGCTGATATTGCCGGACGTCAGTTCGGCGAGGACCTCCCTAAGCTGTCTGACTTTCTTTTGCGAAGAGAGTTCGAGACAAAAGAAAGACTGGCTGCCTCAATGTCTCATCAGACTACTCTTGAGACGATGGCAAGTGACCCCAAGGTCCATGAAATGTTCATGGTGGTGGCCAAGACTCATCTGGCCACAGTGACGAAGGACCTTTATGGCTTCGTCAAGGCAAGGAGAGCTTGTAGGGAGTTCGTGTTCACCTCGGCTACGGTGAGGCACGAGCCAAGGAAACTAATCTCCTCCAACATTTGGGGAAAAGACCTTTTCCCTACCGACTTGGTCAAAGAAGTTGTTGATAAGGCCGCCTTGGAGAATAGAAACCTTCTCCAGAAGTGGGGCCTGGCTCTCAAAAGAAAGTCTTCCCCGGATGAGGGTCCTCAACCAAAGAGGAAGACTATGAGGACTAGGCTACCGTCTCGGCCAGCCAAGCCTGTTAGAGAGCAACAGCAACTGCAATTGCCATTGCCTCCAGTGCCCCAGATCGTGGCACAAACCCCGACCACTTTTCAGTGGGTACTCCAGGCCGTGTCGACACAGTCCACGGCATTCACCCCAGCGTTCGAAGGGCAGTCTACTTCCTTTCGAGCAAAGCCTAGAGGAGCAGCTAGAGGCTCGTCTAAGCGCCCCTCAAAGGGAAGGGGATTCAGGGGTGGTCGTGGTCAGGGAGGCAACACCTCAGGACGGCAGTCCAAGTGAGATGATACCGGTAGGAGGGAGACTTCTGAAATTTCGGGATCGGTGGACCTTCGATCCCTGGCCCACAGCCTACTCAAGAATGGACTGGGCGGGAGCTGGTACAGCACTCCACCCCCGTGCCTTCGGTTTTTCCAACACTCCACCCCCGTTATGGAGGAGTACGTTCAAGAACTGTTGGAGAAAAAAGGTGATCCGAAGGGTGAAGCCCATCAATTTCTAAGGGAGGCTGTTTTGTGTTCCCAAGAAAGACTCGGAAAAGCTCAGAGTCATTCTGGACTTGTCGCCACTCAACAAGTTCATAGTGAATTGCAAATTCAAAATGCTAACACTGCAACACATAAGGACCTTACTGCCCAAGAGGGCATATTCCGTCTCTATAGACTTGTCAGACGCCTATTGGCACATTCCAATCAGCCATCGACTCTCCCCCTACCTAGGGTTCAGGCTACAACGAAGACTATACGCCTTCGGAGCCATGACATTCGGGCTAAACATAGCCCCAAGGATTTTTTACGAA
>NC_090731.1:76417876-76425376 GCF_036898095.1 Palaemon carinicauda | reverse complement strand
CGTCCTTTGGATATTCTGACTCCCTCCTGCACTGTTGACTTCTTTTTCCCGACCCTTATCCCTACATTAAGAGGTCTGTTGCCTGATGTGCCCTCTCCAAGGCCTTCTATCAAAGGCATCCTCTCCCACTAAAATTCTTCTCTCCATATCATCCTTCACCTTATTTCGTCATTTAATTTTCTGGTTTCCTCTTAATCTTCAGCCCCTAACAGGTTCCTCCCAAGCCTTCCTCACTCCCTCCCCACCATCCATCCTCAACACGTGCCCAAACCATCTCGGCCGTGATATTCTTATCATATCTGTAATCTTCACTACATTTGCCATTCTTCTTATTTCATAATTTTCTAATCTTTCAATCACGGATATTCCCATACTACACCTTTGCATTCTCATCTCTGCTCTCTCAAGCATTATCAAATTAAAGCACAGGTTTCAGTACCATATAATAACATTGGTTTCATTACTGTTCTATGGATTTTTTCTTTTACCTGAAATGTAATTTTTTGTCTTAGATTATTACAATCTTTTAAAGGGGATATGATTATATAATGTAAAAGGGCAAGGAATGACTTAAGTCATGCATGAAGAATATTAAGGTTAAATTAAATCTCAAAGTTTTCATTCAACAGTAATCATTAGCGGAATAGGCGTCACTATTAAGACAAACGGCACTGTTGACCGAATCTGGCAAACCATTTAAAGAGAGTTCAGTTAAAGACTTAGGAACTAGAATTGGCTATTTTTTCAATATTTGAAAATCAAATAATTTGTGCAGGACAAGGAAACAAAATCCTGCATGTAACCCAAATTCTATTAGACACAGATCATGATATGCTATATATATACAGCATTTGAATGGTACGGTTTAATGAGCGATGATATCCAATGGGATTCCAGAATATCCTTATACAATCATGACGAAGCATTTAATTCAATCTGTAATATTATGATTATTGAAATTTATAATTTGAATATCGAGGGTGTCCTGTGTGAGGAGGTACCTAGCAATCTACATGTGTATAAACCTGAAGCTTGAAATGACAGAAAAATAGAGGTAGTTGTGACCTTAAGGGAAAGCCAAAACCACCGATGTGGCTAGTTGCTCATCCTAAACGTGATACAGGAAATCATTTTAAAATCTGTAAATCTCTCCAGAAAAAAAAAATTAGGATCCATTGCACCAGGAGATATATCTCGGTTTGGAAAGAAAAGTTATATCATGCATGCCATATCATATACAAGATCTGTTACATTATCAAATTTAAAGACTAATAGCTATGATATAAAGTTTGACATCAAACCACATCTAAATTCAAGCTATGAAAGGGGAGTAGTTTTTAGAAGACAATTGTATGAATTTACGGAAGAAGAGATACCAAACAGGTGTCCCTTAACAGTATGGAAAGAGCATAAAATATCTGGAACATCAATGATTATGCTTACTTTCCAGGCTGCTGAGGTGTCTTTCCTCATTAACATCGAACATGAAAGGATTAAAATTAGACCTTTTAAATGCAAGGGACTACAATGTTTTAATTGTTTCAGATTAGGGCATGGTTCCAAAGTTTGCCAAAATTCTCCCCCCCCCAAAAAAAAAAAAAAAAAAAAAATATGTAGGACTTGCTCCAAACTTTTCCATGAGGAATATACACTGGAGGCCAGGTGTTTTAACTGCAATTTGAAACATGGATCTAATGATAGGAGCTGCCAGCAATATAAGTTAAAAGAGTCTGCCTTAAAAAAAATCCAGTATCGAACATGTAAGCCTAAATCATACAAAGGCATTAAAGTCAGGAGGAAAAATCCTGCAGGAGATATCCAACACACCTATTGGTGCTTTGCTTTCATCAAAAAGAAATATGCCTTCTTCTTTTGAGTTATTGGGCGAGAATATTGCCTCCTAAGACTTTGTCCACAACTATTACAGCTGTATCCTCCCTTAAAAACCATAGTACTAACCTCTCTCACCTAAAACAGAGATATCATGTGCACCTGTAATGGGAAAGGTGCCTAAAGCTGGTAATCACCACCTCTTAATTGGAAAAACGACCTCCATCTCTCTCATCCCCTTCTATTAAGAACACTAAAGTTATGACAGCAAATAGATGTGATGTTTTGTCTATTGATTTTTCTGATCAACAAAAAAACCACTTAAATCAATAAAAATTTAAAGTTGAGATCCACCATCCGCTTCAACAATTAGGGTAAAAGAACATGAAGAAAAAGAAAAATTTAAAACCTAATTTATCAAGACCCTTTCTAAAGAACCCTACAGAATATGGACTTCTAATGGGAAAACCTCATCCAAGATGTCTTCCAGAAATAAAACATGATATTTTCCTTCATTTTGCAATTTAATTGTCGGTGTTTTAGGGCAAAATATAAAGACATTAAACTCATCCTTCATGAGCACTCCAGTTTAATTGTATGTGTACAGGAGAGCAAGATTGATGCTAATACTCCTTGTCCTCGAGAGTATGTTAGATATAGAATACCATATAATCAACAAGCAGGGAGCTAAGACGGAAGTCTTGTACACGTTCGTCGAGGTGTTCCCCAAATATCTTTGCCTATCTGTACCTTTCTACAGGCAGTGGCTGTTTAAACTGATATAGGAAAAAAATACACAATTTGCTATCTATATTTGCTACCTGGTTACAACATATCATATAAAGATTTAGTAGAGGTGATTCAACAACTCCATAAATCTTATCACTTGCTGGGACATTTGAATGATAGATTGACTTTATGGTTAGATGTTTTAGCAAACACAAGGTGCAACATAATATCATCAAGTGTGGAAAATTAAATGTGGTACTCTTTTATATAGGGTAGTCCACACACTTCCACGTTCAGACAGGTATCTGGTCATACATTTACCTTTCAATTTCAGGCTCTAACTACCTTTTCAATTTTGATTGGCGAATGTTAGATAATGGGAATACTAGTAGGCTAATCATGCACCAGTTATATATTATAAACTCCAACAATAATCACCCCTTAAAGAGATCACCACAGTGGAAGATTGACAAGGCAGACCGGATTAGATATCGTGAGTTATGCGAAATTGAAGGGAATGCATAACAATTTGAAAGTGCCAATTATACCATAGAAATACTGAATGGAACTATTCCTAGAGCAGGAGTCAGCTTAATTCCAGAACCACAGGGTTTAGCCAAACGACAATCAGTCTCGCGTTGGTCTTCAGAAGTATCTCCCCTACAGAGAGTCGCAAAGATGTCTTTAATTCGATTAGGTAGACACTGTACAGATGAGAATTTTAATGGTCTATAAGAAAGGTACAGCACAGATCCACCGTGCAATAAAAGAAGATATAGGACGTTGCAAGGCCTCTTATCTTAGCCTAAGGATTCCATACCACAAACAAAAACACGCATCACTTCCAACTTTGTTTCTTATAGTTTGAGATATATAATTTCCAGGTATCAAAATTGGTATACAATCTAACTTATTATCACTTCGTAACTATATATATCTTTTGATAATTTTATTTTAGTATCAACATTTCCTATTTAAAGTCAATTTGATGGAAATTAGGAGCTTCATTGTCATCTTAAAAGGGACTAAGAATTTTTAGGAATTATGGCTCAGCTACACAGGCTAAATGTAACAAGATACATAGCATACATCATTAGAATGTTATAAGGATGTGTTTTTTATTGAATAAGGAATTAAAATAGTGGGAATATAAGTTAGTAGAAGAGCAGGAACAATCATTACTCTCCCCGTGTCATTAGCTGTTTTGCTTCAATGATTATTACTGTAAAAAAATACAGATAACGATTTTATTGTTCATAGGTGATACTTCAAGATTATTAGAATACTTAAAATTGCTTGACAAAGCCTTTCATTACTTCTTTATAAGTTGATTATTGAAAAATAAATATGCTGCAAAATCATGTTACTACCGGTTTATACTTCATTGATATCTAATCAATGTTCATGTTTCATTGATATCCAACCAATGTTATGAGAAGATTAGAAAATAAGGATTATCGACATTGACTTATGCAAAATTTTCCTTCATCTTCCCTAACAGAGGGGGGCTGTAGAATCAAATTTTATTAAAGTATGTTGCTTCCTGGTCTAATGATAGTAGTATATAGACAACATTAATTATCATTAACAAACTGGTGACGATGTTTATGAATAATTATATATATATATATATATATATATATATATATATATATATATATATATATATATATATATATATATATATATATATATATATATATATATATATTCTTACATATTCATCATATTTTCCCTAAAAACAACAAAATGCTTCAGCAGTGCTCTGAGATAGAGATAAACCTAAACGTCTAAACCTCATTTCCTAATAAAGTTGCATCAGACTAGAGTGCATTGAATCATCAATTGATTTAGTCATATTTTGGGGAAGTGGTTCAGGAACACACTCTACTTTTCTACTATACTGAAGTGATGTGGTTGTCATGTGGTCGTGTGCTATTTCGTGTTTGAACTGAGCGAAAAAAAAATTATCCGTTTCTCCTTGGTCGTGATTCAAGAACTGACTATTTACTTCTATGAGCCTAGTTTTCTTCAGATGCTTACTTATTTTGCTTTTGTTTTTTAGCACTCAATTAACTGAATCTCCCTCTACAGGGAAGGGGGAATAATATGTGACTGTAAGCATGAAATTGGTTGCATTCAAAGAAAAATTTGTCTTGCTGATTATGCATGTGAAGATGGAGAAATTAGTAAATTTCCCCCGTCATGGATAATGTTACTGTTACCGTACTTGGTTGTAAAAATTGTTGGATATATGCAGATGCCGTGTACTTCATTTGATAAATGAGGGTTACTTCTCATGTTGAGAGATGCAAACCTGAGACAACTCAATCTTGAACCCTTTCCTGCATAAATTGGAAAAATGATGATCGGGGCATCTAGGAAGATCTCATCGTCCTGAGACACAATCGTGGAATTTAAATGGAATTCAACAATGGTCAGCTGGAGCACTTCGGGGCTTCTCAGTTGGAAGCGTACCCTGTAATAGTAAGGAAATCTCTGGATAAGCTTGTACTTTTGGCTTCCACCTGCATGAGCAAGGAAGTTCTTGTCTGCTTCACATCTAAATGAAAAACAGATATCGACTAAATTCAGAACATGACATGCGAGTATCACTACGTACACCAAGATTTGATGCGATCAAATAGAGAGAGAAAAAAAAAACAGCAGCAAAGAGGTCATAAGTTTGCTGTGCTGTGCAGGAAAAATAATGTAACTTCATTTTAATTAATGTGTACTCTGAATTTGTTTCATGGAAAAATAGCTAAAGGAATGCAGATTAAATAAAATAAAGGGTATTATTATCAATACAATTCACATCAACCTTGCATTTTAAGCATTTTTGTTTTTAGTAATCACAGGGCGATGATTAAGAACTAACAGCTGATTAGAATTGGGTGTACATAATGAAATGGGTCTAGAACCACTGCTCTACATGAAAGTGATATATTGCCTCCGAGCAGTACTTGCATAGCCCATAACTATGAAATTCTACATACACTTCTGGAATATAGCTTTTCAAATATTTATTTGAAGATAATTAGACTCCATCCTTATCGAAAATTCTCCAATAGAAATCGAAATAGTAACCATCTGTACCACCTGTGTGTCACACGAGCATACATAGTGATGACACTTCTCTTTTTTATATATATTAGCCTTTGTATCTTTGCTTTCCCCTCGCACTGACAGCAGCTTGTTTTAATATGTCTGCTTACTTCATTATTAACTGTTGACAGTTTGACAAGAAATAACATGTTTGTTTTTTGTGACCTTACCGCGACCTAGTGTGTATATATACTTGATGTGTCGTAATAAAGTTACTTAGCTGCATTTATCTCGCCTTTAACCCACAACCTACTCTTGGCCCATCACCTTGGTGACCTCGGAGTCTGACTCACTCCCCCAGTAGACGGCTGTCCTCGTGAGGTGAACCTACTTCGTGCCCTTTGGGTACGCCGTTTACCCGAACCTGTACGTGATGCCATACCTAATGTCAATAATTTACCCATAAAGGACTTAATGACCAAAGCCGACACCCTTGTGGACAGCCACTTCACGACTTTCAAGTCCTCCATCAACGTCTCCACTCCTGACGAAGAGGATACCTATTCAATGTCAACCGAAGCTTACGTGAATGCTGTGGAACACACACGCCTACCACGTGACTTGCCGGAGTGGCAACAAAGCTACCCATCACCCACCACTCGCTCGCGCCCCAACCAACGACTTCTACAGCCACTTACTGCCGCCCAACGGCAGCAGTTTTGCTACTACCACTCCAGATTCGGGGCTGCCGCGAAGAAATGTGCCAAGGATTGTCAGTGGCCAAAAAACGTGTAAGTAGACCATCGCTCATGGCGGTGGCCTCCGGTGTTTCTAATCTATTCTTTTTACATGATGCACGAACGGGCGCGAAATTTTTGGTAGACACGGATGCTTGTCGTTCTCTTTTGCCAAGGGAACTCTCCATGACACGACATAGTCTGTCTAACTCTGCCGACGTCCGCCAGGTATCTGCCAAGGGATCTGTGATACCCACCTTCGGATACGAAAACCTCACATTATTGTTTGGAAATGGTAAATTTAATTAGAATTTTTTCGTCGCTGACGTCACATTGCCAATCCTTTGTGCGGATTTCCTCTCTCATTTCCACCTTCTGGTCGGTGTCGCCCACCAACGATTGGTCTATGCAGACTTGTACTTGTCGACACCTCTTCAACCCAACCCCTCCAACCTCGCTCTCCACATCAGCGCACCCACGGAAGCCTACGCCCACCACTTTACATCATACCCGCAAGTTTTCCGTTCAGAACTTCACCAAACGCCCATGGCTCCTGCCAAACACGGTATTTAAGACGATTTCAGACGTCTGGCACCTGATCGATTGGCAGTGGCCAAACAGACTTTCGCCGAAATGGAATAAATGGGCCTTTACAAAAAGGCCTCCAGCCCATGGTCGTCATCCTTACACACCGTACTGAAGAAATACAGCTCCCTCCTTCCGTGTTGGGATTATAGGCACCTGGACAGGAAAACAGAACCTGATCTCTACCCCCTCCTAAACAACGCTGACGTCACCTCCTCCATGCACAAAGGGAAAGTTTTCTCCACCCTCAACCTCCTGAAAGAGTATTATCAGGTCCCTTTGAACCGAGAAGACCTCCCCAAGACCTTCATCACCACTCTCTTCGGTACACACACCTTCAATTACTCCAGTTTTGGCCTTTGTAATGCTGCATCCACTTTTCAACATCTCATGGATGGCATCTTAGGGGACCTACCATTCTGTGTATAATAAATTGACGACATACTTGTGTTCTCTTTCTCAAATGTGGAACACCGTCACCAGCGCATCATACTCGACCGCCTGCAACAAAACTGAAAACTATTCCGGTACGACAAGTGCACCTTTGGTGCCAATGAAGTGTCGTTCTTAG
>NC_090731.1:76382876-76397876 GCF_036898095.1 Palaemon carinicauda | reverse complement strand
TTATAGCCAACGATCAACTATTTTAGTTTGATTTTTTTCCTTTCGGTGCTAAAAAGGCTCCAAGTCATTTCTCTAGAGTAATGATGGGGCTTGTCTCCTATAATTGGCCATGATGTTCTTGTTTCCTTAGACGGTATCATAATTACAGGGAAAATGGCCAGAGAACATAATAATATTATTCGTAAAGTTTGAGAGGCATTGTGATGTAATGGTACGAAAATAAAATAGTCAAATTGCCAATTTTTCTGTGAACAGGTCAAATTTTTAGGTCACATAGTAACCCCACAAGGTATCCGACCCTGCCCAATAAAGTAGTGGGTTATTAGAGATTTCCCTAGGGAAGTAGCTGGGTTCCTTGGGCTCACTGGGTATTACCGTAAATTCATAAAAGGCTTTGGAGACATAGAAACATAAAGTAATAAATTGGGGAGTGAAAGAAGAAAGGGCCTTTAACCATTTGAAACCTGCCTTAACTAACAATGACTTACTCGTATATCCTTGATTTGATCGCCCATTTTTAGTGACAACAGATGCGAGTAGCTTGGCTATTGGTGGTGTAGTTTCTCAGCAAAATGATAAAGGTAGAGAGCGACCCATTAATTTTGCTTCTGAGGCATTAAAAGGGGGAGAAAAGAATTATAGTACATTCAATCGAGAGGCTTTGGCTATCCCTGTGTTCTAGAGAGGCATCGGTTCTTTTTATTTGGACAGTTGATTGAGTTGCATGACCTCTTTTACCAAGGAGATTTGACCTCTTGACAAGCGAGATGGATTGAAAGATAGTTAGAGTTTAATTTAAAATGTCTTCACCACATAGCAGGTAAGGCTAATAAGGTAGCTAATGCCCTCTCTAGAGGTAGAGTAATAGGAGTAACATCTAGGGCATAAAAGAGGAACGAAAAATGTAACTAAAATATTGAAGACCCCCATCAAATTAGAGATGTGAATTCACCCAAGGAGCAATCAGGAAACGGGATGAGAGAGAGAGAGAGAGAGAGAGAGAGAGAGAGAGAGAGAGAGAGAGAGAGAGAGAGAGAGAGAGAGAGAGAGAGTTACCGTGGAGAGAGAGAGAGAGAGAGAGAGAGAGAGAGAGAGAGAGAGAGAGAGAGAGAGAGTTGTGAGCGGTGAAGATGAATATATGTGGGTATCCGAGGACATGACCAGGGGTGTCCTTAATGAATGCCCTAATGATGCAGGTTTGATTGACTTGGGAGGTTGGGGCATAAAAGAAGTCCAAGTGGGACAGAAAAAAGAGGAATGGATTGAAGGAGTGAGAGCAGTGATTAAAGGGAATTCGGAGAGTTATCGATCCCTTCTGAATGTGCCTCGTGAGAAATTTTTTCATAAAAAATTATATCTTAGATTGTGCTTACGAGAAGAGGGAGGGGAATTTTTTGCACGAGTAGTTCTTCCTTCCCCTTTAATTAATCGAGCCATCCATATTGTACATGCAAGTTCGTATGCAGAAAATTTAGGGATTGATAGAACATTAAGGAGAGCATGTTAATCCTTCTTCTGGTTAGGAAGGAAAAATTCTATAGAAAATTATATAAAATGTTCTCATGCTTGCATTGTACTGGAAGCCAGAAAGTGGCCTGTGATTCCAATTAAATTTTATAGAGTGCATATGGATTTGGTAGGACCATTCCTACTGGTTTCCCACAACATAAGTATATATGTGTATCTGTGGATATATTTACTCGGTACACTCATATTGGATAAATCAGTGAATTCTTTAGCCCAGGCGCTGTGCTCTTTCATTACTAGGTTTGGTTGCCCGAAAATTTATATAGGTGATAATGGTCTTGAGTTTATAAATGAGGTGGTGAAATTGGTTATGGACTTGATGAAAATTGAATACTTTTCAGTGACCGCACATAAGACTTCAGCAAATTTCTTAGTGGAATCGCCTAATTGGGAAGTGGTCCGAATTCTACTTTACTTAGTGGCTGATGACCCCATTCATTGGCACGCCATGTTTCCTACAACTGAGGTAGGTTTGAACATTACATGTAATGCTTTGCTAAGGGACATGCCTTTCTTTTTAGTGTATGGACAGGATCCTGTGTTATCATATACGGATCCAGATTAATTTGCAACAGTTGCCAAATTATTCAACTGAGCAATATCGGGTATATTTACTAAATCTATTGAGGAGAGTAATTAACACCACTGAAAGGTTTTTGAAAAGAGCTAATATAAAATACAGCTCTAGGTATGATGGTCGTTTCAAAACAGCACCAGTAAAAGTATTTGTGGGCGATCGCGTGTATTTAAAAAGATTACAGCCTAGGAAACACAAACTAGAACCAGCTTATTTGGATCCGTACCGAGTAAAGATGGTTAAATCTAAGCATTATTAATGGTGCAGTGTTTGAACATCATCAGGAAAACATACATTTGGTGCCTGAAGAGGTAGTTTCAAAAGTGTCAATCAAAGTGTTCCTCTTTACCCCTGCATACATAACATTCCTCGAGCTGATGAGTAGAATTTATTTTTCTCCTTTGCTGTTGTTGTTGTATGAGCAGACCTTATTTCCTCTTTTGATGCATTTTAAATAAACATGATGATAACAATGCCTTCTTATGTTGATGCTTAATGGATACGTAAAGTGTTGTGGTAATTTTGCTGAGTTTGGCAATATGGGTGACATACTGTGGAGTGCACCTAAAAACAATCAGAGGTTGAATAAGTTAGGTGAGATCTGTCAGGCGGATGCTGTATTTTTCATGTATTTATATGATTCCTGGTTGTTGGTCCCGGGGGGGTTCCCAAATGACAAGTGGCTGCAGGATTAAAGTTCAGCTCTGAGGATAGGCAGTGTCAGAGAATGTGTAGATGTAAATACAGTATACTTAATGTTAGAAGAGAAGGGCGGGAAAATTAATGATTTTCTCGGGAAAACGGCTAGTGGCTACTGGTTGATAGTTGCGAGGGCAAGTGTAGTAGTGATTTGAAAAACTGGCGAAACGGTGGTGGTGAGTTGCGGTGGGAAATTGTGCCGTAAGTCCAGACAAGTAAAATCGAGGGGTGAAGGAATATCTATTCCTACCACCGTCCCGCCCAAAAAGCCCGTATTGCCCGCAACCAGAGGAAGGTTATTGATGAGGTTGTGTAATACTGGTGTTGATATGAATTTTCTTTGCTTTGGGTATTCTGTATTTCAGTTGTAGAGGTACTAAGAAGAAATGAGTGGAATTATTTATGTTGTATTATGCACATTTTTACATGCAATATTTCATTTTAATTTATTTTTTGGGGTGATTTCTATATATATATATATATATATATATGTACATGTATATATATATATATATATATATATATATTTTTTTTTTTTATGGGGGGGGGGGGGGCTCAGGCCATGTCGTCCTGATGGAAGTTCCTTTAGAGTAGCTTCCTTAGGTATATCTGACTACGTTGATATTCCCAGAGTGTTTTACCTTAAGGTATCCAGAACTCTAACTCCTGGAGCGAATATCCCTAAATGAATCTAAATGGGATATGGCATAATATCAGAGGACGTATTCTTGACACGCCACAGTAGCAAGAAAACAAAAAGCAAGAATGAAAGGAGAGCCATTAATAAGGTACCTCTCCTATCCCGTTTCGAGTGTGTACATAATGCCGCCGACGGCGCCATCTCTATTCCTTATCGCGTAGCTCTACTACTCGGTGTTTCCCTTGTGATTCTCTCGTAATCTTGAATTTATTTCAACATTGTGATGCTTTCTCCAGCCTCTTCTGCCTCTGGAAAGTTGAGTATTATCTTTATTATGTATAAATGTAAGCTCTTAGTGTTTCGAATTAAATCAAAAGTGATAGCCTATTAACGTAAACAAGAGCTGTTGCCTACCGGAGGCGTCCTGGACGCTGTCCCTCGCTGTTCATGAAACATTTAGTTAGCCAGAGCGACGTTCCTGGTATATATGCTTTAATAAATCTAGCTATTTAGCTTTATGATAGGAATTCTTTATATGATGCCGTTAGCATATTCAGTTTCGGCGATTAAGGTAACTGATCCTGGCCTACGCTAGGCTTCGTAGCCTAGGCATTTGGCCCTAATACTTTCATGCATGATATATGGATTTCCGAGTGTTTTAAATTTATTTAAGCTATAGGCATATTTATACATATAAGATATTGTTGAATAATTATCTTCCAAGATTATATACGAGTTTTGATGATTTAGGTAATCGATTCTCACCGCGCCTAGGCTAGTAGCCTCTGGGGCTTTAGTATACTTTCGCACACTTCCCTGGTTGTTCTTTTCTCCCCTGGAGACTAAGTTCAATCCCTTTTCCCTCTGATTGAGCCTTAGGCTTACTCCTAGTGGTTTTAACTGAATAATATTCAGGTATAACTATACTAGGAGGTTTCTGCCCTAATCCTGTAACCAGAGTGACTGGTTTCAGGTTTGAGCAGAAAATCAGAGTAATTAGTCTGGGGTCTGTATCTTCTTGGCTTAAAGAATGAGATTCCTTTGCTAGGTTAGGTACAGACATGGGAGGCTTAGCCTCCCTAGACCACATCCGAAGGTTTCTGTACGAGATGATTCCTTCTTCTAGTGATCTAGCAGACTAGTCCAGTGTTCTTGTTTTCTGATTGGAGGATAAGATTCTCCATTTCCTAGTGAATAGCAACATCAAACTTTGTTTAGGTATTCCGGAAGGTAGCAAGCAAGTATTGCTGACATTTCTCCCTATAGATAAACCCTAGGCTAGGATGAGCTTTTTTAGCCTCTGGCGTCAATCTCATACTAGAACAAAGTTTGCAGGACCCTCTTCCCCTTTCCCCCCTCTAACCTTAGTAATAGCCTAGCTATTACAACTCTTGGCAGTTGTTCTCCATCTGTACCTAGAGTAGGTTAGGATGTGGGACTGGCTCAGTCCTCTGCTGGCCAGCAGTAACGTGCCGGCCGGTAGAGGCCTAACTTCTTTAGAGTGTTCCCCAGACCTCCCTTGGTCTGCCATCCATTTCTGTCGGTAGAGCCCGGCAGGCAATGGATAGAAGGAAGCCTGAATATTACATTCTCCCCTTCCTTATGTTTACTCTTTCTGGATTGAAGGCTGTGAGGCAGTGCCGCCTTATATCCTTACATCTATGCTGTTTCTCTTGTTTGTGTATTGTACTCCTAGCCCGGCTGCCGGCTTAGCGGCCGGCAGCCGGACGGGTGGAAGTTCTCTGGTTCTATTTTACTGCCGGCCAGCATAGATATCACCTACCATTGCCGGCTGGCAATAGTAGCACACCATAAGATTTGCCGGCCGCTATGAGTAGTGGCCGGCCGCTATGAGTACTGGCCGGCAGCCGGGTGCTGTTGTTTTTCATTTGCCGGCCGGCAGAGAGTGTCGGCCAGCACACATACATACTGAACCAGTGATCTGCTGCCCAGTAGTCTGAAGGTAGTATACCTTTGAACTGGACTAAGGTACGTGCCGGTCGGCAGAGACCGGCACATGCTGGCCGGCAGACATTATATATAGTAGCCAGTATTTTTACAGTATAGTACATACTGCACGGAGAAAACTATAGTATAGAATATATTGTAACACTAAAGTTTTTCCAACATACTTGGTGTTGCCATGTACAGCCTTTTGTTGAGACTGTACAGGATAGAGAAAGTGAGCTCTTTCTTTATTAATTATCCATTATATTAAAACTCTTACCATGGTGTGAGCTACACCTAATTTCCTCTGGAAAATATAATGAAGGTTATTCTAGAATGAGACTTAACCTTAAAGTTTTAATATCTGGAAGGTTACAGCAATTGGCTGGGCAGGAAATACAAGTATGTGTCTTTCCTTCTTTCCTTTCTAGCTTAACAGTTATAAGCTATATATATATTATTCATAAGTTATCTAGTGATATGTCTTCACTTGATACTCATGGAATTTCTTCTCTTACAGGAGGACCATCCGAAGTCCGGGAGCATGTTCTGCAATGTCCGCAGCAAGAACTTCTGTGGACATGAGTTGTGTAGGAGGCACGCAGCATGCGCAGTCTCCAAAGGTGATCTCCGGTAAAGGACCCTCAGGTATGTACCATATGTTCTAACCTGATTATCAAGGCATTTGACACCCCTAAATCAGCGGAGTCAAGGGAAAAGTTAGGAACCTGGGTGAGGGGTTTTCAAAAGAATAATTCAGGCCCCTACCTTTCAAGCAAGAAGATGAGGGCGTATCTTTTTCTTAAGGCATCTGCAGATGCAGTAATTCCTCAGCCTCACGCGGAGATACCAACTATTCAGATTCAGGTTAATTCTGAAGTCTCGGACGCCCTACAAGACATCCAACTGGACGATAGGATGTCTGAGGTGTCCGAGTACACCGAAAAGGACCTTCTGGCAGAAGGCCAGGAAGAGGAGCTAACCCAGGCTCCTGATACTGAGGAGGAAGAAATCGACGAGCTGTCAACTACATCGGTTCAGGCCCCAGAATCTATTCCCTCAACACCGTCTGCCATCCCAGATGATCTGGGAAGGACTCTTTCTTCCATCTTTGAAATGATTCAACAGATGCAGTAGAAGAATGATGAGAAGGAAGCTGCAATGAAGTTAGAGATGCGGAGACTTGCAGCATCACGTGGGCCCCAGAAGAAGCTTAACGTGAAGGATCTTCCTTTGTGTTCGGATGCCAATCCTTAGAGGTATGCCAAACACATGCCTATGACAACTGGGAAGATTGTCATATCAGAGAAGTTGGGTTCAATTCCCTTTGAAGAAGTGGAATTCTGGCCCAACAAGGAGTCTTACCCGGACTGCTATGTCCGGCTTAGGAAGGAGCCAGCCTCAAAGGAGGAGACGGAGCCGAAAGAGGTCACAGTCTTTGCCCATAGTAAGGCACAAGCCTTACTAATGAGCTCTATGAAAGAGAGGGGCTTCACAAACACAAAGATACCAGCTTTGAGTAAGAAGCATCCACCTTTGTGGCTTCTCCAACCAGAGCCTTTCCCTTTATGGAAAAGGGATATAAGGCTGCCTTAAAGGTGGTGGAGGCCTGGAAACCATGCCCCTCTTTGAAGGATTGCAAGCTGTTCTCCCTGACCTTTCCCATGGACCAGAAGGACTGGAAGGACGTTCACCTTACCTTCTCAGTCGGGAAGTTGGAGGCCGATATTGCCGGACGTCAGTTCGGTGAGTACCTTTCAAAGCTGTCTGATTTTCTCTTGCGCAGGGAGCAAGAGACAAAAGAGAGACTTGCAGCATCGATGTCCTTACAGACGACTCTGGAGACGATGGCAAGTGACCCCAAGAACCAGGACATGTTAATGGTAGTGGCCAAAATCCATATGGCCACAGTAACTAAGGATCTCTATAGTTTCATCAAAGCTAGGAGAGCTTGTAGAGAGTTTGTGTTCGCCTCGGCTACAGTGAGGCACGAACCTACGAAACTGATTTCCTCTTGTATATGGGGTAAGGACCTCTTCCCTAATGAAGTGGTCAAAGAGGTAGTGGATAAGGCCGCCACGGAGAATAGGAACCTTCTCCAGAAGTAGGGCCTAACTCTTAAGAGAAAGTCTTCCCCGGATGAGGGTCCCCAACCTAAGAGGAAGACAAAAAAGCTTAGGCTATCCTCTCGGCCAGCTAAGCCTTACAGACAGCAGCAACAACAACTTCCTGTGACTGCGGTGCCTCAGTTGGTGGCACAACCTCCAACCACATACCAGCTGGTACCTCAAGCAGTGACGACTCAGTCGCCTGCGTTTAACCCAGCGTTCGAAAGGCAGATAACGACCTTTCGTCTAAGAGCTAGAGGAGCAGGCAGAGGTTCCTCTAGACATCCCTCAAGAGGAAGGGGATTCAGGGGAGGACGCGATCAAGGAGGCAAGGCCTCAGGTCCACAACAGAAGTGAGATGCTTCCGGTAGGAGGGACACTTCATCTATTTCGGGATTGCTGGACCTTCGATCCCTGGGCCCACAGCCTAATCAAGAATGGACTGGGTTGGAGCTGGTACAGCACTCCACCTCCATTCCCACAATTCTTCCAACACTCGACCCCCGTTCTGGAAGAATATGTTCGAGAACTTTTGGAGAAAAGAGTAATCCAAAGGGTAAAGTCCATTAAGTTCCAAGGAAGGCTGTTTTGTGTCCCAAAGAAAGACTTAGAAAAACTCAGAGTCATTCTGGACTTGTTGCGACTCAACAAGTTCATAGTGAACTACAAGTTAAGGATGCTGTTGCTTCAATACATAAGAACCCTACTGCCCAAACGGGCATACACTGTCTAAATAGACTTGTCAGACGCTTATTGGCATGTTCCAATAAATCATCACCTCTCCTCCTACCTAGGGTTCAAGCTACAAAGAAGACTATGCCTTCAGACCCATGCCATTCGGGCTAAACATAGCCCCAAGGATTTTCACAAAGCTTGCGAACGCAGCTGTCCATCAATTACGCCTAAAGGGAATCCAAGTAGTGGCCTACCTGGACGACTGGCTGGTGTGGGCAGCATCGAGGACAGAATGCTAGCAAGCTTCCGAGAAGGTGATCCAGTTCCTGGAACATCTGGGATTCAAGATCAACATCAAAATGTCTCGACTTTCTCCATCTTAAAAGTTTCAGTGGTTGGGAATCCACTGGAACTTACAGTCACACCAACTTTCCATTCCTGAGAAGAAGAGGAAAGAAATAACAGGATCTGTCAAGAGACGTGAACAGGAGAGAGTGCTGGGCTCTCTACAGTTTGCCTCAGTAACAGATCCAGTGCTAAGAGCACAGCTAAAGGATGCAACCGGAGTTTGGAGAAAATATGCATCAAACGCGGGAAGAGATCTGATGAGACCACTACCGACTCGTTCGCGAACGCTTCTCAAGCCATGGTCCAAAGCCAAGACACTGAAGAAATCGGTACTTCTTCAGCCACCTCCCTAACCCATTAGGATTCATACAGACGCTTCAAAGGAGGGATGGGGAGGTCATTCTCACCGGAAGGAAGTCCAAGAAGCTTGGTCCAACCTGTTCAAGAAGTTTCATATCAATTTTCTGGAAGCCATGGCAGTACTTCTTACAGTGAAGAAAGTATCTTCTCGCCACTCAGCCCACCTAAGATTGGTCCTAGACAGCGTGGTGATAGTGAGATGCCTGAATCGACAAGGGTCGAGGTCACCTCAAATTAACCAAGTGATGTTGGCCATTTTCCGGCCTGCGGAAAAGAGGAGAGCGCACCTGTCAGCAGTTCACCCTCAAGGGTTCCGCAACGTGATGGCAGACGCTCTATCCAGGTTCACACCAATACTGTCAGAATGGTCCCTAGACGCAAGATCGTTCTCTTTTATCTTGAGTCAAGTCCCGGAACTGCAGATAGACCTCTTTGCGACGAACGACAACAAGAAGTTACATCGTTATGTGTACCCGTACGAGGACCCTCTAGCGGAAGCAGTGGACGCTATGTCCCTCGACTGGAACAGATGGTCCTGGATTTACCTGTTCCTTACGCCCAACCTTCTTTTGAAGGTCCTCGACAAACTGAGATCCTTCAAGGGGAAAGCGGCAATAGTGGCTCACAAGTGGCCGAACACTGTTTGGTTCCCTCTGGCATTAGAACTACGACTGAAGTTTCTGCCGCTACCGGATCCAGTTTTGACTCAGCAAGTACAGAAGTCGACTGTCTTCGCTTCATCACAGAAAACCCGGAGCTTACATATCATGATTTTCTCTCCCTAGTGGTAAGAAAAAAGATTCGGGATATCAAGAGACAGTATAGCCATCTTAGAAGAATATAAGTCCTAATCTACAAGAAGACAATATGAGTCATCATGGCAGAAGTGGGTGTCATTTGTCAAGGCGAAGAAACCACAAAAGATCTCGACAGATTTCTATTTATCGTTCTTCATCCACCTTCATGAACAAGGTTTAGCAGCCAAAACAATATCAACGTGTAAGTTTGCCTTAACAAGACCTATTCTATATGCCTTCCATGTTGACCTCTCTAATGATATTTTTAACAAACTTCCGAAGGCCTGTGCTGGGCTCAGACCATCAGCACCTCCGAAACCCATTTCATGGTCTCTGGATAAAGTTTTTCATTTCGCTTCAGTGATGAACAATGAGGAGTGTGCTTTAAAGGATTTGACCCAAAAAGTTATATTTCTGTTTGCACTCGCTTTGGGGGCCAGAATTATTGAAATAGTAGTCCTCTCGAGAGAGGAAGGTCGTTTTCAGTTCTTAGAGGGGGGAGATCTGAACCTTTTTCCGGATCCTACTTTTTTCGCCAAGAACAACCTACCCACTAATAGGTGGGGTCCCTTGAGAATTTGCCCTTGAAGGAAGATGCATCTCTATGTCCAGTGGAGTGCCTAAAGGTCTATCTTCGTAGAACTTCAGACTCTAGGGGAGGACAGCTTTTTAGGGGAGAAACCTCAGGCTCAAATTTATCTCTTAAGCAACTAAGGTCGAAAATCACCTATCTTATTTGCAGAGCGGATCCAGACAATACACCCGTAGGTCATGATCCGAGAAAAGTTGCCTCCTCCATAAATTTCTTTATCAATATGGATTTTGAACATCTTCGCTCATACACTAGCTGGAAGTCATCCAGGGTATTCTTTAGACACTATGCGAAGCAAGTGGAGGAACTTAAGACGTCTGTGGTAGCAGCAGATAGTGTCCTTAGACCTGCTGTTTAAATCTGCGATGAACAGTGAAATTAATTGGGACGATTAATTAACGGGTGGGTGTGTAGTCACGGACAGTTTCTACAGACTAAGTGATAGGCCAATAAGGTGTCCTTATAAACTGTTCCATAGATAAAGGTGAACCAAGCATAATACGGACACATGTGCCAAGCGTTTGTTACGCTAGTATAATTGAACAGTAATACGGACTATAACTACAGTATTGATATTTTGATTTCAAAAGTGGCGCATATATGTTTCCTTTTCAGATGAAACAATATTTTCTGTCTTACTGTTTTCTTTATGCTTAATTGTTTGTTCATCCACATTTTATAATTCTTATAAATTTTGATTGAGCGATATTTTATTGATCGTCAATAAACTAGTTCTTAGTGAGCTTTTCATCTTATTCGCCTGCGTCATTTTATTAGAAATGTACTTAGCATTACACTTTAAACTTTGGATGATTTTAACATGAATGGTCATTAAGATTGTTCCTTACTACAAGATAACATTCTTGGTTTATTCTTTCATCAGAAAGGAAAGATTGTGTAACCTAAAGGGATGGTGGTGGATATGCAATATTGTTCGTAAACGGATACAAACCTTTGTCCAATCCACTGATAAGAATAGACATTCCGGGGGACATGTTGGTATTTCATACTGACATGGGTTGTTCTTATACAAACTTTGCTTTATAACGTATAGGGTGAGACCACTATACGGGCTTGTCTGTTAGTCATCCATAGGTAATATGTACTCCTCGAGACTTATTCCAGAGTCTAGTATGACTCTTTCCTGTAGGGGGCAGGAAGCACTAACATGGTTTATGATTAGATGAAATGATGTATGACGGTAACATCATAGGTCTCTAGGTGTATGCTGACCAGGAAATACTTTCTTGAGGGTATGGCATGATTTGAGAATCCATAGATACAGTAATGCTCAGGTAAACTTCCATCAGGATGACATGGCCTGAGCCCAAAAAACGGATTTTGAGCGAAGCGAAAAATCTATTTTTGGGTGAGATAGCCATGTCGTCCTGATGGACCGGCCCTTCCTTTTAATGAAAAATGGCTATAGGACCCCTCCCTATAATACAGTATCTGTAGCACCTCGTGCATCGCTACAAGGAATAGAGATGGCTCCGTCGGCGGCATTATGTATACACTCGAAACAGGATAGGAGAGGTACCTTATTAACGGCTCTCCTTTCATTCTCGCTTTTCGTTTTCTTGCCACTTTGACCCCTCGAAGTGTAAACTCTGTTCGGGGTGAAGATAGCTATGTGGCGTGTCAAGAATACGTCCTCTGATATTATGCCATATCCCATTTAGATTTATTTAGGGATATTCACTCCAGGAGTTAGAATTCTGGATACCTTAAGGTAAAATTCTTTGGGAATATTGCCGTAGTCAAATATACCCAAGGAAGCTACCCTAAAAGAACTTCCATCAGGACGACATGGCTATATCACCCAAAAATAGATTTTTCGCTTCGCTCAAAATCCGTTTTATAATGCATTTCTGTTTAGTACATGCCATGTGTAACATCGGTCGCAGTGTACTCCATATATCATAGACTAGTGTGGGTGAGTGCGCACCTCCTTCCGGAGTGAGGAGTTTGGGGTGGGGGGAGTAATCTCTTAATCCTTGTATGATGATATATGTTGTACGTTAAGTTAATGAACTCTATAATCATGAAAATTTCACAAAACCTAACTATTCAGCATATTGTTGTAGCAAGATTTCATCTTGCTTGCGAGGGGAGTTATTAGACTTTTTGCGTTTTCTTACACAAGGCAATCACCTGAGAGTGTTAGCTGTACACAGTGTATTCATAAACCTTTTGTAGTGAAATGAAAAAAACCCATGCTTCGATGTCTCATTATCCGTTGACATGGGACACACATACACATATACATATATATATATATATATATGTATATATATATATATATATATATACATACATTATATAAATATATATATATATATATATATATAAAATATATATATATATATATATATATAAATATATATATATTTCTATATATATATATATATATATCTATATATATATATATATATATATAAATAGATACATATATCTATATAAATATATATATATATATATATATATATATTTATATATATATATTGTATATATATATATATATATATATATTTATATATATATATATATATATATATATATATAATCTATTCCTATGGATAATAGGAAAGAATAGTATGCCTGAAAAGCTTCTTATTATATTTTGCAAATTGTCCATGATCATAAAGATGAGTCCTACAAAAATGTTTTTAAGGTACCAGGTGAGACACTAACACCTCCACTATTTTGAATTTATCAATTCTTCTTCGAGAAATATATATGTTTAGTAATCTTATTGATTAAAACCTTTTTATCCATTAGAAAAAAAATATTATCAATATATTTCATCATATGGTGGCCTCCTCATCACCGTGATGAGAACCAAGGTTCACAGGGGTATATAAAAAACTCAAAATACATAAAAGCAGGTAATAAAGTAGAAATCTGATATCAAAAGGAGGACTAATCTTTACACAGGCCCGAGAGAATTCGTTTCACACCACTTGAAGACGCAGCTGGAAATAATCACGGAGAGTGTTACTTGAACACATCTTTTGCCATGCATTTCATACTTTTTCTTTTTCTTGAATATTCCATATTCCAGTATATGTTTGGTTTGCCTTAACCTCCAAAGTATGACATCTACTTTACTTCTTTATTATTATTATTATTATTATTATTATTATTATTATTATTATTATTATTATTATTATTATTATTATTATTATTATTATTATTATTATTATTATTATTAAATAATAATAATAATAATAATAATAATAATAATAATAATAGAGTGAAAGTTTAAATCTGGAAATAAGGTAAAAACTATAAACACATAGGCAGTGCTAGTTATCAGTTACAGTGTTGGAATAGCGGAGTTAAAGAACTTGGAGCTATATATCATGGATGGAAAAAACTAGAAACGTAATGAAAATATAACAATTATTGCAACCAAACAACCAATATTGACAGTTTCTATTCACGACGTAATAAAAGAGGAAAATGACTCATCAGTATACAAGATTGTGTCAACATCGAACGCAGAGAACTCGGACAACTCTTTGAGACCAGTGAATATGAATGCCTAAAAAGTGCTTGGTAAACAATGTTGATAAAGGAGGATAAAGATCCTAAAATGTAAAAAGGAAGACATTCTCCTCTTTCCTCATTCACCTGAGAACACTGAGATTACCAAATAATTCTTCTTTGCTCAAGGTGTTAACTTCTGCACTATAATTCTTCAGTGGCTATTTTGCTCTTGACAAGGATAGAAGAAGCTCTTTAGCTATGGTAAACAGCTCTTCTAGGAGGACACTCCAAATTCTAACTGTTGCAATGCTTCTTAGGTAGCGCCATAGCCTCTATACCATGGTCTTCCACTGTCGTTGGGTAAAGTTCTCTCCCTTGTAGGTACACTCGGGCACAATATTTTATCTTATTTCTCTTCCTCTTATAGAGATCGAGTAAGAACCATAGCCTTCCCCTCTCCCCCACTCTCCGGCAAGTAATCCAGTGCTATTTGTCGAAAGTTTTCAGTACGTTAGTGTGTCCTCTCCCAAGTGATTTTATGCCACGATTCCTCAACTTCTTTCTAAAAGGACTCATACACTTGTCATTAACACTCTCCAGAAGACGACCTGTGTGAAGTTTTTTATTTTTTTTTTTCAATTAATCTCGTAAGGTTTTCATACCAACCGATAGCTTCCCTTATTTCTGCCGATGTAGTTTCTTCAGTCTCACCCCTGTCCTCGCCACCACTAGGGCTGTGCTCTTCTTGAATGATGTTCAACTGCATTGCCTCCAACTCCTTCAAGTCTTCAGTCGTAAGCTCCTACCTGTGCTCCTGTATAAGGTTATGGACGTCAGCCTCATCGACAACAACCTCCATGGACCTCCCGATTGAAATTATTTCCTCAACATCACCCTCAGGGGCATCATCAACGGCCTTGTCTTCGGTTGATTGTTCGAAACCTTCGAAGTCGCGTTCTGCCATAACAGCTGGCCACAGTTTCTTCCATGAGGAGTTCAAGGTGCACCGTGAAACCTCATTCCAAGCTTTGTCGATCATCTTTAGGCATTGAACGATGTCAAAATGCCCCTTCCAAAATTCACGGGGGGTGAGTTGAGTGCTTTCGGTCACTTCGAAGCATCTTTTGAACAGATGCTTTGTGTAATGCTTCTTGAAGTTGGCAATCACTTGGGGGGCTTGCTGCGACGTTCCTTCGTCTCCGCCGTCTCTCTGGGCTTCCACGAGATCGTCGAAGATG
>NC_090731.1:76370376-76380376 GCF_036898095.1 Palaemon carinicauda | reverse complement strand
TATATATATATATATATATATATGTATATATATATATATATTTATATAATGGTCAGCTTTTTAAAACAAAGGGCTTATGGGGTTTCTATTCTTATATTATCTTTCCGAAATTTCATCGATATTTCATTGAATGATCTCTACTATATTGCATTAGATTTTTTATGTCTATTTTTATACCATACTTCGAGTAAAGTAGCTGGGTGAGATGTTTACGGATAATTCGAAAATATTTATTTACCTTTTTTGGAGGGGAAGATATTCTCAATCCTCTTAGAAAAATATTGCAAGATAATGCAATTTATACAAAAATATCATGGTAACTGAAAAAAAAGAAAATGAATGTAAGAAACGGGAAAAGTTAGTGTTCTTTACTCAGTAAAGTTGTACCTTTACGATTCTCTCATAAACATTGACCCCCAAAATAGTTTTTTTTTCTTTTTTTTAATTTGGTTTTCAATCCTATGCTAGGGACAATACCAATTTATATCTAAGTAGCCTTTCTTAAGAAACGTAGAGTAGGATCCCTCTTTTTTCGATCACTTTCCTTTACTAGTCTCAAAACAAGCACACCTGGATCAAACACCTTGGGGTAGATATGAATGAATGAGCCTAGGAGTCGAGGTCAAAGGTTGGCTTTTCATTAGTAGTGTACAACGGTTTACTTATTTTCATTTCCTACTCTACTTATTCCTTCCTATACATGTATTATTTACATATTTTTAAATAATTTTTTGTAATAGTGAATAAAGTAAATACTCCTATATGTAAATGTGTTTGTGGAAGCTCAAGTCCCACTGATTACCGCCCAATTTCCATAGCTCCCATATTATCTAAAGGTTTTGAACGTCTTCTGGCAAAACGTCTTAATAGGTTTGCTGAAGGTAATCATCTATTCCCTAGTTTGCAATTTGGTTTTCGTAAGGGCCTTGGAGCATTTGATGCTCTTCTTACAATCTCCAATGCTGTACAGAAATCCCTTGTTTGTGGTCAGGAAGTTCGTATGGTTGGCCTTGATTTTAGTGCTGCCTTTGACCGTGATAATCATGAGCCCCTTGATTGCAAACTCAAACAGTTGGGAGTGGGTGGGTCATTTCTTAGCCTTATTGATTTTTTAAGTGATACATCTCAAAGAGTTGTTGTTGATTGGCACCATAGTGAGTATAGGAATGTGATATCCGGTGTTCCACAGGGTAGTGTTCTTGGCCCATTCCATCCCCTGAATGTAGATCTGGGGTTGGTGAATCCCTTCTATCTCTGCAGCATTTATCGACATTGTAGTTTTGGCTTACAGAGGTTACGTCTAAGTTTATAGTTGGAGGGCCTATATATATATTTATATAAATATATATATATATATATATATATATGTATATATATATATATATATATACATACATATGTATATATATGTATACATATATATATATATATATATATACTGTATGTATATATATATATATATATATATACTGTATGTATATATATATATATATATATATATTTATATATATATATATATATATATATATATATATATATGTATATATATTTATTCATTTATAAATAAATTGATTGATTAATTGTTTGACTGTGTTATTTAGCATGCTGATATGTATGGTAATTGATGGTGATATTATTTATTATAAATAGACAAATTGAAAAATAAATGGTAATTATTTAAAGAAAATAATCTTTATAACAGTTAAATAGATTTTAGAACACATGCTTCTGATATAGATTTAAAAATACCACCAGTATGGTATTAAACATCATGTCCGAGAATTTCAACAAGGATGATTCTGCCATTTTCACTTTGAGCCATAAACAGATATATATATATTTCTTGCTGTACTATACATTTGGTATTCCACCAACAAATTTCTCACTGTGAGTTTACCTAACATATATCGTAATATGGCTGCTTTTGCTAAGTCATCAAAAACTTATGTCAACAGAGTTTGATCAATTCTTTGTCGACACAGAGACGTCTCTCACTATCTAGGCATCATTTTATACCTCAAAGGAGATATGTTTTATTTTTTTATTCCTATCATTCAATTTACTTTTTGTCTATCCTAAAGCTTTTTATTGTAATAATGAAACAATTCCATGATAGTAGATATTAAATCATTACATGGAATGGGATACATTCTTGGTAGCAGCTCATAAATCGTCCTTATCATTCCCGGACACACATACGTGTGCTGGGACCCAACTAAATCGAACTACCATACCTATTCGTCTAGTAAAAAAAAAAAAGTCATTCTAGAATATTAAAAACCACAGGGTCACTGGAGTTATAAACCTATAAAGCTTGAAGGACAATCCTTATAGAGTGAAATTACCGTCCTCCTCCAAAGGTATTTTTTTCAATAGCGGTCAGTATGCCATACATTTCGGCAGTAAATATTGTTAGAGGAAATGTTCCTCTATATTTAAAACCATTACTATATAATCCCAATCGAACGTCAGCATCCGATTTGGTATCATCAGTAAATATGAAAGTTGATACACTATGTTCTGCAAAATGATCTAAAAAACAAGACATGGGCTATAAGTCAGTCATATCATTTTAAACCTCAATAAAATATTTAGATAAAGTTATTTCAGCTAAAATCAACAAAACAGCGACACTCGATGGAGATCGTTCGTCAGATGTCTAAAGTATTCCTATGACAAAATGTTATATAAAGCCTTTTCTTAATACTTCTACGGAATGGGACGAGCCTTCTCATACTTAGCGAATTAAAGACAATAAAAAGGGCTGTCTTTGTTAGCAATAGCATACAAATGTTACAAATATAGTTGGTCTATTTCAATTCTGTAAAATCATATGACGTCTCATATATCAACATAAGATACAAAATACACACACACAAATATACATACATACATGTTGGAGGCAGCATGAGGAAGGGCAGTGAATGGTGGAATGAAGGAGTGAAGGTAAAAGTGGAAGAGGAAAAGAGGGCTTTTGAAGAATGGCTGCAGAGTAATAGTATAGAGAAGTATGAAAAATATAGAGAGAAAAAGGTGGAAGTAAAGCGCAAGGTACGTGAGGCAAAGAGGGCAGCTGACCTGAGGTGGGGTCAGGGACTGGGTCAGTCATATGAAGAGAATAAGAAGAAGTTTTGGAAAGAAGTGAAGAGAGTAAGAAAGGCCGGCACAAGAATTGAAGAGACAGTGAAAGATGGAAATGGAAGGTTGTTAAAAGGAGAGGAGGCAAGGAAAAGGTGGGCGGAATATTTTGAAAGTTTGCTGAATGTTGAGGATAATAGGGAGGCAGAGATAATTATTGTTCCAGGTGTTGAGGTGCCAATGATGGGAGATGAGAATGAGAGAGAGATTACAATAGAGGAAGTGAGGAGAGCACTAGATGAAACGAGAGTAGGAAAAGCATCTGGTATGGATGGTGTGAAAGCTGAGATGTTGAAGGAAGGGGGTGTGACTGTAATTGAATGGTTGGTGAGATTGTTTAATGTGTGTTTTGTGTTGTCAATGGTACCAGTAGATTGGGTCTGTGCATGTATTGTACCACTATATAAGGGTAAGGGAGATGTGCATGAGTGTTGTAATTCAAGAGGTATTAGTTTGTTGAGTGTAGTTGGAAAAGTGTATGGTAGAGTACTGATTAATAGGATTAAGGATAAAACAGAGAATGCAATCTGGGAAGTACAGGGGGGTTTTAGAAGAGGTAGGGGTTGTATGAATCAGATTTTTTTGCAGTTAGGCAGATATGCAAGAAATATTTAGCAAAAGGTAAGGAGGTGTATGTTGCGTTTATGGATCTGGAGAAAGCATATGATAGAGTTGATAGGGAAGCAATGTGGAATGTGATGAGGTTATATGGAGTTGGTGGAAGGTTGTTGCAAGCAGTGAAAAGTTTCTACAAAGGTAGTAAAGCATGTGTTAGAATAGGAAATGAAGTGAGCAATTGGTATCCGGTGAGAGTGGGGCTGAGACAGGGATGTGTGATGTCGCCGTGGTTGTTTAACTTGTATGTTGATGGAGTGGTGAGAGAGGTGAATGCTCGAGTGCTTGGACGGGGATTAAAACTGGTAGACGAGAATGATCATGAATGGGAGGTAAATCAGTTGTTGTTTGCGGATGATACTGTACTGGTAGCAGACACAGAAGAGAAGCTTGACCGACTAGTGACAGAATTTGGAAGGGTGTGTGAGAGAAGGAAGTTGAGAGTTAATGTGGGTAAGAGTAAGGTTATGAGATGTACGAGAAGGGAAGGTGGTGCAAGGTTGAATGTCATGATGAATGGAGAGTTACTTGAGGAGGTGGATCAGTTTAAGTACTTGGGGTCTGTTGTTGCAGAAAATGGTGGAGTGGAAGCAGATGTACGTCAGAGAGTGAATGAAGGTTGCAAAGTGTTGGGGGCAGTTAAGGGAGTTGTAAAAAATAGATGGTTGGGCATGAATGTAAAGAGAGTTCTATATGAGAAAGTGATTGTACCAACTGTGATGTATGGATCGGAGTTGTGGGGAATGAAAGTGATGGAGAGACAGAAATTGAATGTGTTTGAGATGAAGTGTCTGAGGAGTATGGCTGGTGTATCTCGAGTAGATAGGGTCAGGAACGAGGTGGTGAGGGTGAGAACGGGTGTAAGAAATGAGTTAGCGGCTAGAGTGGATATGAATGTGTTGAGGTGGTTTGGCCATGTTGAGAGAATGGCGAATGGCTGTCTGCTAAAGAAGGTGATGAATGCAAGAGTTGATGGGAGAAGTAAAAGAGGAAGGCCAAGGTTTGGGTGGATGGATGGTGTGAAGAAAGCTCTGGGTGATAGGAGGATAGATGTGAGAGAGGCAAGAGAGCGTGCTAGAAATAGGAATGAATGGCGAGCGATTGTGACGCAGTTCCGGTAGGCCCTGCTGCTTCCTCCGGTGCCTTAGATGACCGCGGAGGTAGCAGCAGTAGGGGACTCAGCAGTATGAAGCTTCATCTGTGGTGGAAATGTGGGAGGTTGGGCTGTTGCACCCTAGCAGTACCAGCTGAACTCGGCTGAGTCCCTGGTTAGGCTGGAGGAACATAGAGAGTATAGGTCCCCTTTTTTTTGTTTTGTTCTTGGTGATGTCGGCTACCCCCCAAAATTGGGGGAAGTGCCTTTGGTATATGGATGGATATATATATATATATATATATATCTACCTCATACTTGGGATCGAACGCTGGCCCCTTCTAATGAAAGGCCAGGTCAAAACCTACCATGCCACGAGAGGCCATAAAAGAAGTCGGAACCCAACTGCTACCCAGCAGTTCAGGATTTACCTCGCGAGACATCAGTCTCTCATCAGCGAGTTTTCCCCGACTTCCCGGCCCACTACGTGACACAATTGGTAGTAATTCATTCAAATTACCCCTAATGAGTCAATATCGATAAATATCAAGACAACATCGTGTTCAAATAGAAATAAACTCTCTCTGGTAAGAGACTGATGTCTCGCCAGGTAAATCCTGAACTGCTAGGTATCAGTTAGGTTCCGACTTCTTTGATGGCCTCTCTTGGCATGCTTGGTTCCAACCTGGCCTTTCATTAGAAGGGGCCAGCGTTCGATCCAAAGTATGAGGTAGAAATTTATTTCTATCTGAACACGATGTTGTGTTGATATTTATCTATATTGACTTATTAGGGGTAATTTGAATGAATTACTACCATTTGGGTCACGTGGTGGGCCGGGAAGTCGGGGAAAACTCGCTGGTAAGAGACTGACGTCTCGCCAGGTAAATCCCGAACGGCTGGGTAGCAGTTAGGTTCCGACTCCTTTTACGGCCTCTCGTGGCATGGTTGGTTTCGACCTGCCCTTTCATTAGAAGGGGCCAGCGTTCGATCCCATGTATGAGATAGAAATTTTTTCTATTTTAATGCGATGTTGTGTTGATATATATATATATATATATATATATATATCAAGGCTGCTCCTCCAAATTTTGGGTGGTGCTGATATCAAACAAATGAAAAAAAGGGGACCTTTCCTCTCTACACTCCTTCCAGCCAGACGAGGGACTCAACCAAGTTCGGCTGATACTGCTAGGGTGCCATAGGCCCCCCTCCCCCGTTATCCACCTTAGATGAAGATTCAGAACATTAAATCCCCTTCTGCTGCTACCTCTGCAGTTATCCAAGGTGCCAGGAGTAAGCAGCGTGGCCAACCGGAACTGCTTCACAATCGCTCGCTAGTCATTTCCAATTTTAGCACGTTCTCCTGCCTCTCTCACATCTATCATGCTATCACGCAGAGCTTTCTTCACTCCATCCATCCACCTAATCATCGGCCTTCCTCCTGTACTTCTCCCTTCAACTCTTGCATTCATACTCTTCTGTAGCAGACAGCAATTTTCTATTTTCTCAACATGGCCAAACCACCTCAACACATTCATATCCACTTTAGCTTCTAACTCATTTCTTACACGCGTTTTCCCCCTCACTACTTTGCTCCTAAACCAATCTACTCGAGATAAGCCAGCCATACTCCTCAGACACTTCATCTCAAATCAATTCAATTTCTGTCTCTCCTTCACTCTCATTCCCCATACATCACAGTTGGTACAATCACTTTCTTATACAGATCTTTCTTTGTATTCATGCCCAACCTTCTATTTTTTACCACTCCCTTCACTACCCGTAATACTTTGCATCCTTCATTCACTCTCTAACGTACATCTGCTTTCACTCCACCATTTGCTGCAACAACAGACTCCAAGTACTTAAACGGACCCATCTCCTCAAGTAACTCTCCATTCAACATGACCTTCAACCTCGCACCACCTTCCCTTCTTGTACATCTCATGACCTTACTCTTACCCACATTAACTCTCAACTTCCTTCTCTTTCATAGCCTTCTAAATTATGTCACTAATAAGCCAAGCTTATCTTTCGAGTCTGCAATCAGCTCAGTATCTTCGGCAAACATCAACTGATTTCCCTCCCATTCCTGATCATTCTCGTCTACCAGTTTTAATCATAGTCCAAGCACTCAAGCATCAACCTCTCTCACCACTCCATCATTATACAAATTAAACAGCCATGGCGACATCACACATCCCTGTGTCAGCCCAACTCTCACCGGAAATCAATCACTCACTTCATTTCCTATCCTAACAAATGCTTTACTACGTTTGCAGAAACTTTTCACTGCTTGCAACAACCTTCTACCAAATCCATATAACCTCATCAAATTCCACATTGCATCCTTATCAACTCTATCATATGCTTTCTCCTGATCCATAAACGCAAAATACACCTCCTTACCATTTGCTAAATATTTCTTGCATATCTGCCTAACTGTGAAAATCTGATTCATACATCCTATACCTCTTCTAAAACCCCCCTGTACTTCCAAGATTACCTTCTCTGTTTTATCCTTAATCTTATTGATCAGTACTCTACCATACACTTTTCCAACCACACTCAACAAACTAATACTTCTTGAATTACAAAACTCATGCACATCTCCCTTACCCTTATATAGTGGTACAATAAATGTAAAAACCTAATCTATTGGTACTATTGACAACATAAAACGCATACTAAACAATCTTACCAACTCTTCAAGTACAGTCACACCCCTTCCTTCAACATCTCAGCTCTCACACCATCCATACCAGGTGCTTTTCCTAATCTCGTTTCATCTAGTGCTCTCTTCACTTCCTCTCTTGTAATCTCTCTCATTCTCATCTCCCATCACTGGCATATCAACACCTACAACAGCAATTATATTTGGCTCCCTAATATTCTCAACATTCAGTAAACTTTCAAAATATTCTGCCCACCTTTTCCTTGCTTCATCTCCTTTCAACAACCTTCCATTTCCATCTTTCACTGCCCATCAATTATCGAACCAGCCTTCGTTACTCTCTTCACTTCTTTCCAAAACTTCTTTTTCTCTTCATATGAACGACCCAATTCCTTACCCCATATCAGGTCAGCCGCCCTCTTTGCCTCAGTTACCTTGCATTTTGCTTCCACATTTTTCTCTCTATATCTTTCTTACTTCTCTACACTATTAATCTGCAGCCATTCTTCAAATGCCCTCTTTTTCTCTTCCACTTTTACCTTCACTCCTTCCTTCCACCATTGACTACCCTTCATCATGCTACCACCAACAAACTTCTTGCTATACATATCACTTGTAATTCCAACAAAATTTTCTTTTACTAGCTTCCACTCGTCCTCTAAATTACTAATTTCTCTTTCCTTCACTCTGTCATATGCCATTTTCACCCTTTCCTGATATTCACTTTTTACCACCGGATTTATTAACTCTTCAACCCTCACTAGCTCCCTTTTACATTCCCCTACTTAATTCCCCCACTCTTTTGTTACCACTAATTTTCCTTCCACAAAGCAAGGATCAGACATAACGTTAGCCATACCCCTAAACACGTGCATGTCTTTTAATCTTCCAAACATTCTTTTAGTTATCAACACCTAATCCATTAACGCCTTTTCTACCACTCTACCATTTGCCCCTCCTACCCATGTACTTGTTTTTTTATATTTCATCTCGAAAAAGCTAAAAATTATCACCATCTCTTGCTCAAAACATATCTACCAGTCTCTCGCCACTCTCATTTTCACATGGTACTCCATACTTCCCAATGACATCTTCTACCTCTCCAGCACCTAGTCTAGCATTCAAATCACCCATGACAACTACATAATTCCTTCTACCCGGTCCTTTTACAAACCTAGTTCATTCATTCCAGAACACATTTGGCTTTTCTCACTTTTCTGACAACCTGCCCCATACACACTAACAACAGCCCAACTTTCCCTACCCAACCTAACCCTTACCCACATTACCCTAGATGATATCTCCTTCCTTTCCACTACTTTACCTGTCATACATTCACTCAGCAATAAAGCCACACACTCTCTTGTCAATCCTAGACACTCTACCAATCACTTCACCAAACATCACTTCACCCTTCCCTATTATATTTGACTCACACAAAGCCAATATATACATCCTTCTATTTCTAGATATACTTCCATTCTCACATTTTTTACTCTCTATCACACTATATCCACGCACATTCAATGACAACAATACTAGAGTGCGGGGAGCAGCCACTGTCCCCCCAGCTCCAACTCTATGATGTCTCACAGAAGTATAAAATACATGAGAGGGGGTTCCCAGCCCACTTGTCCCGTCCTTTTTTATCGGCTGTTACGACACTCAGGTGTTATATATATATATATATATATATATAATAGGGTGTCCCAAGAAACTAAAGTGAATCGGACACACTCCAGCACTTGTTGCCCTTGTTTCCTGTCGTGACAAGTTTAAACAGGAAAATTTTCAGCTTCCTATCTCGTCTTTTACTGGTCGTGCATTTCATTCAGTTATCTGCTGGGAGTCAGAGAGTGAAGTTGTGCAGCGGTCACTGGCATAGCGTGCAGCGGTCAGTGTTGTAAGGGCATTAGGTAAGCTCTATTTTACAATAAGAAATATTTTTCTGTGTTACTTTGTTTATTTGGTGAAGGTGAGGGAAGGTGGGTGTGAAAGATAGGTGATAGAGAGAGGAAACAGGAAAGACGTGTGTGAGAGAGAGAGAGAGAGAGAGAGAGAGAGAGAGAGAGAGAGAGATAGGCTAAGGTGTGTGAAACTTATTCTGTTATTTTTTGTTTCCAGGTCTAACGTAATGGCGTGTAAAACACGATCTAAGGAAGTTGTATGGCTAAAGAAGAAGTCCCCAACATCGTCGTTTCCGGGGCTTCGTCTTCCGTCGATAGGCGAGGTTCTCCAGGTGTTTTTGTTCCATCACAAGATCCAGAAGCAGGTTCTTCTTGTTGCAGCAGCTTCTACAGCTGAGGTCATGGAAGTGTGGCGACGTGCGAACATTCCGACGTCGGATGTGTCGTGGGTGAAGAAGAAGATCCTCAAGCTGTACAAAGAGTACTGCACCTTGGTAAAATCCAAGTCACGAAAAACAGAGATGGAAGAAATGAAGAGATGCATCTTCAGAGACAGCCTCAAAGATATGT
>NC_090731.1:76350376-76365376 GCF_036898095.1 Palaemon carinicauda | reverse complement strand
TAAGACCACTGTTCCTCGCAGAGTTAAATAGTAGGGTTAACTACACAACCCACTGCTACCACAGATCTCTTAAGTTCCTCTACTTGCTTCGCATAGTGGCGAAAGAACACCCTGGAAGACTTCCAGTCCGTGTATGAACGGAGATGTTCAAAATCCATACAATTAAAGAAATTTAGGGATGAGGCAACTTTCCTCGGATCGTGACCTGCGGGTGTACTGTCAGGATCCGCTCTGCGAATAAAATATGTGATTTTCGCTCTGAGTTGATTCAGAGATAAATTTGAGCCTGATGTTTCTCCCCTGAATAGTTGACCACCCTTGAAGTCTGAAGTTCTACGAAGATAGACCTTTAGGCATTCTACTGGACATAGAGATGCATCTTCTTTCAGAGGGCAGATTCTCCAGGGACCCCACCTGTTGGTGGGTAACTCATTCTTGGTGAGAAACGTAGGATCCGGAAACAGGTTCAGATCCCCCCCATCCAGGAACTGAACACGACCTGCCTCTCTCGAGAGGGCTACGATCTCACTAACCCTGGCCCCGGACGCGAGTGCAAATAGGAAAATAACTTTCTGCGTCAAATCCTTTAACGCACATTCTTCATTGCTCAAAAGGGAGGCGAAATGAAGAACTTTGTCTAAAGACCATGAGATGGGCTTTGGAGGTGCTGAAGGTCTGAGCCTAGCGCAGGCTTTCGGAACTTTATTAAAGATCTCGTTACCTAGGTCGATCTGGAAGGCAAATAAAATGGGTCTCATCAAAGCAGATTTACACACTGAAATCGTGTTAGCTGCCAACCCTTGGCCATGGAGGTGGATGAAGAAAGATAAGCAGAAGTCTGTTGAGATCTCCTGCGGATTCTTTGCCTTTACAAAGGCCACCCATTTTCTCCAAGATGACTCATATTGCCTTCTAGTCGATTTGCACTTATATTCCTCTAGGAAGTCTATGCTGGCTTTCGAAATCCCGAAACGCTTCCTCACCGCAAGGGCAAGAAAATCATGAGCTGCAGGGTCCGGGTTTTCTGTAATGAAGCGCAGACAGTCGACTTCTGGACTCGCTGGGTCAGAACTGGATGTGGTAGCGGCACGAACTTCATCTGTAGTTCCAACGCCAAGGGGAACCACATACTGTTCGGCCACTTGTGGGCCACTATTGCCGCTACCCCCTTGAAAGATCTCAGTTTGTTGAGGACCCTCAACAGAAGGTTGTGAGGAGGGAACAGATAAATCCTGGACCATCTGTTCCAGTCGAGGGACATTGCGTCCACTGCTTCCGCTAAGGGGTCCTCGTACGGGGACACGTACAGGGGCAACTTCTTGTTGTCTTTCGTCGCAAAGAGGTCTATCTGCAGTTCTGGGACTTGATTCAGAATGAAGGAGAATGATCCTGCGTCTAAGGACCATTCCGACTCTATAGAGCGTCCGCTGTCACATTGCGGACTCCTTGAAGGTGAACTGCCGAAAGGTACCACTTCTTCTTTTCCGCCAATCGGAAAATGGCTAACATCACTTGGTTGAGAGGTGGTGACCTCGACCCTTGTCGATTCAAGCATCTCACAACCACCTCGCTGTCCATCACCAATCTTATGTGGATCGAGTGATGCGGGGAGACTTTCTTTAAGGTAAGGAGCACTGCCATAGCTTCTAGAAAGTTTATATGAAAGGTCCTGAATAGCTTGGACCAAGTCCCCTGGACTTTTTTCCGATGAGAGTGACCTCCCCATCCCTCCTTCGAGGCGTCTGAGTCATCGACGAGGGACGTGGCTGAAGAAGAACCGACTTCTTTAGATGTCTGGCTTGGGACCAAGGTCTGAGAAGAGTACGTAACCGAGGCGGCACTGGTCTTCTCAGATCTCTTCGCGCGTTTGATGCATACCTTCTCCAAACTCCGGTTGCATCCTTTAGCTGTGCTCTTAGCACTGGGTCTGTCACTGAAGCAACCTGGAGAGAGCCTAGTACCCTCTCCTGTTCGCGTCTTGATATCCTTTCAGAATCTAGAAGTCTCTTGACAGAGCCCGCTATCTCCTTCCTTTTCTTCGTCGGGATGGAGAAACTGTGTGACAAAAGGTCCCAGTGGATTCCCAGCCACTGGAACTTTTGGGATGGAGAAAGTCGAGACTTTTTTCTGTTGATCTTGAAGCCTAGATACTCTAGGAACTGGATCACCTGACTGGAAGCTTGCAAGCATTCGGTCTCGGATGCTGCCCACACCAGCCAGTCGTCCAGGTAGGCTACTACCTGAATTCCCTTTAGGCGTAATTGTTTGAGAGCTGCGCTCGCAAGCTTCGTGGAAATCCTTGGGGCTATGTTTAGCCCGAATGGCATGGCTCTGGAGGCGTATAGTCTCCGTTGTAGCCTGAACCCTAGGTAGGGGGAGAGTCGACGGCTGATTGGAATGTGCCAATAGGCGTCTGACAAGTCTATAGAGACTGAGTATGCCCTCTTGGGCAGTAAGGTCCTTATGTGTTGCAGTGTTAGCATCTTAAATTTGCAATTCACTATGAACTTGTTGAGTGGCGACAAGTCCAGAATGACTCTGAGCTTTTCCGAGTCTTTCTTGGGAACACAAAACAGCCTCCCTTGGAATTTGATGGACTTCACCTTTCGGATCACCTTTTTCTCCAACAGTTCTTGAACGTACTCCTCCAAAACGGGGGTGGAGTGTTGGAAAAACCGAAGGCACGGGGGTGGAGTGCTGTACCAGCTCCAGCCCAGTCCATTCTTGAGTAGGCTTTGGGCCCAGGGATCGAAGGTCCAGCGATCCCAAAATTTCATCAGTCTTCCTCCTACCGGTATCGTTTCACTTGGACTGCCGTCCTGAGGTCTTGCCTCCCTGACCACGACCACCTCTGAATCCCCTTCCCCTTGAGGGGCGCCTAGACGAGCCTCTGGCTGCTCCTCTAGGTTTTGCACGAAAGGAAGAAGACTGTCCTTCGAACGTTGGGGTGAATGTGGTTGACTGACCTGGCACAGCCTGGGGTACCCACTGAAAAGTAGTCGGGGTTTTTGCCACCATCTGGGGCACTGGAGGCAATGGCAATTGCAGTTGCTGTTGCTGTCTAAAAGGTTTGGCTGGCCGAGACGGTAGCCTAGTCCTCATATTCTTCCTCTTTGGTTGAGGACCCTCATCCGGGGAAGATTTTCTTTTGATAGCCAGGCCCCACTTCTGGAGAAGGTTTCTATTCTCCACGGCGGCCTTATCAACAACCTCTTTGACCACATCGGTAGGGAAAAGGTCTTTTCCCCAAATGTTGGAGGAGATTAACTTCCTTGGCTCGTGTCTCACCGAAGCCCCGGTGAACACGAACTCCCTGCAAGCTCTCCTTGCCTTGACAAAGCCATAAAGGTCCTTCGTCACTGTGGCTAGGTGAGACTTGGCCACTACCATGAACATTTCATGGACCTTGTGGTCACTTGCCATCGTCTCAAGAGTAGTCTGATGAGACATTGAGGCAGCCAGTCTTTCTTTTGTCTCGTACTCTCTTCGTAAAAGAGAGTCGGACAGCTTGGGGAGGTCCTCGCCGAATTGCCGTCCGGCAATATCAGCCTCCAACTTTCCCACTGAGAATGTCAGATGGACATCCTTCCAGTCTTTGTGGTCCATAGGCAGGGCCAACGACAAGGGTTTACACTCCTCCAGGGAGGGGCAAGGCTTACCGGCCTCGACTGCCTTTAGGACAGCCGCAAACCCTTTCTGTAAAAAGGGGAAGGCTCTAGCAGGAGAGGACACAAAAGAAGGGAGCTTCTTGCTCAATGCAGCTACCTTCGAGTTAGAGAAGCCCCTCTCTTTCATCGAGGATGAAAGTAGGGCTTGAGCCTTAGCGTGGTCCATAATAATGACCTCCTTCGGCTCTGTCTCCTCCCTTGAAGCTGGTTCTTTTCTCAGCCGGACATAGCAGTCCGGATATGATGCCTTGCTGGGCCAGAATTCTACCTCCTTTAGGGGAACTGAACCCAGCTTATCCGAGATGACGATCTTTCCAGTCGTCATCGGCATGTGCTCAGCATACCTCCATGGGTTAGCATCTGAGCATACGGGAAGGTCTTTCACATTGAGCCTTTTCCGGGGCCCATGTGATTCTGCCAGGGACTGCATACGCAGTTCCATTGCAGCCGCCTTCTCCTGATTCTCCTTCTGCATTTGTTGGATCATTCCAACAATCGAAGAGAGGGCCTATGCCCTCCGGAATCTGAACCGGAGTAGCCGACACCTCGTCGACCTCATCCTCTACGACATCCGGGGTTTGAACTTCATCCTGACCTTCTGCCAGGAGGTCTTGTTCCAAACGTTCGTCCAGGTCAGACATCCTGTCATCCAACTGGATGTCTTGCATCGCGACTGCGACTTCCACGTCCACCTGGACTTGATCTTGAGGGATCTCCTCTTGAGGCTGGGGAATCACTGCATCAGCTGATGCCTGGGGAAAAAGATACGCCCTCATCTTCTCACTTGGAAGATAAGGGCCAGAGGTGTTCTTCTTGAAGCCCCTTACCCAAGTACGAAGCTTTTCCCTTGCTATATCCCTTGATTCCGCCGTTCTAGGGGAATCAAAAGCCTCAGTAATCAGGTTAGTGCATACAGTACATACCTGAGGGTCCCAATACTGGAGATCATCCTTGGAGACAGCGCATGCTGCGTGTCTCCTACAACACTCATGTCCGCAGAGGTTCTTGCTGCGGACATTGCAGAAAACATTTCCGCACTTCGGAGGGTCCTCCTGTAAAGAGAAAAAATTTCCATGAGTATCAAGTGAACTATGTATCACTGGATATGCATAGTATAGCATAACAATTCATAAAGGAAAGACACACACTTTTGTTTCCCTCACAACCCATTGTTGCAGCCTTCCAGATAATAAAATCAAAATGGTTTATCTCTTCTAGAGTAACCAATGCAAGGTTTCCAGAGGAAACAGGTGGAGCTCTCACCTAAGCAATGATTTTAAAATCCTGGATAATAGACAGGGAAGAACTCAGCATCCTATCTGAGGGCAACAGCAAAGGCATGTGCAAGAAAACACAATAGAGTTAGAAGATACAGTGCTGTACCAAAACCCTTACTATAGTTTTCTTCTTACTGTATATGCTATACAGAAGAATACTAGTACAGTATAGAGGGATGTGTGCCGGCCTGCCTTTGCCGGCCGGCACACACCACAACTAGCTTTAAAGTATACTACTTAACAGCTATAGGGCGGCAGCACTCTGGTTCAAATGCCTGTGCCGGTCGGCAGCAACTGCCGGCCGGTAACAGCCAGTGTTGGCCGGCAATGGCTGCCGGCCAGCAACTACACAAGGTAGTACCCAGCTGCCGGCCACACTCTTGGTGACCGGCAGACAAGGACTGACATAAGCCGGCCGGCAAAGGTACAAGACCGATGCCAGCCGGCAGCAAAAGAACCAGAGGACTACACCTACACATAGGCTGCCGGACTATGAGGCCGGCAGCCGGCCTCATAGACCGGCAGCCGGCCTCATAGGCCGGCAGCCGGGACAGGTACAGCACTAGAAGAAAAATAGAATGGATGCCGGGATAAGAGTGTACACAACCTCCAAGCCCGGCAACCGAAAGAGTGCATATAAGGAATGGGAGAAACTAATTCAGGCTTCCCTGACCAATGCCGTCCGGCTCTGCCGGAAGGCATGGATGAGGGACCAAGAGAGGTCCGGGCAGCACTCGAAAACATAAGACCCTTGCCGGCCAGCAGCTCTGCCGGCCGGCCAGGGGCTGAGTCAATTCCACATCCTAACCTATACTAGGTCCAGAAGTAGAACGACTTACAGTACAGTAAGACCCCTGCCGGCCAGCTCTGCCGGCCGGCAAGGGGCTGAGTCAATTCCACATCCTAACCTATACTAGGTCCAGATGTAGAACGACGTACAGTACAGTATGAAGAAAGAGGGGGAAGGGACAAGAGGGTCCTGCCAACCTTGCTTTAGTGACAGATCACCCGCAGCCAAGAAACTTATCTTAGCCTAAGGGAGATCTAAGGGGAAAGGCCAGCAATACTTGCCAGCTTCCAGAGCACCAAAGCAAGGAAGGCGTTGCTACTCCCAAGGGAAGAACTTATCCTCCCCCGAGAACAGCAACAGGACTAGTCTGGTCGATCACAAAAGAAGGAATCATACTACAGAAACCTTCGGTAGCGACCTAAGGGAGCTAAGCTCCCTTTGTATGTGTTAGGTCAGCGAGGGGGACTCAGCCCCAAGCCAGACAACACAGACTCAGACTAAAAACTCTGTTGTTCTGTCCCTCTTGAACCATAACTACAGGAACAGGAAGGTACAGTAACACCCTAGTATAGTTTTATCAAAAATAAATTCGGAAAAAACCACTTAGGGATAAGCCCAAGGCTTAAACAGAGGGAAAGGGATTGCATACCTTCTCCGAAGAAAAGAAAGCAACCGGGGAGTATGATAAAGTATAATAAGGCTCCATAAGCAATTAGCCTAGGCACCAAGAGAATCGATTACCTAATTCACCGAAACTCACACGTATACAATCTTTGAAATATTCCACACAGTCTAAAATGTATAAAATATAGCCTAAAGCTTCAATAAAATTTTAATTTCACTCGGAAAAACCAAAATCGTGCATGAAGTACTAGGACCAAACGACTAGGCTACATGGCCTAGCGTAGGCCAGAATGGCGAATACTTCGCCAAATAATACTAAGCACGAAAGGAAATCCTATGTAACGCTAAATAGCTAAAATTTATTAAAGCAAAACAACCAGGAATGTCGCTCTGACTAACTAACTTGTACCTAGCGAGCGACAGCGTCCAAGACGCCTCTGGTAGGCTACGGCTCTTGTATCAAAGATTAATCCTATTAATCACTCAAAATTTTACCAAGAGCCTACATTTATACATAACAGACACTATACTCAACTTATCAGAGGCCAACGAAGACGGAGAAGCCATGAAAAGCCGAATAAATCCAAGATTTGCGAGAAAAACAGGAAAAAACACTGAGTTGTTAAGCTACGCAAAAAGGAAAACAGATGGCGCCAGGATTGGCGCCAGGCACGCATACGAATCGGGGGATAGGGAAGCCTTGGGAGCGGCTTCCCTTTTTCTTTCCCGAATTCGTATCTCGCCAATCACCTCCTACGAGACGAAATCTCTGTCCAGGATGTAGATTGCCATGTGACGTGTCTAGAATACGTCCTCTGATATGTCGCGATATCCCTTTCACGAGGGATACTCGCTCCAGGAGTTAGAATTCTGGTACCTTAAGGTAAATTCTCTGGGAATATCGCCGTAGTTGTAATATACCCTAGGAAGCTACCCTATAGGAACTTCCATCAGGACGACATGGCTTGAGCCCAAAAACATATATATATATGAAGAGAGAGAGAGAGAGAGAGAGAGAGAGAGAGAGAGAGAGATACACACACACACACACACACACATATATATATATATATATATATATATATATATATATATATATATATATATATATATATATATATATATATATATATATATATATATATACACACATATATATATGTATATATATATATATATATATATATATATATATATATATATATATATATATATATATATATATATATATATATATATATATATATATATATATATATATATACATATATATATATATATATATATATATATATATATATATATATATATATATATATATATATATATATATATATATATATATATATATATATATACATATATATATGTTTATACATATACATATATATATATATATATATATATATATATATATATATATATATATAACATGCCATTTGACGTAGGGAAAATCTATTTCTGTGTGAGATTGCCTTGTCGTCCTGGTGGAAGTTACTCATTGGCAACTTTTACTTCGGATATTTCTGCGAGTGATATAGCTGGGATATTTTACCTCTGATTTATCAATGGACCTACGGAGCGAATATCCTGAGAGATATTTGGAATAAATCAGGGATATATCAATAACAAGACATGATTATCCTTCCCTGAATACAGTCAGCCTTGTTTCGAATGAAAGGTGAAGGTAGCATACGTGCACAAGAGAGCCGTTACAACTCTCGATCCCAATGTTCTACAACTAACAATTTCTGGGCTTGAGCCATGTCGTCCTAATGGAAGTGTACCAGAGAATTATCTTTCCGTGTTGTGGACAGAAGATTTTCACCTTGTAACTCCATAAATATATGCATAATTCCTATAGCATTGATAACTATGGTACCAAGCAATAAGAGTAAATAAGAAGTTTATACAAAAGTAGGAGGAAAGTAAATCAATAGCACAGTTCCACTCACTGTGAAGAACTTTGTCTTCAGTAGATAAAGGGCGGTTAATAATTTTGATACGCTACTTCTATTTTATATAGATAGCAGGTTCAAAGAAAGGAAATGCTTAAAGAATTAGCAGACTTTTATTGTTCCCGAGAGTACACACATGTAGTAATAATAATACAACAAAATATACAAAAAACATGTAAACAGAAATCCGGAATCTTCAGACCCCAAATTATGGAACAGAGTAGTAAGACAGTAATACTCGTGACATAAAAGAAAAGTATCACCTGTGTGTCATCATAATGTTATATAAGCATTTGGAATAAAATATGGTACTTCCCATGTACAATGTAGACTAAGAAGTTCTAATTTATACAGCCCAAATATGTCAATTCCCAACATTTCAGAAGCTGGTTTAATCACACTATCAGCGATCACTACGAAGTGTTCAATCTCTTCCAACTGACGCAGGTAATGTTAGTAGATGACTCTTGAAGATTTCGATCTTATGTAAGCCTGTAAGCCTACAAAGGACATAGATTGTTAAAAACGAGGAAAACGCAACTTTACTTAAAGGACAGGGGTGGCAAGAGACTTGACTGAACCCCACACGTGTTATTTCAGAAAAATTTGCTCTGACCTGGAATTTGTTATTGAATTTGCAGCGATATATTTTGAAGAGGATAGAGAAATTATAAAATTTATCTGTTCATCATCAAAACCTGTGTTCCTGTATATCAGCATTTATATCAAACTCTAAAAAACGTCACCTGTCCATCGCTACATAGAAGCGTATGAAGTCAATTCAAGAGCAACGTCTCCATAACAACTTATTTATATTATTATTTAGTTTGGTATACTGCGAATAATCTGTGGATCTTGTATAATACTGGGAATATTTATGTTAGATCTTAAACATATGTATATTATATGTATAATGGCTATCATTTTAATTTGTTGTTAGTGTTTTTTTTTCTTTGATTTTTTTTTTTTTTTTTTTTGTAGAATTTTCATGTAGATTTTACATAATCTACGTTGTGTTTAATAGCTGAAGGTATCAAAGCCTAGGTATTTTAGTTTATAGAATTGGGCTAAATAGCAGCACTGATTTAACATATGATACCAGAGAGCTCATAAAAGGATCAAGCAAAATCACTTCAATGAAAGGAAATGCAAAAGACTGCATATATATGGACCTAAAAAATAATAATTTTACAAAAAGAAGGCATACAAAGATCCTAAATTTAAGCCTCACAAACCTGCCTTATGAATCGATTAATGAAAATTGTTGTATTCAAAGCCACCTGATTAAAAACCAAACCATTTTCATTTCAGAAATATTAAGTTAAGTCTCTCTCTCTCTCTCTCTCTCTCTCTCTCTCTCTCTCTCTCTCTCTCTCTCTCTCTCTTACATAATTTAAATTCCAAAATAGGCTGATTGAACTAAAATGCTCTAATATATATGTAACAAATAAAAGAAAAAAAATATTTACCTGGAGTTATATCCTTAGTATACTGCACATATCTTAAGGCAGAACAGCAGTATCTTTCCATTTATGCATATATTTGAAAATCTGAAACTGTATGTCTCTGTGGGAAATAATTCCGGGAAAGGCCTCCCCGTTTCTGATTTCCGGACCCGAGCCTGAAGGATAGAGCGCCAACACTCTCACACTTGACAAACTAGAGAACCGCAACGAAGACGGGTTGCTTTCCCTACACACGATTAAGTCCAATGATTATTCTATACCGGGACTGTCGGCACCGATATCACCTTGATGTTCAGACGCTACTCCAGGGCGCAGAATAGTAAATCCCAATCAAGTGTGGTTGGACTGAATCAGTTACGTTAACGACAGTTTCACAAAGAGTTAGGGGGAGCAGTACTGTAAAAGTCAAAACGCCCTAAGGACCACCGGGAGGTAATACCGTAGAACATTACTATAAAGGATTCACACCGATAGCTTTAGATTGACGTAAATATAAACTTACGCTTAAGTCATATCTCACCTCGTGTGATAACTCATTTAGTCGTTTGTTTGTAGAGATTGCCTGGCCCTTCTGGCCAGACACGGGCTTTTGCAATCTTGCAGCCCGTAGGTGTTGGATAGGATAAATTGGGATAGGTAGTTGGGTAGGGTATCTTCTGCAACATTTATTTTAGGATATTGGGATAGGTTTTGGGTGGTGATGGGATATTTGAAAAGGAGTGATTGACTGTGGAATATCGTCCTATGAGCCCACTGGCTCCAGTCAGAGTTGGAGAGAAAGAGTTATAATAGCAAGTCCCGATAAGTAGGAGAGCTTGGGAAGGAGTTGAAAGTTTGTAGTCAGAGAAATTGATATAGGTGAAGTAAAAAAACTTCATAGTGGTTTAAGCTTAAGTGTGAGATAGAGGGATAGTGTGAGATTTCAGCTGAGTAGGAGAAAGCTGAAAAGGAGGAGTTATAGCAGTTTTAGTGGTAGAGATAGGGTGGAATATAAAATTCCTTTTTTTTTTTTTTTTTTGTAAAGGTCAAGTTAAAAACAGTTAATAATTTTAACCTAAAGATGGCGTTTATTTCCATAAAGTACAACAGGAATTTTCATCTAACTAACACAGGAAAAAACAGCAAAACTACCTAATTGAGATTTGAATAAAGACCGCATGGCATATGAAAAATTAAAAATGCCAAGAAAATGGTCAAATCAATTAAATCGTAAATCAATAATCAAAAAACTAATCAACCAATGAAAGTAAAAATGGTGACTGAAATAATACCAAAAGTTCTACTCACTACTTTGAACACATTCCTCTCGGGCAAAAATTTCAAACTTGATAGAGGGGAACAGGAACACAACTTATAGTAATGGACACGCCACGAATGATTAAACCAGACAGTTTGAACATGACTTTCTAGCTAAATGTGCACATCGTTAAATAAAGGCTAGAAAAAAAAGGGGTGGGGGCCAGTTCCTTGGCCAAGGTTGAGCACCGTTAATTAGTACTCATGCTCTTGAGGGTTGATTGTAGACGTAGTGGAGGCATCTTGTAAACTGTTAAGAACACGGTGCATCTTCAGTTCTGCACTGACGTGTTTTGACTTCGTAAGTTTATCTTCTAAATAATGGCACAAAGTAAGGCATACTGTTGGTTAGTAAATAGTTGACCAACAGGTAGTTTAACCGACGCCTATGTTAAAACGACGTCTCAGATGAAGAGGCTATGCCTACGTCCGCCTTCCACACTTCCTGGTTTTTAAGTGGGCCACTCACACGCTTCTGCCTCCCGCCACTGAGCTGGTTCGAGCCGGTCGAGTCTTCTTCAAATTTCCATGAGTATGTGGTTTGCTGAAGGGTGCTTCTTCTTCAAATTTCCATGAGTACATGGTTTGCTGAAGGGAGCTTTTTATAAATACAAGGATCATTCTTGAAACTCCAGGGAAAATTAATTATAAAGAAATTCTACTGTCTGGCTTATAAAAATTAATATACATACAAAAAAAATTAAGTGGCGTTTAGTGATGTTCAATAACACAGAAAACAATCCTAGCTAAACAGGCTTATAAATAGGTACTGATATGTAAATATAAATAGGCTAAGATCAATGAGTTACGTAAATTAAAGAGTTACTTAAATACAAACCAATTGTGATTAAACATACAAAGCTTCAAGAGCATTTGGAACAGAACGCAACCAAGGGCTGTTTTTGAAAATTGTCGACGGTCGGTTGCATCGTCAAACAATGTACTGTGAGCTCAGGAAATGAGATAAAATCATCTACAGAGGAATGAGGCGATGAAAGGTAAAGCATTACAGGGGAATGATGGACATGTTAGCAGCAATGAATATCTAAGGGTATAATAATGATGGTTACAAAGGAAACAAAAGAAAAACGAGATGCGTAAAATCCAGAAAATAACCAAAAAAAAAAAAAAAATGGAATAACGGGAGTGACTAAAAAAAAGCGTGGAAAGAATTTCCACAATCTCAAGCTTACTTCAAAATCACCAGGGACTAGATAAATGGAGCATATTCTTGCCTATTTCATATTAAAACCATCTTTCATTTTGCAAACATCAACTAAAGTTTTACGAAGAGCAGGATCCTTAAAAAAATTGTGAAATTAATTGCCTATTTTATTCTTGGTGATGTTGACCGTGATTATTGCAACGGAGTACAGCATATGCCAACATCTTTGTTGTTTCTTGTTAATTGATTGAACTGTTGAAATGTCTGTAAACTCCCTCCAAAACTGCAAGTGAATGAACTCAGTTGAGTTACGAGTGATGCCACTGCCTACGGCAATATAAAGTGAGCTCTCTCACGAACTCACCTTTAGCCATCCATATCAACTGGTTAATTTCTGTCACATTCGTCAGCTAATAGAGACAACATGTTGCTACTTGAAGCATGCAACACAGTCGCATTCTGCTTGTTGCTTTGTGTTGAAATGGTTGAAACCTTTGGCCTGTGCGGTAATATAGCATGCAATATGCTGCCAAGATTTTGCGTCGGTGGAATTGCACCTTTAATCTCTAGTAACACCAATGTTCTGCAATGTACAGATATCTTGCAGTTGTTCGATAAAAAGGAAATTATATTTCTCGCTAAAAAAAAAAAAAAATAGTTCTATTAAAATATGTTAATTTTGGAATTTTTCCGATAATAGTTTTCACTTATATGTACCAAAGAGAGTGAATAATATGACTGTATTATGTTTATTCATAATCACCATTAATATATAAATAAACAATTTTGTATAGAGCATGTGATTGAATACGTTTGTGTGTTGAGTACTAATACACATAAAGAAACAATATATACAACTGTATTTCGCTTATTAAAGAGCACTGATTATGCTGTATACACGAGTCTATGAAATGATAATCACTATTCACATGTTCACAAACAATTCAGAAACATTTACAATTTGTTTTTAAACATACGCTGTGAGGCTGGAATAATATTTATATTCTGAATCTCAATGAGTTATTAATTATATGATTTTATACAGAATAAATGCATTAGCGATGGAAACTTATCCAACTAGCATTGTTATTTTAGCATTTGATATCACTTGGATAATCGTTTAATATTCACGCTCTACTAAAAAACAGATAGAATATTTGACCATTGTGTTTATCCACATATACATCGTTCATTTATCTATTGAAACCCATTTCTTTTTCTGTTTGATCATTGTTTTCCAGATGATTAGTCAATATTTATGCTTGATGAGTAATACATGTTAATATAGTATATCATGGCATAAACGATATGAAATTGAAAAGATACTTTGATGGATGCAAAAAATTACAACAAATCCTGGACACGAAAGAGTAATAACATGCAACGAGCTTTGTTTGAAAGAGATTCTGTGGCCGACCATCGTCTTCATAATTAAAACAAAACTTTATCATAATTTTCATTATTAAAAGATTATGCTTATCTTATAAACACTGTGTAAATCAAAATAATAATGGTAGTTACTTCCCAGAAAATTTAACATAAATTCAGTTCCATGTTTCATTATATAAATTAATTCTAAATATAAGACATATGTCGAAAGTTACAATATTATCTATTTTCTGTATGACTACTATACTCCACATAACATTCTCAGGAAGAATATTAGAAATATATTTTGCCAAATATAAACATCATAAACTTGATAAGTGAATGTGTGATATAAATAAAGGAGGGAAATGGTACATTGTCTCGCTCTGCTAATAGTCTAAGCGAAATTACTATTTGGAAAAATCTAAAATTAAAAAAGTAATGGAAAATTTATTCTCCATACTTTTAAAGGGATGGTAATCGTATTTTAATCCATTTAGCCTACCTCAGGATATTATAAAGAAAATTATATCTTACTCATCTAACTCTAAAATATATTAATGTTGGGTTGGCATTCAATTGAATTTGAATCTATCTTAAATCACTCTGGTGGAGATTCATACAACATTATTCTTCTCATACAGGAAAATATGAATAAATAAAATGCCATGTCGAAAGTGAAAAAAAAAAAAAAAAGACGAGCCACTTCATTAGCAAAGCCTCCAGAAGACATGTGATCGAGGAGGTGAATCTATGATGGAAGCATACTATATTAACTTTTGTATATATGAGCGTTGTTTCCATCAAGAAAATCATGGGATTTAAACTTCAATGAGTCAATTGTCATTATTCTAGTAATTATCATATTAGGTGATTTAACTCAATATTAAAATTTTGAGGAGAAGAAGTCTATGTTGGGTGTATGCACCTATGTATTATCTATGTTTACGTTGGCAAATAAGTCATAAGAAAAATGTGACTAATAATGATTTTCTACCGACCCCAAGAATGTTTCCACTGTCAATAAGGTTCTAATGCGCTGGGGTCAGTGTAGAGGGAAGATAAAACTGCCTTTATTTGACAGATATTTAGTGCTCTCTCTCTCTCTCTCTCTCTCTCTCTCTCTCTCTCTCTCTCTCTCTCTCTCTCTCTCTCTCTCTCTCTCTCTCTCTCTCTCTGGGGGTTTCAGAATAAAAACAAAAATTCATAACAAAGGATTGAAACGGTTTCTATGCAAACCTTGGTCGGGTAGAGTTTACATTTTAATGTTTTTTTTTTTTCCTTTGCAATTTTCCATTGCGTAACGCAAATCATTAAGTTGTTAGTAAAATATTTCTTCAATACTCAATCCTTTTAAACCAACTATAAATCCTGGAAGTTATTCATTT
>NC_090731.1:76327876-76342876 GCF_036898095.1 Palaemon carinicauda | reverse complement strand
TTGCTTCTTCATCTTCATATTCTGTGAAGTCGAATTATCCATAATCACTTGGGCGACTGCTTTCGGTTAGTTTGACCTACATTCCTTACTGATAGGCCTCTCTTGCCACAGTGAAAACAGACAATATCAACCTTCTGCACGTCTTTCACAATACTTGAAGGAGGATATTTCAACGTTTGTTTCTGTGGTACTACCCTATTATGCTCAGAAACAGTAACAATGCTACTTCCCTTGTAATTGTGGAACTTGTTCTTGTAGTTATTCCTGAGATGGATTTCATGGTTTGGTGAATACTTGACAATTGGCTGGAACAAAAGTTGAAACTTCATACCGAGGAGGGTTTAGGACTGAAAATATATTATCTTCACTCAGTAAAGTGGCTTTTGTTATGTATTATTGTAATAATGTACTGTATTATTTAATTGTTACATGTATTGCGCAATATTGTAGCATATTGCATGGATAAAACAGGCTGTGCTATGTAAATAAGTGAAATGATTTGTTTTGATATTAGGATTCAAGCATTTATTAGTTAACTCAAAGATAGGATGTGATTCTATTTACTTTTGCAATGCATTAGGATTTAAGTCTTTTGAGAGCGACGCTCTTTTGTTGTCTAGCAATGTTTTGGTTTGTCAAATTCTTTATGAGACGCTCAACGCTTACTTGGGAGTTGGCTGTCACAGAGCAATATAAACAACATGCTGGATTCATTAGACATCCTATAACCAAACATCACAATTGGCGACGACCAGGAGGACGAACACAGGCAGAAGAAACATTAGAGCTTTTGCAGGTCACTGGCCAGGAAAAGAAAAGGAGCTTTTTTAGATCAGCGGACAGGAGCGGGAGAAAAAGCCCAATAAAGATTTCCTAAGCAGCAGAACGGAGGAATTTCATCAAAAGCAAGCAAACAAAAGAAAAAAAGTTTGCAAGGTTGGGTAGGAAACAAAAAAGGTATGTTACAAGGTGACTTTAGAACAGTAGCCTAACCTAATTAAGGTAAGCAGTCAGAATGCCTCTTGACATTGAACATCCTGAACGATTTAGCATCACAGCTGAGCCCAATTCTGTTGCCATACGATGGCAACAGTGGTGTGAGGAATTTAAGATTTATCTAGAAGTATTAGGGAATATGAAGAATGCCCAAAAGAAGGCATAATTACTTCATACAGTAGGTAGAGAAGTTCGGGAAGTGTTCAAAACATTGCAGCCTGCAGATAACACAAGTAAAGCTGCAACTAAGGCTCTTGCCACATATTTTTCTCCTCAGGTCAATAAATTTTTTGAGAGGTATCAGTTTACTGCACAAGCATTTCAGAAAGAAATTATTGCAAGATTAAGATTTAATATTAGAAAAGGTATTGATAACAGGCAAAGCTTTAGAAACATCAAATAGGCAAAGTAACATAATAGGTAGTTCTACAAGCAATAGAATGGAAAATTCTAATGTTAATACAATAGATTCTAAGTGGAAAAACAATGAGAATCACAGAAGGAATATGTCAAAGCCTAGTCATAGAAAAGTGCCTAACACTAATGTTCATAATTATCAGAATCAGGCCTATACACATAAACAACATGAAAAACGAACGCGAAAAATCTATTTTTGGGTGAGATAGCCATGTCGTCCTGATGGAAGGTTCCTTTAAGTAGCTTTCTAAGGGATATTTGACTACAGTGATATTCCCAGAGAATTTACCTTTAGGTCTCCAGAATTCTAACTCCTGGCTCGAATATCCTTAAAATCTCTCTTAAGGATATCGCATAATTCAGGGGACGTATATCTTGATACAACACATAGTAATCTTTACCGCGAATAGCGTTTCCACTTCGAGGGGGAAAGTGGAAAAAATAAAAGGGGAGCCGTTATCAAGGTACCCTTCCTCCCATATTACTAAAGAGTATCTAGATGGGCCTGTATGTCAAGCTAGAGCGCTATTCCTTGTAGCGTTGAGCATGGTGCTAGAGATATAGTAATTTTGGTAGGGATCCAGCCAAGGCCTTCTAATGTAGAAAAGGAGGGTGGGTCCACCAGGACGACATGGCTATCTCACTCAAAAATAGATTTTTTGCTTCGCTCAAAATACGTTTTTGGGGCTCAAGCCATGTCGTCCTGATGGAAGCCTACCAAAGAATTACTAGAAAGTACTGTATCTGTAGATTTTGAAAGTGCCTTAACCTAGGGACAGTTTTTTCCTTTGGTCATCCAGACCATTGAGACATATGATGTTACCGTTATACGTCAATACTGCTAAACATAAACCATGTTAGTGTTTCCTGCCCCCTGCAGGGAAGAGTCATACTAGACATAGGAAAGGAGTCTCAAGGGTTTCATATAACATATGAACAAACATAGTATCAATTACATACAGGTCTCGCTGTATGTGTAACGAATTGGAAAAAACATTGTCAGAAAATGTTTGTATCAGTATAAGAACAAAGGTATTAGCTATACATATTTTTCATAAGTAAATATATGCAGTTTATTAAAGAGTAATAAAACTCTGATATATTTTTATTGAAAATCAATTGTAAGACGCAAACACACATTGATAATCTATTGGTAATAAATGACCAACATAAGGTAACATGTATAACATAAATGTTATTAAATGCAATAAGAAACATATCCAACAACCAATGCACAGAAAAACATTGTTTTCACCTGAAAGGGAAAGGAAATTAATGCCACTGTAAATCTGAAAATTTGCTAAATTTTCTAATATGCATTTCTGCGATATTGAATGTCTATTCACAATGTGTAAGTACACACAGCACAAGAATTATCTCTAGGTTTCTTCACCTCAACTAAGTAGAACAGTCCTTAATGTCACCTTAGGTACACTCATTTCAAAGTATTGCACTGAGAGGTGTCAACACCTTCACCCTTTTCATTGATGGTCCCAATCAATTCACTGTTCATCGCAGCACTAGACGACAGGTTTTAGCACACTACCTGCCACCACGTATCACTTGAGTTCATGCACTTGCTTTGCATAATGCTTGTAGAACACTCTGGATGACTTCTTCCAGTGTAAGAGCGAAGACGCTCAAAATCCATATACTAAAAAAAATTCAGTGATGAAGCAATTTTTCTTGGATTATGACCTGCGGGTGCACTGTAAGGATCCACTCTGCGAATAAAATAGGTGATTTTCGCTCTTAGTTGTTTTAGGGATAGGTTTGATCCAGAGGTTTCTCCTTTAAAGACCTGTCCTCTCCTGAAGTCTGAAGTTCTTGGAAGATAGACCTTTAGACACTCCACTGGACACAGCGAGATATCTTCCTTCAGAGGGCAGATTCTCTTTTGGTGGGTAGCTCGTTCTTAGCAAGAAATGTTGGATCAGGAAAAAGATTCAGTTCTCCCACTTCTATGAACTGAATATGGCCCTCATCTCTGGATAGGGCCACCATATCACTAACTCTGGGCCCCGAAGCTACAGCAAACAAGAAAATAACTTTTTGAGTCAAGTCTTTCAGAGAGCAATTCTCATAGTTCACTGTTGAAACAAAGTGTAGGACATTGTCCAAGGACCATGAAATGGTCTTTGGAGGGGCTGCAGGCCTAAGTCTAGCACAAGCCTTAGGGATCTTGTTAAAGATCTCGTTTGAGAAGTCTACTTGGAAGCCGTATAGCAGAGGTCTAGTCAGAGCTGATTTACACATGGTTATCGTATTGGCTGCCAGACCTTGTTTATGAAGGTGGATAAAGAAGGACAAACAGAAGTCCATTGAGATTTCTTTTGGTCCTTTTGCTTTGATGAAAGCAACCCACTTTTTCCAAGATGATTCATATTGCCTTCTGGTTGACTTAGACTTATATTCTTCTAAGAAGTCTATACTGCCTTATGAGATCCCGAATCTTTTCTTTACTGCTAAGGAGAAAAAATCATGAGATGAAGGCTTTGGGTTCTCCGTGACGAAGCGAAGACAGTCGACTTCTGTACCTGTTTAGATAGTACTGGGTCTGGCATAGGGACCAACCTCAACTTCAGTATCAATACTAGAGGGAACCAGTACTCTCTGGCCACTGGGGAGCCACTAGAGCTGCCGTTCCCCGAAAGGATCTCAGCTTGTTCAGGACCTACATTAAGAGATTGGTTGGAGGGAACAGGTAGATCCAGTTCCATCTGTTCCAGTCGAGGGACATGGCGTCCATCGCTTCCGCTAGAGGGTCCTTGTATGGGGCCACATAACGAGGTAGCTTCTTGTTGTCGCTCGTCGCGAAGAGGTCGATCTGCAGTTTTGGGACTTGATGTAAGATGAAGGGGAATGAGCCTGAGTCTAGGGACCATTCTGAATCTATCGGCGTGAGCCTGGATAGAGCGTCCGCCGCCACATTGCGGATCCCTTGAAAGTGAACTGCTGATAAATGCCATCTCTTCTTTTCTGCCAGGCGGAATATGGACAGAATCACTTGGTTGATTTCAGGTAATCTCAAGCTTTGACGATTCTGACATATCACTATCACCTTGCTGTCCAGGATCAGTCTTATATTGGCTGATTTGCGAGGGGACAGTTTCTTCAGCGTCAGAAAGACTGCCATGACCTCCAAAATGTTGATGTGGAAGGTCTTGAATAAAGAAGACTAAGTCCCTTGGACTTTCCGTTGATGGGAGTGACCTCCCTATCCTTCCTTTGAAGCATCCGTATGGATGATGATTGAAGGTGGAGGTCGTTGCAAGGGTACGGTCCTCTTTAGGTTCATGGCCTTCAACCATTGCCTGAGAAGTTATCATACTTGGGTCGGTATCAGTCTTCTTAGACCTCTTCGAGCGTTTGATGCGTATGTTCTCCAGACTCCTGACGCATCTTCTAGTTGTGCTCTTAGCACTGCATCTGTCACTGATGCAAACTAGGGAGAGCCCAGTACTCTTTCCTGTTGGCGTCTTGAGATCCTGTCGGATTTCAGTAGTCTCTTTAGGGATCCTGCTATCTCTCTCCTCTTCCCTGGGGGAATGGAGTGACGGTGTGACTTTAAGTTCCAATGTATTCCTAGCCATTGGAACTCTTGAGCTGGAGATAATCGAGACTTCTTGATGTTGATCTTGAATCCCAGATGTTCCAGGAATGGCATCACTTTCTTTTATGCTTGCATACACTCTGTCCTGGATGCTGCCCACACCAGCCAGTCGTCCAGGTACTCTATTACCTGGACACCTTCTAGGCGAGTTGTTGAACGACTGCGTCTGCAAGCTTTGTAAAAGTCCTTGGGGCTATGTTTAGTCCAAAGGGCATGGCTCTGAAGACGTACTTCTCCTTCTGTAGCCTGAATCTTAGGTATGTGTTGAAGGGTTAACATCTTGAACTTATTGTTTTCCATGAACTTGGTATTTTACGGACTTTGCCCTCCTTATCACCCGCCTGCTCAAAAGGTCTAGAGTGTATTCTTCCAGTACGGAGGTGGAGTGTTGGAAGAATTGAGGAAATGGTGGTGGAGCCTCCCTCCAGCTCCATCCGAGTCCGTTCTTAATTAGGCTGTGGGCCCAAGGATTGAAGGTCCAACGATCCTGAAATTGTTGGAGTCTTCCTCCTACCTGAAGCAACTCATTGCCTCTGGTTTCTGTAGGGTTGACCTCCTTGACCGCGTCCTCCCTAACCTCCTTTAACTCTTGGGGGGTATCTAGAGGAGCCCCATTTAGACCCTCTACCCTTGGGACGAAAGGTAGTGGTCTGCCTCCCGAACGCAGTGTTGAACGCTGGTGACTGGGCAACCAGCTGCTGAGGCACCATTTGATAAGTTGGTTGGGGTTGAGCCACCATCTGGGGCACCGCGGTCATGGCAACTGTGCGATGTTGTTGTTGTTGCTGCTGTCTGCCAGGGCGAGAGGGCAGCCTGGGTCTTTTAGTCTTCCTCTTAGGCTAGGGACCCTCATCCGGGGAAGACTTCCTCTTCGCCGACATGCCCCACTTCTGGGAAGGTTTCTATTCTCTGTGGCAGCCTTGTTTACGACTTCCTTGACCACTTCACTCGGGAAGAGGTCCTTTCCCCAGATATTGGAAGCTATCAGCTTCCTGGGTTCATGCTTAACTGAAGCAGAAGGAAACACAAACTCCGTAAATGCACGTCTGGCTTTGACAAAGACATACAGGTCCTTGACCACAGTAGCCAAATCCATTTTGGCCATGACCATGTTCATATCCAGGGTTCTACTATTGCTTGCCATCGCCTCTTGACAAATCTGTAGAGATAGAGATGCGGCAAGTCTTTCCTTTGTCTCTTGCTACCTACGCAAGAGAAAGTCAGACAGCTTTGGAAAATTTTTGCTGAACTGATGTCCAGCAATATCTGCCTCCAACTTCCAACTGAGAAGGTAAGGTGGACTTCCTTCCAGTCCTTATCTTCCGTGGGCAGGGCTAAAGATAAAGGTCTACACTCATCGAGTGTATGGCAAGGTTTGCCTGCCTCTATTGCCTTCCTGACTGCCTTAAAACCCTTTGATGTAAAGGGAAAGGCTAACAAAGCTGGAGCAAGAAAGGTGGGATGTTTCTTGCCAAGGGCTGACACAATCGAGTTAGTGAAGCCCTTCTGCTTCAGGCTACTTGATAAAAAGCCTGAGCTTTCTCGTGGTCAAGTACTATGACCTCCTTCGGTTCTGTCTCCTCCTTAGATGTTGGTTCCGTCTTCAGACGGACGAAGCAGTATGGGTAAGACTGAAAGCAGGGCCAGAAATCGACTTCTTCTATAAAGACAGTCCCTAACTTCTCTGATATGAAGATCTTGCCGCTGGTAATAGGCATGTATTCTGCATACCTCCAAGGATTAACATCAGAGCAGGGTGGAAGATCTTGAACATTGAGTCTCTTGTTAGACCTACGGGACGCGGTGAGATGGGCCATTGCTCTTTCCCATTTCGCGTCATTTCTTCATTTTGCTTGCGAAAACTCTCCATCATTGCCAGGAGAATGGCCATTGTCTGTCTCATGTCATCTGATGGAGGGGCAGAACACATAGAGGGTAACAGCTCTGGGGCCGGAACTGACGAAACGGACTCCGATTCGACATCATCCTCTTCTTCTCCAGGAGCCAAGGTGGACTCCTCCTTGAGACCTTCCGCTAGAAGGTCCTTTTCGGTGTCCTCAGACACCTCCGACATCCTCTCGTCTAGGTGGATGTCCTTCATTGCGTCGGAGACGTCCGCATCTACGGCAATCTGGACGCAAGGGATCTCAGGGCGAGGCTGGGGTATGACAGGTTCCTCACCCGCTTTTGGGAACAGCGAGGAACGCATCAGTTCACTAGGATAGTAAGGTCCCGTGGCGTTCATTTGAAAGCCATGAACCTATCTGCTGCATCCCTTGACTCTGCTGTCTTGGGGTCATCTAAAGCCTCGGTAACCAAGGCCTTGCAAATCTTGCAATCCTGCGGAGTCCCATTACTTGAGAGGTCACTTGGAAATGGCGCAGGGAGCATGAGCCCTGCACTCTTCATGGCCACAGAAGTCCTTGCTCCTCACGTTGCAGAAGACTTGAAGGCACTTGGGATGGTCCTCCTGTAAAGAGAGGAAAATTAAATGAGTATGCGGTAGTTTATCTCATCTGATAAACTATAAAAAATATTATCATTAATATTTTTGCATTATACCTTAGGATAGACAAGCTAGAAAGGAATTAGGAAAGACAGATACTTGTATTTCCTGTCCAGCCAATTGCTGCGACCTCCCCCAAAATTAAAACCTAGAGTGTTCCTATTCAGGAAACCCAAGGAAAGGATTCTAACCTCTAAGGATAGATAATTGTAACTTAACACTGACTTTTCCCAAAGTTATAATAATGTGAGTAAATTGTAGCTGATCATCTATCAGTCTGTTAAAAGAATCTTCTCCTTTAATATAAAACTGGTCTCAACAATAGACTGTGTAAGGATACACAGGGTATGTTAGAAAATAATTACTGTATAATATATACTATAGTTTTCTGTCTGCAGTGTGAACTATGCTGCAAATATACTGGCTACTGTATAATCATATACTGTAGTTTCAGCTGGCAGGTTGCTGGCTAGGCTTGCACCCGGCGGCACGATACTGCCGGCGTCTTGACGGCTGTGGTAGTGCCCGGCGGCACCAGCCCAGCCGGCGGATACCTGACGGCACTAGCCAACAGATTGAGAGAAAGCATGGAGTGAAGGGTATCTTATTAAATGTTTGTTAACAATACATAAGGATGTAAGTACTTAATCTTACTGCCTTCCTCCAGGAGGGTTAAAATGGAAGGGGAGAATGTATCATTTAGGCATCCATCCAAACACAAACCGTTGCCGGTCACTGCCGGCCGCTGGTATGTGAATGGCAGTCAAAGAGAGGACTGAAGAACACTCTACAGAATAGGGGTCTCCCAACAGCAGCCGGACCAGCCCGCACAGCTTTTCCCGGAGCCTTGCGTCCATAAGGAAAGGCTGAGCTGCTATGTAGGATCCCCAGCTGGCCCAACAACCCGCCGACAAGCGGTGAGATTGTAAGACAACGGCCAAAGAGTTGCAATGGCTAGGCCATCGCTAAAGGACAGAGGGGGTAGGGAAAAGGGTCCTGTATGAAGTGTGGAAGAAGGCGGCAGGGTTACCGGCCCTACCACACAATGAAGAAACTCTGTTTCAATATCGGCGCCGTCCTAGACGGCAGAAGAATATCTATTCTTCAACCTACGGTCTGCTGAAATATAGTGAAGGGGGAGGCAGCAGGCTTGCGGCCCCCTATCAACATGGGAGAAACATCGTTTCAGTGCCGGCGACATCCTAGGTGGCAAAAGAATTTCAGTTCTTCAGCCTAGGGTCTGCTAGCACAGGACTAGTCTTCTAGACTGCAGGGGAGAAGGTGGCGGCCTCATACAACCACTTCAAGTGCAGCCTAGGGAGGTCTAGCCTCCTATTCCAGCGGCTGAGGCAGGCAGGGGAGTGATTATTCACCCTGCTGGCTGGCCACCGGCAAAAGACTGAATACTCTGAGGTTCTGTCAAAAACCCAAAGTCGCCTATCTGCCGGCATAGGAAAGAGACAGAAAACACTAGCCTAGTCAAATCGGAGTGTCTACTCAATGGCAAGACTAAGATAGGGTTGTAGCCTATGACTGCACTCAGAGGGAAGGAGGGATCACCCTTAAATCTCCACTGGAGACGAGTATCGATTTATATAATAATTCTAGGACATATCTATCTCCACCTGAATTGATAAAAGGATACACGAGGGTAAACCGGGAACATGTATGAAAGTATACTAAAGCACCTAGGCTAATAGCCTAGTGCCAGGCGAGATTTGGTTACCTTAAACGCTGAAACTCTTTCGTATATGATCGATGAGGGAGAGGAAATATATGCAATCTATATATCTTTCAAGATAAATTGCCTAAATAGCTTCATATTTAATGCCATTACAACTAGGAATGTCGTCTATATCATACATGAAGGTAAACTAAGCACATAGGCTAGGAAGCCTAGCGCAGGCGAGGTTTAGTTACCTAAATCGCCGAAACTCTAAAGAATACAATCAACATGATATATAACTTCCTAGAATATTATAACTGAATAGCTTCGTAAATATTCATGCTATTAAATCTGGGAAAGTCGTTCAGACTAACTAAATAACACATGTGTTATGAACGACATTGCCCATGCCGCCTCCGGTGAGGGTGAAGCTCTAACTCTTAAAATTAATCTCATTTCACTGTGACGCAGCAGCTAAAATTTATACATTGTAAAGATCAAATACTCAACTTTCCAGAGGCAGAAGAGGCTGGAGATTGCATGATAAATAAAAAAAAAACCCAGAGCGTAACGAAAGAGCAACAGGTAAAATCACCCTGCGGGACCGCTACAACTATAGGAATAGCGCGCTAGCTTAACATACAGCGCCATCTAGATACTCTGTAGTAATACGGCAGGAAGGGTACCTTGATATGTCCAATGATTTATTCTATATCCTTAAGAGAAATTTTAAGGATATTCACGACAGGAATTAGAAGTCTGGAGATCTAAAGGTAAATTCCCTGGGAATATCACTGTAGTCAAATATCTCTTAGGAAGCTACTTATAGGAACCTTCCATCAGGCCGACATGGCTTGAGCCCAAAAAACCCGAGTGTTTTAGGTGTGGTAAAACTGATCATCTTGCATACGAAGCAAAGAAATGCCCTGCTACTGGAAAAACATGCCAAAATTGTAGAAAGATGGGTCAATTTGCAACTGCTCGTAGATTCCCTAAACAGTACGCAAAGAAAATAAATGTTACAGTTGATACTATTGGTCAACAGAATAATGCGGAAAAGGTTCATGATAATCAGATTAGATCAGAAACTGATTTTGCATTTTGCCCTAATTCCATCAACAAGGGTGCAAAGAAACATATCTTGGTAGAAGTAATCATAAATGGTAAACCAATTTTGATGCAAGTTGACAGAGCAGCTGATGTATCAATTATGTCTGAGAAAACGACTAAAAGCATTCCTAATTTGTCATTAGAAGGTACAACTAGAGTTTTGAAAGGTTATAACGGTTTTAATATTCAGGTAATAGGTGCTTCAAACGTAGAAGTACAGTCCAAAGAACAGAAATTAGAGAAAATGCCCTTAACAGTAGTAAAAGGTAATGGACAAACTTTGCTAGGTTTAGATTGGCTACAATATTTGAAGTTAGAATGGCCTAGTATTAGACAAGATGAACACAACAATTAAATGTCTGTGGATAATATCATATCAGAGTTTCAAGACGTATTTGAAGATGAAGTAGATGCAGTAAGAAACGGAAAGGCAATTTTAGTTTTGAAACCTGACAGTGCTCCTAGATTTTGTGCTCCCAGACTAGTACCGTGTATTGACAAGTGCAGTTGAAACAGAAATCAGGAGATTAGAAAATAAAGGTTCCTAGGAAAAAGTTACATATTCAGATTGGGCTACACCACTAGTTCCTATTCTGAAGGAAAGTGGACAGGTTAGGTTATGTTGATATTACAAAGTAACGTTGAATCCACAACTGCAAGTAGCTCAACATCCATTACCAAATCCAAAAGACATGTTTGCAACTATGTCAGGATGCAGTGTTTTTTCTAAGTTAGATTGAGGACAAGCATTTCAACAGCTTCCCATGGATGAAACTTCACAAGAATGATGTACAGTAAATACATCCTTCGGTTTGTTTAGGCCGAAGAGATTACCTTATGGAGTTGCAAGTAGTCCAGCTATATGGCAACAAACTATGGATAAGATTTTTTCAGGAATGCAAGGGGTATTCATTTTTATAGATATTTTAATTGCTGGTAAAGATACAAGAGAACATACAGAAAGATTGCAAACAGTTCTGAAGAAGTTGAAGAAACACAATATTATAGTAAATAAGAGCAAATGTATTTTATAAGTTGATTCATCAGAATACTTAACTTTTGTAATTAATGGCAAAGGTATTCGCAAAACTAAAGAGAAGATTAAAGCTGTACAATCAACAAAAGTGCCAGAAAATGTTAAGGAATTACAATCATTTTTAGGTTTAGTAACATTTTAGGGGAACTACAATTGCACATCCATTGTATAATTTGTTGAATGAGGGTGTAGAATGGAAGTGGACAAAAGAGTGTCAGGAATCTTTTGAAAGAATCAAACAGGAAATAACATCACCTACATTCCTAGTACATTATCAAATGGATTTACCAGTTAAATTAGTATGGGATGCATCAAACATAGGTTTAGGTGCAGTATTATCTCAGGTAATGCCACATGGAACAGAAAAACCAATTGCATTCACTTCTAGAGTATTGAACACGGCAGAAAGGAAATACTCTCAAATAGAAAAAAGAAGGTTTAGCATTAATTTACGGAGTTAGAAAATTCCATATGTATCTTAATGGTAGGAAAAAGTTCACACTTGTTACAGATCATAAACCTTTATTAGCAATATTGGGTGCAAAAGCAAGTTTACCGACGTTGGTAGCTGCAAGACTAAAACGTTGGGCAATTACGTTAGTCGCATACCACTATGATATAGAATACCGTCCAATATCTAACATAGGTAATGCAGATGTTTTATCTAGATTATCAGTAGACAAAGCTCCAGAGGAGTATGATGACAGTATTCTGTTAATTTCTGTATATGATGTACCCATAACTGCTAAAGAAGTAGCACACAGTACCAAGATAGACCCAGTACTTAGTAAGGTTAATGACAGGTAGGGACTTACGTGGAAAAGAGGAAAATTGTAAGCCCTATAAGGATATATGGTATGAACTGAGTGTAACACAAGGAATAGTGATGAGAGGTTCAGGGGTAGTTATTCCTAATTCACTGAGAAATAAGGTTTTGTCTGAAATACATGCTGATCACCAAGGTATTGTAAGATCAAAGTCAATTGCAAGAACTTTTGTATGGTGGTCAGGTGTAGATAAAGTTGTGGAATCTTATATAAGGAATTGTATAAATTGTGTTATGCAACATAACAATCCTCAATTTGCTAGAATGCCCCCGTGGGAGTTACCCAGGTATCCATGGCAAAGAGTGCATATAGATTTTGCAGGTCCTTTTTTTAAATATTTGTTTTTGATAGTAGTAGACTTACAGTAAGTGGCCAGAAATTATCCCTATGAAGACAACAACGCCTTACGCCACAATAAAAGATTTAATGCAATTTTTTTTTCTAAATATGGTATTCCAGAAAAAAAATATTACAGATAACGGTCCATAATTTACCTGACAAGAGTTTAAAAGTTTTTGTAATGTCAATGGTATAAAACATACATTTTCAGCAACATAAAATCCATCTACCAATGGAAAGGCTGAAAGATTCGTTCAAACATTTAAACATAATATGAAGTGTAGAAAAGCAAATTCAGGTAACAGATTTTTGCATGTATCAAAGTTTTTATTGTCTCATAAAAAAACGCTGTACAGCACAACGGGTGACACCGTCAAATTTGTTGATGGGGAGGAGAATAAGGTGTAAGTTAGATTTGTTGTATCGAAGTTTACAGTGTTTTAGAATATAAATGGTATAAACAAGTAGTAAAGCTTCCAAATTTAAGAAATTTTTCACCTATATCTGATGTCATGGTAAGACCGTACAACACTCCAAAGAAGTGGGTACCAGGAGAGATTGTATGAGAGATAGGAAATTTATATCATGATGTTCGTGTCGGTGGAAATGTTGTAAAACGTCATGTTGATCAGTTAAAGCCATTAAACAGAAATACAGTAGAGCATGTGAATGTTAGAGATGAAAAACTTAAAGTAGTTATATCAAATGAGTCAAATATCAACCAAGATGCTCCAACATTAAACGTAGATTCATAACCAATTCATGTACCACAGTACGATGAGGTCAAAGTGCTTCCCAATAGGATCTATAGAGGAAAACCCTCTGAGAGATTAGATTTATAAAGATTTTTACAATGTCAAGTTAAGGGGGAGGAGACTGTTATGTATTATTGTAATAATGTACTGTATTCCTTCAAGTTTTACATGTATTTTGCAACATTGCATCACATTTCATGGATAAAACATGTTGTGTTATGTACATAAGTGAAATGATTTGTTTTGATATTAGGATTCAAGCATTTATCAGTTACTTCAAAGATAGGATGTCATTCTATTTACCTTTGCATTGCAGTAGGATCTAAGTCTTTTGAGAGCGATGCTCTTTTGTTGACTAGCAATGTTTTGGTTTGTCAGATTCTTTATGAGACACTCCACGCTTACTTTGGGGTTGGCTGTCACACAGCAATGTAAACAACATGCTGGATTCATTAGACATCCTATAACCAAACATCACCGCTTTATCAAGTTTCTTCACTCATTTCTCTCTCTCGAGTACCTTCACTTTTTGTTTAGGAATTCATCATAGATACTGCTCTAGTATTATCATTTCTTCTAAATCAGCCATCTCCATTGCGCTAGCAGCATTGGTCCGTCTCTCAAAACATTGTCGTACCTTATACGTGTAATCCAGGAAAGTTATTTGCTCGGCATTTCCCAAACTTTTGAATCTTTCATTATAATATTCAAGGGTCCTCTGATATACTAGCAGTACGCTCCTCTTCACTTCTTGATACTCCATTTTCCGGTCCTGAGAGAAGGATAAGTAAACAATGCAGTCCTTCCAAAAGAGCACATTCTGCAATAACACAGACCATCTATCTTCTGGCCCTTTCATCGTCGCTGTGACCGTTTCAAAATAATCGAGGAACTCATCTGGACCCTCTTATGTGAACCTTGTAAATAACCTCTGGGCTTCCCACACATTAAACACTGGATAGTGCTTAGCAGGGCCTGCCTTGGTTTGCGTGGTCAGCTGTGCTTGGGAGCAAACAGCTCTAACTCTCGCACACACCTTGCTTCTTCCATTCCTTTTTCTTTTGCACATTGTCTCATTTTTCTCTCTTCTTATTCTCGCCCTGCTTCCATTAACCTTGCATGCATTGCAATCTCTCGGGCTTCTTCTCGTTTCTTTCTTCCATTTCCATCTCACGTTGTTTTTCCTCTCTCTCATCTCCTTCTCGCTTTGCTATCATCTTTCCCTGGACCAAATTCTCCTCCAATGCAATTGGTCGAATCTCAGCCTCTACATCTTTATCTGGTTTCATGCCTTCAGTTTGTGGGTCAACCGGTTTTGCTTTGTTAAAAATTCTTCCTTAGCTTCCTTCGACAATTCACAAGCTTCCGCAATATTCTCTTCCAGCAACTTTCCCGAGTTTATCAACGCTTCTAGGCTAGACACTTGATTTGGGCTTTAATTATCCCACTCGTTGCATGGCCACCACATGCCATTAAGATAGAGAGCCACTGAGATTTAGTTACATTAGCTATTGTCAATTTCTGAATGCTTGGGTTATTGAAAAACTCTTAGGTATTAAACTGGGCCATTTTGAAATTTAATATCATTAAATTCCTATCCCAAAGATATATCCAAACAATATATAAAATCCAATCAATGCTGAATTTGTTCAAAACTTCAATCAAAGCACGGCCCTGTAATCACCAATATTTAAAGCAGACTCGCTCGATCCTAAGGGTGTGGGCACCAAAAATA
>NC_090731.1:76292876-76315376 GCF_036898095.1 Palaemon carinicauda | reverse complement strand
AAATAGATGAAGGTTTGGTTGAAATCACGGAACAATTATCAATATATGCCTCAAGCAGAGACAGAAAAAAATAGTAAGTATCCGATGTTGGAATGGCTGTTTCTCAAATGCCAATCTGTAGGAGGAGAAAAACTTCATTTCCTTCCAATCAAATTTTTGTGGGTAACCTGAGTAATCTAAAGACATTACAAGAAATACTCACATCAATATGGTATGATCTCATATTCTTAACAAATGAAAAATTTGCTCTTTCGAGAGAGATATCGTATCATACGTCTGTCTTACTGATCACATCAATCTTACACTTTGAAAATGAACAATTAATATTTTTAATAAAGATAAAACCAGTTAGATGAGATTGTGTGTCTCACATTATTTAAAAAGAAGTAATTATGGCATGGTCGGAACCGACCTGGCCTTTCATTAGAAGGGCTAGGGTTCGATCCCAAGTATGAGGTAGAAATTTATTTCTATTTGAGCACGATGTTGTGTTGATATATATATATATATATAAAGTTCAACTATTTGATATCTTTTAAGAGCTTTTATCATTTCTGAAGTTTCTCATAGTCTATAAATAGTGTTTTATTGGGTTGTCATACTCTGCTGATTCTTCCATTAAATAGTTAATTACATGGATATGGCCAGTTGGTGAAATGCAATCCTAAATCCCTCCTGTTTTTTTTATTTCCTTTTTTTATTTTTTTTATTTGATTAAAGTGCACCTTTCTTCCTACTCGGTCTAACAATCTTTGTAAATATTTTATATGTTTTTGCGTGTAAAATTATTTGTCGATATTCTTTTCAGGTATTTTATATTTCCCTCTTTTGTGGAATTATTATAATGGTAAAGTTTTCACAGTCTCTTCGTATAGAGCATTCCTGATAATATTTCATGTAAAGTTCAGCGAGATTTACTACTATGAGGTCTTTTCCATCTAGGATTATATTTATAGTTAAACCCATTTCATCTATTTCTTATATTTGTTCTTTTCATACGTTTTAATGCTCTTTGTATTTTTCCTACTGTTACGTGTAGTAATGGTATAAACAATTTTTTTGTTATCTTTTATTATGAAAATGCAGTTACATTTCATTAACTTACATTTTTTTCTTTCCTTTATTGAGAAATATTCCTTTACAAATTATATTTTCCATTTTTGTATATATATTATAATGTATATTATGATATGAAAAATTACAATTTTATAATTTTTCTAAATATGTTTTTAAGTTAGAAACATACTGATCTGTGAAAATATTTTTAACATGATTCTTATATCCAATAATATTTACATTAAATGTATTTAACAGTTTATTCTTTATACACGTAATAATTTGCTGGTCAACACTTATTTAGCCTTACATGGTGTATCGACTCCTCCATGTTGACGAGTTTTTCCGACTTTATACTGTAGTGTATGGGTTCCATCAATCACTTTATTTATAATTCTGTACATATTGTTTTTGTTATAATTCTTGTTAATCTAGTTTTTAAGTATGATGTCTCGTTTTTATTTCTATTAATTCTTATGTTGTCTGGAGACATTGAGCGAAATCCGGGACCAGTACGTCCTTGATTTCGTCAGTGTCATCTTTTGTATTGCAATATTCATGGCCTTCATGCAAATATTCAAGACCTTACAGTTGCGTCCAGACAGTATGATATTCTTTTGCGCTCAAAAACTTTGGTTTCTAATATGAGGCACTCATCTGAGCTCCTTATAACTGGTTTTAAAAAGGCAATAATGTTGAAATGTGATCCCATCCCTAGGGCCAGGGGAATGGCGGTGTATATTAGGACTGAGTACCCTGTTTCTCATAAGTCCTGCTATCAATGTTAATGTCATGAGATTTAGGTAATAAAATTTGTGGCAGGTATAACAACTTTTATTTGTGTTGGATCTACCGGAATCCAGACAGGGATGATTCCATCTTCGATTGTCTTCTTACCATTATGGCTAAGATACAAGAAGATGAGAGAAAGGTTTCTTTTGTCTTTGTTGGTGATTTTAATGCTCACCATAGGGAGTGGTTAAGTTCTATCTCTCCTACTGATCGCCATGGCTTAAGAGCTTTAGACTGCCTCTGAATCAGGCTGTGAGCAAATGAAAAATGAAGCTACTCACAGGTTTGGCTATTGCTTGGACCTCGTATACACTGACTTCCCTGGCATTATAACTAGTAAGGTTGGTTCTCTAGTCAGGACATCTGGTCATGTCTTAATTTCATTAGTAGTGAAGACTGAGCAGCCTGTCCCTGATGTATCATACTCTTGTAAAATTTATATTAAATCCCAAATGGGATTTTGCATGATCTTTTGTGCTTGAATTGGTCAAAATTATATAGTGGTGTAGATCCTGTTGTCCCTTTGTATAAGATTATAGTCAAAATAATTGATAGGCATATCCCTTCTCGTGTGCTAAGGTCCTGATTGAAGGACAAACAATAGTTCAATGATGATCGTAGACGTGCTTATTTAGAGAAGCAGGAGGCCTATCATTTTCAGAAGGATAACAGATCAAGTTTGACCTGGAATAACTATACTCAGCTTCGAGCTTTTTCTCAGGGAGTTTATGCTTCAACTAAAAAGTAATAAAATTTAACTATGAAAGAAACCCTTTCTGGTACAACTCAGGAAGATAAATGCTGGTCTACCCTTAAATCTGCACTCTTTGGTGTAGATGCAACGGTTCCTCCTTTACTTAAACCAGATGGATTAGTCACTCACTGACCAAAGGAAAAGGCAACCCTTTTGGCTGATGTTTTTGAAAGTAAACAGAGTAATGAAAAATTATAACTTCCTCATTCCTGTTTTCCTGAGGCTAAACTACTAGATTAGCTTTTCGATCTCGTGAAATTAAAGCTCTGTTGATGGACCATCATGCTTGTGAAGGTGTAGACCCAAATGGTATTTTTCCCTTGTTTTTTTATAAAGACTGCAGATTTCTTAGCTCCAAAGTTATGTTATTTTGCGCAAGCTTTTAGCACTTGTTGGAGAAATGGCAATGTTACTCCTCTATGTAAATGTGTTTGTGGTAGCTGAAGTCCCAGTGATTACTGCCAAATTCTCATTACTCCCATATTATCTAGTTTTTGAGCGTCTTCTGGCAAAACGTCTTAATAGGTTTGCTGAAGGTAATCATCTATTACCTAGTTAGCAATTTGGTTTTCGTAAAGGCCTTGGGGCATGTGATGCCCTTCTTACAATCTCCAATGTTGTACAGAAATCTCTTGATTGTGGTCACGAAGTTCGTATGATTGACCTTGATTTTAGTGCTGCCTTTGGTCGTGTAAATCATGAGGCCCTTGTTTTCAAACTCAAATAGTTGGGGGTGGGCGGGTCGTTTCTTAACATTAATATTGATTTTTTAAGTAATAGATCTTAAAAAGTTGTTGTTGACGGACACCATAGTGAGTATAGGAATGTGAAGTCCGGTGTACCATAGCGTAGTGTTCTTGGCCCATTACTTTTCATACTATATACACATGACATGTAGTTTGGCCTAGAAAGCAAGCTTGTTGCATATGCAGATGATGCCATTCTATTTCTATCAATTCTATCCTCTGAATCTAGATCTGCGGTTGGTGAATCCCTTAATAGCGATTTGGGTAAAATTAGTGGATGGTGCAAATTATGGGGTATGAAGTTGAATCCTAACAAAACTCAAAGTGCGATTGTAAGTAGGCCACGGACTGGGTCTCCTCAACATCCGGATCTCAGTATTGATAATGTTTCTTTAAATTTGTATGCCTCTTTTAAAATTTAGGTGTGATTCTCGACAGCAAATTTACTTTTGAGAAACATATTAGATCTGTGTCTTCTTCAAATGCACAAAAAAATTTGCTTATTGAGACAGTCTCATAAGATTTTCGGTGATTAATCTATTCTGAGGAAGTGTTTTAATTCGCTCATTCTACCACCTTGTTTTGAGTAGGGATCTCCTGTCTGGTCTTCAGCTGCTAATTCTCATCTTAATTCGTTGAACAGAAACTCACGTTTTATCAAATTTCTTATTCCTGATCTAGATATTAATCTTTGGCAACATCGTTCAATTAGTTCATTATGCATGTTGCATAAGATTTTTCATAATTCTGACCATCCTTTACATTCAGATCTCCCTGGACAATTCTATCCTGTTCGTAATACTAGGCAGGCAGTGAATTCTAATAGCGAGGCCTTCTCCATCATGAGGCTCAATACTACACAGTATTTTAGAAGTTTTATTCCAGCTGTGACCAAGTTGTGGAACGATCTTCCTAATCGGGTAGTTGAATCAGTAGAACTTAACAAGTTCAAAGTTGCAGCAATTGTTTTCATATTGACCAGGCTGCCATGAGTCTTTTGTATAGTTTATATATGACATATCTGATTTGACGTTGTTAATAGTTTATATATAACATCTGTTTTGACGTTGTTACTGTTTTTAGAATGATTTATTGTTAATTTGTTCTCATCATTTATCTATTTCCTTATTTCCTTTCCTCACTGGGCTATTTTTCCCTATTAGGGCCCTTTGGCTTATAGCATCATGCTTTTCCAACTAGGGTTGTAGCTTGGCTAGTAATAATAATAATGATAATATTCCCAATTGTTTTGCCATCCAGATACTTGAAATAAAACCTGCTATTATTACCATTGCTGTATTTTCATCCCTTTTTGAGTTAGCTTCAAAACCTAGCCTCATAATCCTTAACCTGTTAATAGTTTTCAATTTACAACATTTTTTAAGTAATTTCAATACCCAGGGCAGCAAATTCTTAACCAAAGGACATAAATGTAACAAAGGCTTATTAGTTTCTATGTATCTACATCTGCATTCCTTAACATCTTTCATTTTCATCATAGCTAGCCTATCATTTGTACTTAAAATTTCATGAACAGACTTAAAAAAAATCTCTCTACTTTCATTTTCTATATACATATTATTTACGTTCCCAAAATAGTTTCCAGTTGAATAGTGGATACCCCTTTTCAATATTCCAATATCTTTCATTAAATGTTCATATACCACTTGCGTTCTTATCCGTGGATAAGAGGACATCATATTAACACTTCCTTATATATTTATCATACTTTCATAAAAACTTGGTGTAAAAATAGTGCAATTCTATAAGGTAGGTTGCACTGACTTTACAATAATAAACAATTATTTGGTAAACAAATGTGCTAAACATGATTGACCTCGGTTTTCACTGGATATCAATAATTCCTCAGCCACATCTTAATTTTGACAAAAACATAGTTTTCTTTTAAACAGGCTCACAATTGCTGCTCCACAAATATTTGAAAATACTTTTCTGAATTCGTTTTATATAATCCACTGGAGCTGGGTATACATGTACCGTATACCACAATTTCGCAAGAATTTTACAATTCATAATTATTGCTCTTTCAAATATTGTTAATTTTTGGTTATGATAGATCCCAATAATTTTATTTATGCTACTTTTCAATATATTGAAGTTCAAATCTAGACTCCGTTGATAATTGTTGCTATGATATATACCTAAAATTTTACAACAACTTTTCAGTACTTTTAAACCACAATCTACCCATGCTACCCTCTCTTTCCAGTAACAGAGACCAAAAATTTAAGTTTTACCTCTATTGAAAACTGCCCCTGAAGCGTTCTTATACTCTCTGATAACATCGAGACATTCCTCTAGTCCCATATCACAAGTAATAATTATAACAGATTCGTGTGCATAACCTAGCAATAGTACATACAAATCATTTGGGAATTGTAAACTATAATTAAACAACTTCTTCTTAATCATTCTGTAAAATACTTCCTGATAAATGATAAATAACATCATAGATACTGGACAACCTTGCCTTACAGATTTATTGACAGGAAAAGGTTCAGAGATATGACCATTTATATATATTAAACTTTCAGCACCTGAATATAAAATTTTAATCCAACTAACAACATCGTTATCAAACCCAAAGCTTTGTAGTATTCTAAACAGAAAATTATGATAGACACGATCAAATGCCTTTGACCAATCCAAGTTCACCAAGGCTGCATTAGTGTTACTTTCATTTAAATAGAATATTAAATCTCTAATAAAAGAAAAGTTCAAAATGTTAATTGATCTATTTTCAACACAAAAAAAATTGCTCCTGTGATAATATCATATGTAAAAAAACTTTTTTTTTAATCCCTCTTGATATAATTCTTGTTATTATCTTAAAATCAACATTTAACATTGTCAAAGGTCTCCAGTTATTAATCATACCTAAATCCCCTTACTTGTTCATCTTTGACACATTCTTGTTCCTGAACCCAAACTTTATCATTTCAATAAAATCCCCTTTAACAAAATTCCAACATTTCTTATAAAACTCAACCCGCAATCCATCTATCCCTGGGCTTCTTGCCACTTTTCATGCCCTGAATGGCATCTAACACTTCTGTTTCACTGACTGTTTTTATTAATACTGTACTATGCTTATCTCCTATAACTTTCTCTATAATATTCAAGAACTCATTCGGCCTATCCGTATCACATTCTTCTTTCCTGAATAAATTCTCAAAATGTTCTCTCACATAATCCATGATGGCTATTGGGCTTATTATTTCACCTCCATCATCTCTTTTAACTTACTTGAAAAAAAAAACATTCCCCCTTTCTCTCTTCCAAGTAGATACGCAGATACCTGCTCCCTTTCAAACGGTTTTCAACTTTAGCCCTTACCTTTATACCTTCACATATTTCATTCTGAATATCATTTATTCTTGATTTCAACGATTTGCAATATCAATATTACCAGGCTCTAGACTAGATTTTCCCTTTTCTTGCATAAACTGATAATTTAGCAGATTCAACAAACCGTATTTCTGCTTATTTACTTTTTTTAAGCATTTAATGAATTCTAAAGTCAATTTTTTGTAAATTTCCACCACAAAATTATATTGTCAAAAATTACATTTCTTTCTTCGAATAAATTCCCAGCATATAGTAAAATTATCTGCGGTAATATTTTCAGGTATAGTACAGTTCAATTTCCAGTATCCTTCTCTATTTTTACAATATTTTCTAATCTTAAGGATAATTTTACAGCACAGTGATCTGACCAACTCAAAGGAACAGTATGAATGTTAGAGATATTATTTTGTATATATTTGACATAAAACCTATTCTGTCTAAAACCATAATTTTCTCTCAGAAAAAAACATATTCTGTTTGGTGATTTATGATAAACCAAGCATCCTTCAATATTAAACTTTTTTTTAGGTCCAGAAGCGATTTTGACAGAAGATTATTATCAGGATATGAGCAATCTCTCATGCTTGTAATGCTATTCCAATCTCCCCCCTTTATTATATTACTAATATTGTTTCTTAAGAAATATGAAATATCACTGCCAAACAATTTTTCTCTTTCTCGTTTTTTATCACTGGCTAAAGGAGCATATACAATCAAAATTTGAATTCGATCATTTGAAACTCTACATACCGCACCAATAACAAAACCATTTACATCAATTTCTGGATTTAAAATTTCCACATTGGATGTGTTATTGCCAAGTATAGCTAAACCTCCTTTAAGATTTTTAGAATAATATATGAGAATCTGACAATACTTTTCTAGGTATTCAAATTTACTTCTATCTTCTATATTGTGCTCTTAATATCAAGTTTTATACAAAAATATGAAATTAATTGACTTCATCCACTTATTTACACATTCCACCCATTTACGTTCATTGTGGCAACATTTAACATGCATGTATTGATTGTCAAAGTATTGAAGGGGAAAAGATGAACCTAGAAACAAAAAGTTTACCAATGCTTTGGTTTCTTAAAACGATTTCTGTACATATTGTCCGAGGAGTCGCTTTCATCCGAAACATCAAAATTTTTCGTGTCCATTGCCTTATCCTTTTTAAGAGTTATTTGCAATTCACTGCCAACACCCTGTTTAGTATGCCAAGTCCCACTTTTCTTATCAACATTGGGTAGAACCCGAGTTTCATCTAATTCCAAAGAAGCGATTTCACTTTCCTCGCTTACAATCCCACATTCATTGGTAGTATTCTGACACTTATTAACATTTGTATATTCCTCATCATTGTCTCGCTCATTTATATCATCTACATCATTTCCTAGATTTATTGCATTTACTTTATCGTCTTCATCTATTGCATGGTGAACCATTGCTTCCACTAATGTAGTTTTCATTTCACATGTTCCAATCTCCTGCGTTTTAATAATTCCTTCACACTGATAATACTCTCCTGTGTCATTGTCGAAGTCATCATTAACAGTCTTTTCGTTCTTCTTGTTTGGTGTTCCCTGCCTTTCTTATACAACTGAAAGAGCGGATTGGGGATTTTTGACATGTTCCCCCTCATCTCCAATTTCTACTTCTACAATATCTTCATGTCCCTGGATCTTTTTTCCTTCTTTTCCTGATTAGTCCTTTCCGGTCCTTCTCCTATTTAGGTTGATCTCTGGGAATTTTTCTTCACTTAACATGGGTCTATTCATTTCATACTCACAATCCTTTATCATGTGTCCTGCTCCGCATCTAAAGCATGTGCGTAGTTGTCCATTATAAATAAAGGACATAGCATAACCATGGGTTGTAATAGAAGAAGGGATATTTTCCTTTAACCGCATTGGAGCCGTCAGAACACCTGTTAATACTCCTTTAAAGGGGCCATATGAAAACCTGTTTTCTCTTATATTCTCAACTTTTCCATATCTCAATAAAACTAGAGTTAAAACATCGTCTGGCTTTTCGAATGGTGCATTCCTTATTGATACGTGGGTTATAGATGGACTTTGATTCTTAACTTGTACAATTCCACTCTTTTCTAAACTGAATTCCTTGTCTTCATATCTCTCCATCAGTTTCTTAAATACGCTGGGTACCACTTTTACTATTACTCTATTTCTACTCACTGACTGCACACCCATCACTTCATCCAGGGCGAGTCCCATGCTCTTAAAAACGGCGTCACTCACTATTTCCATAGATGGATAAACTGAAAAATTCCCCATTTTCCTAAAGTTAATTTTTCCCTCAATAGATGGCAGTAGTGTCACCCAAAACCAACCGAGACTGGGGTATGCCAGCTACTTTCGACGGTGTTCACTTAATATAGGGCTACAAATAGTTCAATACACCAAAAAAAAAAAAAAAAAAAAAAAAAAAACACCAATAAACAAAGCCACTATATTCAAACCCTATTAATTGGTTACTCACTATATTTTGAGGTGTAGCCTTCCTATAGATCACTGGAAAAATACTCAAAACAGAGAGCGGTCCAAAAATCGTCTGAGTACAAACGCAACACTCTTCTTCCTCCATATCTTTATAATTATATACAACCACACACATACACACTCACACACACACACTCACACAATATATATATATATATATATATATATATATATATATATATATATATATATATATATATATATATATATATATATATATATATATATATAGGTTAAAAAAAATTTTACTACCTGCATAAATAACTAAGATTTTTTAACAGAAAGTTCAACTATTCGATGTCTCTTAAGGGCATTCATCATTTCTGAAGTTTTTCATAGTCTATAAATAGTATTTTATCGTATTGTCATACTCTGCTGATTCTTCCTTTAGAGTTTAGATGGTTAATTACATGGATATGGTCAGTTGGTGAATTCCACTCCTAAATCCCTCCTGTAAAATCGGCCTAACATAATCTTTGTAAATATTTTATATACTTCTGCGTGTAAAATTATTTGTCGATATTTTTTGCAGTTACTTTATATGTCCCTTTTTGGGGGAAATTATTGTAATAGTAGAGTTTTCAAAGTCTCTTGGTATAGAGCAATCTAGGATTATATCAATAGTTAGTCTCTTTTCATACGTTTGAATGCTTTTTGTATTTTTCCTACTGTTACGAGCGGTATAACCGATTAAAATGATTTTCCGTTTCAGAAGACATCCCCAGTCATTAGAAACAAGTTTCAAACGAGACTCTTCGCTAGTTCGGAAATGACTCTTGCGTCAAATCATTATTATTATTATTATTATTATTATTATTATTAAATGCAAAGCTACAACCCTAGTTGGAAAAGCAGGATGCTATAAGCCCTGGGGCCCCAACAGGGAAAATAGCCCAGTGAGGAAAGGAAATAAAGAAAAGTAAAATATTTTAAGTGTAGTAACATTAAAAAAAATTATTTCCTATAAAAACTATAAAAAAAAACTTTAACAAAACAAGAGGAAGAGAAACTAGATAGAAGTGTGCCCGAGTGTACCCTCAAGCACGAGAACTCTAACCCAAGACAATGGAAGACCATGGTACAGAGGTTATGGCACTGCCCAAGACTAGAGAACAATGGTTTGATTTTGGAGTGTCCTTCTCCTAGAAGAGCTGCTTACCATAGCTGAAGTCTCTCTTCTACCCTTACCAAGAGGAAAGTAGCCACTGAACAATTACAGTGCAGTAGTTAACCCCTTTGGCAATCTCAGTGTTGCCAGGTGTATGCGGACAGAGGAGAATCTGTAAAGAATAGGCCAGACTATTCGGTGTCTTTGTAGGCAAAGGGAAAGAACCGTAACCAGAGAGAAGGGTCCTATTTAGTACTGTCTGGCCAGTCAAAGGACCCCATAATCCTCTAGCGGTAGTATCTCTACGGGCAGTTGGTGCCCAGGCCAACCTACTACCTACCAAATGAGCTAGTTTAATATTATTCAAGCGTTGAATGAGCCTTGAGTTGATTGCATTGTTGTTCTCCGTTGATATGAAAGAAGTGATTTTTTTTTCTTTTTCTTTTTTCGTTTTTTTTATCAAATACGTACCTTGAACATATAGGAAACGAGAAGGGGAAAAGGCAACTTGCACGAGAAAGCGTCAGAAAAAAAAATAAAAATAAAAAAAAAGAATCTCACTTCCATAATAAGTAGTTTGGAAAAAAATTCATGAACACGAGCAAACGCCATATAGTTGAGAACATTGAAGGAGACGGAAACTGTCTCTTTCGCTAATTGCCATATACCATCACCGGAGAATAAGACCAACACACCGTCATGTGTGATTATGCTAACATCAGATGACCAGATATGGTTCAATGCGTAAGGGAAAAGCCTGCGAGACTACAGCGAAGATGTTAGCGTTAGTTATCCTGCCATCCTGTTTGATGTGAACATGCTTGTGTGGGCCAGGGTAGCTCCAGCTTATACATGCCACATACATAAAGCAAAAGACCGTATGCAGTACTTAATGAGATTATATATCTTGAGTAAAAGTCGGAATTTCATTTCAATGTCATTGTTCGCATAAAGTTGGAACTTTGTAATCAAAATCTATTTAGGCCTACTATGTGTTATTTAAATTTGAGCATTTAAAAATTGGAGTCCTTCCAAACTGATAAATATGCTATGAAACTGGGTTCCACTGATTGCGAAGTTCTGTGAAACTACTTTTAAGTGACTGAAGAGTGAGCTCAATCTAGTTTTAAGTGACTCAGGGAGTCACTTATAGAGGGACTCATCTGAGTCGTCTACACCTACTCAGCTGTTTCAATAATTCTATAGGCAAAGTTATTTCTTATTTCACTGTGGCTAGTACAGTGGTAACGTGTTTGCCTGGCATTCGCAGGGGAGCAGATCGATCCCAACCCGGGACTGTGAGTATAAACTGTTTATTGGTGAGGCCACTGATGTGGTATGCCCCCCCCCCCCCCAACCCCCCATGGTTGCCCGGCTAACGTTCTGCTGAGCATCTATTCTGATGGAATTGGAACTGAAACCAGATACCTTTGCCACCCTTATTGTATAGAATTGTATAGAAATCGTCTGCACTTTTTATCACTCCGTGTCTTTTTTTTTTTGGGCGAGATGTCCATTATCATCCTTTGAAGCAAACATTTATTGGCGGCCTGTTTCAAGTCTTCTTTTCATCAATTTGATTGTTCTTCCTTTCTTTAGTGTTTCTGAATGCTTGGGTTTTTAATTTTTTTATTACTGTTTTAGATAGTTCTGCTAATTCTCTTTCATATCTCTGGGATTGTACAATATTTTTAATATTTCCGTTATTTGGTTTTTGGTCTTTCCTGATATTTTTCCTTCATTTGGTTTAGGAGATTTTCCACCTATCTCTTAGGTGGATTCAAATGGAAATTTGATTAAGTTAGTTATTAATCCTTCGTTACTTGCTTTTGTAGTAGGGCATGGCTATTTTGTATTGCTAAGGTAAACGCATCAGCGCTTTCACTTCTTCCCGGAGTGGTTATCCATTTTTATGGGTATTACTTTTTCTCATTTTCTTCCTTAGGTCTAGACAAAATTTACTTCTTACCATTTTATGGTAATTTGACTTATACTCACTTGAGAAGGATGCATTATTAACTAAATTAACTTTATACTAGGAATAAAATCTTTTAATTTTTCTATTTGTTTTTTGTCTCCTTATGAGTTTCTGAATGCCTATTTTTTTGTTTTCTTTCATGTAAAAAGGTGTTCCTGATTTTAAGATGGTTTCTTTGGACAAATTCTAAAAGTATATTGTCACTGCCATTTCTTGTGCCTACTCCAAATTTATATACTGCTGATTTTCCTCTCTACTTTTGGCCTATTTAGCATTGAAATCGCCCAAAACAAATGTAAAATAAGTCTATAGGTTCTTTTCACAATTTCCGCAGATCTTCATAAAACGTCTCTTTCTCTTCCGTTGCATGGGATGTTGTTGGAATACCTTTTTTAATTATCTTCAATTAATACTTTTTATTTACGTCTATAATTAATCCTGCAACTCCGTCACTAGTGCTACAGAACATTGCTATGCTGCCTCTAAGATTTTTATTCATAAGGAAAACCACTTCATTCCATTTATTCCTTTTATGTCGTCTGGCATTCTTTTATAGTCATTACGTACGTATGATATTAAAAAAAGAAATAATGAGTTTTAATTTGCAGATATCCAGTTTAAAAAAAAAAGAGTAAAAAAGATGTATTAAGAGGAAGTTGTAATACTTGGGGAGTTACAACACATGCGTTGTAGATCTTATATCTCCCTCCCCCCCTCCCCCAATAATGTAGTATTAACTTGTAACCTGATTTCATAGTAAAGAATCAACACGAAACACACCATCATAATTGCTATGTAATATATTTGATGGAAGGCAAGGTAAAGAGAATATCTGGTATGTGTAGCCCTGCCTCTTTGTGAAAAGTGACTGAAGTCAACAGAAATGGCTACGTAAATAGAATTGTAGCTCATCTAGACTTCATGTTAATTTGTGGTGAAGTGTTCTGCAGATAACCATTAATAATAGTACCATAAAGTAAATAGATCTTTCCTGGTGTTAAACGTTGACGATAGCAAAACATTTTACATTGACTTATTTTAAAGATTTTGACGCCTCTGTATAAACATTCTCTTGTTTATAAACATAGGTGACCTATGTATTTCTATACTAATATGGGTTGCAAAAGCTTATGTTTGGTTTCAGTACCATAACAATTATTATCTCCATTGTTCAATTACAGTCCAGTGGCAATAACGGCAGCTAAGCGTGTGATATTTTATGTCAAATCTTTCACCATGGAAGAGAAATGAGCAATTGTCTTATACGGGGAGTTTTCCTACAAATATTTGGTTCGATTTTGTATATATGTGGGTCAATCTAAACTTACCAATACCATCTAAAATAGACCCACGACCATGCTCTTTGCATCTTAGTCTGAACTGACTAACACTTCCATTATACAGAGAGAGAGAGAGAGAGAGAGAGAGAGAGAGAGAGAGAGAGAGAGAGAGAGAGAGAGAGAGACAGACAGACAGACAGACAGACAGAGAGACCATTACAAAAGCCTTGGAACATACACTAATTACAACTTCAAGAGCTATGGGGAGAATAATATGGGAAGAGACAGAAAAATATCAGCATGAATAAGAGAGCAAGTTAAAGTAAAGGATATTTTAACAAGTAAGAAAAAGAAATGGACATGGTCAGAGCATATAACGAGAATGGTCAATGGACATTAGGAATAACGGAATGGATCCCTAGATATTGTAAAAAGAAGCAAGGAAGAGAAAAAGTCGATGGATTGACAAACTAAGAAAGTTTACCGGTGTAGACAAGCAATGAAAGACCATAAACCAATCGAAGTACAAGAACATTTCCAAGGCCTTTTTCTGCAGTCAACAGCAATGGTTGAACATATATATATATATATATATATATATATATATATATATATATATATATATATATATATATATATATACTCATACTCATCGTCACCTCCTCCCATGCATATTGACACAGAGGGCTTCGGTTAGGTTTCACCAGTCATATCTATCTTGAGCTTTCAAATCAATACTTCTTCACTCATCATCTTCCACTTCACGCTTCATAGTCATCAGCCAGGTAGGCCTAGCTCTTCTAACTCTTCTAATGCCTCGTGGAGGCCAGTAGAAAGTTTGGTGAACTAATCTCTTTTGGGGAGTGCGAAGAGCATTCACAAATCTTCTCCATCTACCTCTCACCATGATCTCCTCCTCATAAAGCACTTGAGTATTTTCTCTTACAGTTTCATTTCTAATCCTGTCCTTTCCTTGGTGACTTCATTGCTAAAGTTGGAAGGAATAATCAAGGTTTAGAAAATACGATGAGTGTTCACGGTCTTGGCGAAGTTATGAATAAACATAGGGGCACAATTTTGGAATTTTTTTCCAACTAACAATCTTGTTATTGGAGATAATTTACTCTCTTATGTCACAAGAATATCTACAAATATTCATAGACTTCACCATATGGTAATTACAAAATATCAAATAGATCACAAAGCCATTATTAATGTGAGAAGGGTTTTGAGAAATTTAAGAAGATATATAGGTGCAGATATTGGTAATGATCGCCAGCTCTTCATTGCCACACTCAAATTAAAACTGAAAGTACTTAACAAAAACGTTGATAGAATACCTAGGTTTGATACAACTAAGCTTTTAGAAGATGAGCGCAGAATAATATTTGTAACTGAATGCAGGAATGGACTCGCAGCCTTAGAGACTCAAGAGACGCATAGCAGACATTTAATGAAGAATAGTGTGATATTAGGAACATATATCAGTCAGTTCGTAGTGAAGTTTTGGGACACGCAGTTACAAGGAGAAACATTGGGTTCGATTCCCCTGCCGGGCTTAAGCTGTATTTTTTATTTTATTCCTGCTTGGATCTCTGATCCAGAGGTATAATAGATAATCCAGATATTAATATCACGTCTAAATGTGCAATATTTGTCATTAATCAAAAGCCAAGTATAAATATGCCAACTAGCTACCATGGTGGAAATGGGTTTATTTCAATTCTCAGTACAAAATACACAAATTCGACGAGTAAGATTATATGTGCTTTGTCATCAACTATTATCTCTCTTGGTTGCTAAATGCTATGTCACTGTCGTCAAAGCTTCCTGGAACAGCGTTCGATGACCTCGCCAGCCAAGAGCTATTAACTTTCAGTTGATTACCCCTGTGTTGTCTTATCCCTAGGTATAAGAGACAATCCAAATATTAAGGGAGTAAAATATATGGCTTATATGAATAGGAAAAATACGTCTGTATATATATATATATATATATATATATATATATATATATATATATATATATATATATATATATATATATATATATATATATATATATATATATATATATATATATATATATATATATATATATATATATATATATATATATATATATATATATATATATATATATATATATATATATATATATATATATATATATATATATATATATATATATATATATATATATATATATATATATATATATATATATATATATATATATCTTTACTATCTTTGTAATAAAAAGTTAATGAATAATAATATTTGTATTATAGAATTTTGATTGTATAACGTATTGATAATAATAATATTAACTTAAAACCGACAGCGAGTTCCACTCGTGGTGAAATGCCTTTTTCTCGAACATCAGTATTATAGGCCATTTTGCATTTGCCTACACACAGACCGAAATGTCTGGCTTATTCTTTCCAAATTTTCCCTCAAGGGGTTAACTACTGCTACTATCCTCCTGATAAGGAAAGAAGAGACTTTTTAGCTATGGTAAGTAGCTCTTCTAGGAGGAAGCTAAAAAATCAAACCTCTGTTCTCTAGTCTAAAGCAGTGCCATAGCCCATATACCAAGATCTTCCACTGTCTTTGGTTATAGTTCTTTGGCTTGAGGGTACACTCAGGCACAGTATTCTGTCTTATTTCCCTTTAAATTTTTTTAATTTTTATAATTTATATATGAAAGATTTATTTTCCTGCTGTTGCTCTTCTTGAAATATTTCATTTGAATTGCTAATTGCTGTCCCTTTAGTTTACTTATTTTCTAGTTTGGTTTCCTAACTAGGCTATTTTACCTGTTGGAGCCCTTGGATTTATAGCATGCTGCTTTTTCAACTAGGGTTGGAGCTTAGCAAGTAATAATAATAATAATAATAATAATAATAATAATAATAATAATAATAATAATAATAATAATAAGCAGATTATTTAAATTTTTCTGAGTTGAATAATTTAACTGAAATATTGACATTCTAAAGTACTGATAAGATTTCATTACATCGTCTAATAAATATTTACAGATAGCCCAATATTCTCCCTCCAACTTCCTCTCCTTGTGGTACTTTCGTCATTCGTAAGTAATGCTATTGCAGCGAGTTGCCTTTGAGTAATTTATTTTTGGCACCACATGTCAGCACCAGCTATATCCAGGCTGAACGTATCGGAAACATATAGTGTGAACACATTGAAACGTAAATGAATCATAACCGTATGAAAACGAACCTTAACAGTGTGAATCGACCCTTAGAGCCAATTCGCACTACGCGGGTGTTTACGTCTCATTTTCGTACGGCTTTCGTTGGTAAATTATTATTACGAGAACCTATTGGATCTTCTAACACTATACGGTTCGGTTTTCGTTCGCCTTTGGTACGGCTTCCGTTCGCCCGGCTCGGATACGTTTGCAAGAAATCTCTGACCTACGAAACGTATAGGAATGTATACGTATCCTACTGTTCAGTATTAACAGATATAGCTATAATTTGCTGCCACGTTTTAGTTGGGGACGGACTTAAATATATTAAAGACCTTTTAACAGACGTAACTAATTGTCGACAACTTAAGCAATAATGAATGGTGAGAGCTGATAGAAATTTAAGGTATCAAGAAGAAGAATCTCTCTCTCTCTCTCTCTCTCTCTCTCTCTCTCTCTCTCTCTCTCTCTCTCTCTCTCTCTCTTTTTATTATTATTATTATTATTATTATTATTATTATTATTATTTGAGTAATAAAAAGTTAAATTAATAATATCATTTGTATTATAAAGTTTTGATTGCGTAACACACCGAGCTCAATATTACTAACCTGAAGAAAACTGCCAGCCTTTCCCGTAGTGGATTACCTTTTTTCTCGAAGGCTGGTATTGGTCTTGACCAGATTATCTAAGATTTTCTGAATTAAATAATTAAATTGAAATACATACATTTTGAAGTAGCGGTAATATTATATTTCCTTGTCTGGTAATTGTTAACAGATTTTCCAGTATTATCCCTCGCTCTTCCTCCTTATTTGGCACTTTCTTCACATATAAGTAATGCTATTGCAGCGATCTTATTGAGAGTAATTTATTTTTTGGCTCCATATCACAGGAATGGCTGTATCCACACTGAACGTATCCGAAACGTAATGTTAAAATACTGACATTTTTCTGGAATTTAAACGACCCATATCCGCATGAAAACGAATCATACAGTTGGAATCAGGCCTAGTAGGGTGCATTTTCAATAGATGGTACTAGGTTTGTCGTCTGCTGCAATAGATATTGTACCACACGTGTATCACTCATGCTCTACACTAACGGTATTTCTTATTTTTTTGTATATTGTCATTACCGCTCTCCCCTATTACTGATAACTTGTTCGTTCAGTTATTTTCCTGCACCATTATGGTTGAAGTCTTTTGCCATACTTCATTGGAACGGGTTGTATAAATACGCAAGCTTTGACCAAATAAAGATCAGTTTTTCAGTTGCATTAACAATAGTACAGCAGATAGGTGAGCTTATTGTGGGTTTGGTGAAACAAGCATGAAATTTGGTGTGCAGATAGACTATGCCTCAATGATGATATTTAGATATAGGGTCATCTCAGATTTGACCTGTGACAAAAATGGAGGCCATTTTCACGATGACCGCCATCGCTGATTTGAAATTCTTTGGTATTGTAGGTTAAATCAATTCTAGGTGTGGGAATGTTTTTATTTTGTACTATAGATCGTACATCACTAATTATACTGTCCACATAACAGTTGAAATTGCAAATCATTAGTAGTTAGAAGTAAATAATAAGACTTCATCACCTTCATAGCATGTTACAATTTTGAAATCATGACCAAGAATCCTTTATTCTGTGTTTGTAGGTAGCAGAAGTACACACAATAGCTTAATACAAAATTTCCCTGTTACCACCTTTGTAGCCTATCCTATAGTATAAAAAACATATCCCATCTTAAAGTCCAAATTTAATCATGTGCTAAAGGCTAAAGTCTACAAGGTGGTGGATCCCCTACACCGCAGGACGTCAATGGAGGGTCAAGAAACTGACTGGAACAAGTGCATTCTTTGTAAGGAAGACAAGTCAGAGGTTCTTCCCTTTCCAGCTGAGTCTACACATGCCACGCCGGGTGCAGGGTACAACACAATTGCTGAACATCTTGTAGGTTTTGACAGGATTGGTTGTTTGCCCACATCAATCAAACTTTCAAGGCTTGATGATGGGAAATGCATTGAAGAAACACTACAGCAACACAAGGCCAAGTGGCAGGACTCATGTAGGCTCCTCTATAACAGAACAAAACTAGAGCGTGCAGAGAAGTGGAAGAAACCCCCTGACGATGCTGCTGATAGCTCGAAGAAGTTCAGCTGCAAGAGTGTTTATTGTAAAACGTGCTTTTGTCGAAACCTGTTTTTCTATGACAAACCTGCACCAGATGAGAAGTCTGTGACTCGAAAAGCATCAACATTTGGTCTCGACATCAATGTTAGGAAGGCTCAATGATATTGCAAGAAAAATCCCACTGGCCAAACTTAGTTAAGGAGACTTGATTGCCCAAGAATGTGAATGTGGCTTTCACTTCCTCGCTACCCCTTTTCCATTATGAGGCACACTCTGTAGCTATTTTTTGCCACTCGATGGACATCGTGAAGACGGCAGTTGATATCTTAAACCCTGGCCAGATCCCAGTTTTTGCATGTGACCAGCCACTCTACTCTCTGGAAAAGCAGATCCAATAGGACAGGCCTACAAGTTATGGCGAGGTTCAATTCATAGTGATGTTTGGTGGCCTACACATCGAGATTGCATCCCTCAAGGTCCTGGAAGATCTTCTGAAGGGCAGCAGCTGGACAGGAGCACTTGTTTAGGCTGTGGTTACTACCAGTGAAACAGCAGATTCATTTTAGAAAGCATCCCACGTAATGCAAATAATACGGGTTCACCAAGTCACAGCCAGCAGTCTGTATCTACTTCTGCAGAATGCCAACAGCAACTACATCCATAACTTAGAAGATGTTAGTGAAGTGGTGTTATTTGAAGACTGGTGTGATGCTAGGTCTGAGGCATGTCCTCAATTCCAGTTCTAGTTATTGATCCTTCAGCTGGAGCTGGCTGTGATGTTCTACGTGAGAGCTATATGTGAGGCCAATTTCATGCTATATATAGAGGCGCTGTACCAGATCGTCGATTGTTTTTTCCCCCTGGACCATATACACCACTTGAGATTGATACTGATCCACATACAAGACAAGGTGCCATTGAAGAAGCTCAATCATAATTTCTATGCTGAGTTTCTGAAGGGGAAATTTGTAGTCAAGAAGTCAAAACGTGCAATATCTGCTGTTGCTATTGACCAAGCCCATGAGCAAAACAATGCTTCCATGAAAGGAGACGGCGGTGTTGTGGGCCTGACAGAGAACCCTGCAGCTCTTCATCGCTGGATGGCATCTTGTCTCGAGATGGCTCGTTTAATTCAGGAATTTGAAAGATCTACCGAGAAGAGGCAGGCCACAGATGTACATCATCAGGAACAGAAGAAACATACACAGATGGCATTTGCAATCAGTGAGTCGAGCCATTGTTAAAGAGAGCCTTGTGAACCATACAGTGCCAATCACAGATCCCATCAAGCGGAACTATTTTTATCTTTTCAATCAACCACCAGTTGCAGATATCAAGGAAACAATTTCAGATGTCATCTCTGAGGAACGACTGTTCGCTCTTCTCCAGACAATTCATTGCCTCCCACATATGCCATGGTGATTTTAATGAATTCTTCCAACATGAAAACCCGACCTGTCCACCATCCCTGTCTCAGATGGGAGGCTTGAGAACGGGCATCAAGTGAAAAAGGATCTCTCCATTCACAGAGTACAGGTCAATATCATGGATTTTACTGGCATCATTAACATGCTCTGACCAGGGACTGCAAAGACAGTCCAATGTTTTATTGTTTGATGATGCCGCCCTCAGACACTGATTATGCTATCAACACAATGCTTCTGCAACTACCATCTTTCCCAAGTGGAGAAGAGTTTGCCTTGTTCCACTGTGCTGTAAGTCGAGTTTTTCATAAAGGGCAGGACTTGTTCTAGTACCAAAGCTGATTATGTTCTCGCGGCAATCCCCGTGACACTCTCCTGGAAATCACCGATTGTATGTGTGAACAAGGGGACATCTGCATAATGTACAAAGACCTGAAATCGGACCTCCTTTAGCAGTACTCGTCATCAAGGGCTGCCTACATATAAAAAAAATTTCTCAGCTCCCTCAACAACCGTTGAGAGACCTAAAGGCAATGCTTGCCCTAAAGGAAATGAGGTTTTGCCCATTTAGGACCTCATGACCAAATTCGACACCCATATGTACAGCCACTCCCTACACTCCAGACCTCCATCAGTATTTCTACTCCTGATGAAGTATACAACTATTCAACATCATCCAAAGTTGATGAGAATGTGGTAGGACATGGACACCCACCCCGTGAAGTGCCGGAGCGGCAACAAACCTGCCTACCACCCACATATCCAACAAATTGCTTACACCCAACAACCGACCTCTACAGCCACTTACCCATCGGCCACAGTTATGCTATTACTATTCCAAATTCAGGGTTGCTACGTAAAAATATGTGAATGGTTGTCAGTAGCCAAGAAACGTGTTAGTTGGCCATCGCTTGTGGCGATGCCCTCCCCAGTCACTAATTTTTTCTTTTTTTTTATGATGCAGGTAATGGTGTGCGATTTTTGGTAGACGCGGTGGCTTACCATTCTCTTCTGCCATGACCACTTTCCAACTAAATCTGCTGACATCCACCTGGTAGCTACCGAAAGATCTGCATTAATCATCCTTGGTTATGAAACCCTCACATTATCGTTTTGAAGTGCCAAATATATTTGGAGGTTTCTCATTGCTGACGTCACATTACCAATCCTCGTCATGGATATCTTATCAAACTTCCACCTCTTGATCGATGTACCTTACCAATGGTTATTCAACAATGATTCGTACTTCACAGCACCTCTTCAACCCAACCCCTTCGACCTCGCTCTCCACATCAGAGGTCCTCACATCGTACCTTGAAGTTTTCTATCCTAAACTTCATCAAACACCAACAGTTCCTTAAAAATACAGTATTTATCACTATATCAAGACCAAGGGACCTGCAGTCCTCGCCAGATGAAGGCGTCTGGTACCAGATCTTTTGACAGCTGCTAAAAAAAGTTTGCCAAAAAGGAAGTAATGGGTCTTTGCCCAAAGGCCTTAAGCCCATGGTTGTAAACCTTACATATTGTTCTGCAGAAAGATGGTTCTCTATGTCCTGACCATGCAGACCAAACCATATCACTACCCCCTCAATAACATCGCTGATGTGACCTCCTTGCACATTTTGAAGGTTATCTCTATGCTTGACCTCTTGAAGGGGTATCATTAGGGGCTCATGAACCAAAAGACATCCCCAATATCACCATCATCACCCCGTTCAATGTACACACCTCCATTTACTCCTGTTTTGGCCTTCATAAAGCCGAGGCCACTATACGTCCCATGGACGGCATCTTAGGGGACCTTCCTATCTGTGTATGTTACATAGAGGACAGACTTGTGTTCTCTTTCTTCAAAGAGGAACATCTCGGTCATCTACACATTGGGCTTGACGGCCTATAACTGAATGGCTTTGTAGTCCGTTACACCAATTGTACCTTTGGTGCCAACGAAGTATAGTTCTTATGGCACCGCATCACTCCTGAAGGAGTCCTCACTCTCTCTCTGAGATGGTAGCAGCCTTTGAGAACTTCCCCACGCCCTTGACTGTCTAAGCACTGCTTGAATTTTTGGGCATAGCCAACTATTATCCTCATTTCCTGCCAACTAT